>NC_039364.1:91471587-91805236 GCF_003573695.1 Papaver somniferum | reverse complement strand
TCTGACCCCACTCACTGAAAGTAATTTCTGTTTGAGGTACCTTTTGCAAGGAAAAGCCTCATATCTGCGTGGACGATATCCTTTACTTAGGGATCCCATCATTGGTGAACCCATGTGTACTTCTATCAACACCCTCTGTATCAGTCACCTGAATGTGAACAAATGAAAAAAAAAATACCTTGATAAACAAGGAATAAGTACAATTTAAAAGTACCTACTAAATTCAAAACAAAAATTATAATATCATATTCTAAAAATTTGACTCCACTATAATGCACAACAACTCCTGTAGCTATGAATGAACCATTATAGTAATAAACAAGAAGTAGCAAACATAAGAAAATCTTAATTCTCCGAGATACTAAGTGTGGATAAGATACAAACACGATTAAAATTAATATCCCAAATCAAATAATTCAAAAGTTGAATTTGCATTACCTTCACTCGTTTTATATTGGCAACATATCAAAAATGAAAGGAACCATTTGGTACACTCCTGACTACGGGAGAAACTTTTATCTTACATACATTTTCTATCAACACAAAGAAGTTTAGAACGATAAAAAATGATATGAATTTATAGCTCCCATATGAGTTCATTTCCAATTCGAAGGCACTATATAATTTTTCTGACGGCTAAATTTTGCATAGCTCTTTACATTGTACCATTATCTAACCTAGTATAGTTACTATGAAGAAAAAAAATCTGAAATGCACTATAGAAACAACGTATGTCCCCAAGTTCAACAACAAAAAGGAAGTTGTTTATTGAACCAAATAAATAGGAACATTATAATGACATGACACAAACAATCAAAATTTAATCAATAACCTCTTTCTGTATGAGAAAGTTTTTACTTGCACAACGGACTTGTTACCAGTGATTTTTTTTCCACATTCACATTGTTATAAGTTAAAATAAAGCCTTTTCAAAAATGGATGCAAGGATATGCTGTCCAAAAGATTGTTGTCTTGCTGCCTGAAATGAACAAAAGTTATTTGTTAAACAAGCCAGAAGAATACACATGAAAGTAATACTCACATATTGGTCGCATTGATCCATTTCAAAATTATCCATAAATTCCTAAAAAATGCTATGCAGATTTGATCAAAATACCTACTGGTATATGAGCTTCAATTACATTAAAAGTCTAAACTTAAATAATTGATTTGCACAAAGGTTGGGTATAAAGAATCCATCTATTAAGTGGAAACAACCATTAACATGATGTGGAAAGGCACGCTTTCACAACAACCATACCATTTTATCTTTTTGACTATTATTATTATAATGTAAAACCAACATAAAAGCTCACAACAAGGTTTGAAGGTTATGTCAATTGACCAGTATTAAGTAATTCTCAAAATATTCAAGGGAACGGAAATCAACCATGCTCTACTAAGCCTATCTCCTAATAGATTTGTATATCTGGAGCACCAGAACCCCCGTCGGTGCATAAGAATATTATCAACATTAATTTATTGTGCTCGGAACAATACCTAGACAATACAAGAGCAAAATCTGTTTGAACATTCAATGTCGAGTGAAAATTACTTAATGGAAAATTTATACATCTATAAATTATAATGCATTAAAAGTCACACAACCATGTAGAAGAAAACATTAGCTATCAAAATCCGCTGCTTTAGGTATCAAAATCGGTTGGATCCACCTGTACATATATGATTGCATGTATCAAAATCAATAGTAATATTGTATCTAAGGTTTTGTGAATTTTTTAATAAGATACTTACATAAAAAAATGATAAGATAATCGGATAATTATAAATCGCATCTCTGATTTCAAATCAGACCTTTAGAGTTAAGGTTCTTGAAAACCTAAAAGACTTTTTTCTAAAATTCAATTTCGAAATTAATCAACTAATAGCTCTTAATAGAATTAAAATGATGAAAAGAGATAACCTTATCTTTTAGATCGATTTTGATGATGAAATTCCAAATTAATTTGCTAAAATTGGTTTTCACCTCAATTGCGAGTTAATATTCAAGAAAATGTACCGACAATAACTATTTGTTTAATTCTCATATTAAAGTTTGTAGATTGCATTTTCATACTTCAGAGATTAGGTTTTCTTTTTCGTAGGATTTATTCGCTTTCTCGACGCCAGAAATGAAGAAATGAAAACTAAAGGTGGGAAGAAATCATATCTGATGGGCACTATTGTCAATCCAATTTTTTTTTTGGACTGAATCGTTCACGAAAGGACCGACTCGCTCGAGATTGGGTAATTTTGTACCTCTTAGTATTAGGCTTGAGGGAGTTGGATTATATCGTCTAAATCCCAGTAACTATGAGATTAAACGTTAATTTTATTTTCGGGGAAATTATACTATGGCCCAAAAAAAAATCGTCAGGCCCAAAACATTTTTGGATTTCAGTGACACCCATAACTATATGAAATTTTGGGAAATGTCTGCATAATGGGTTATGCATAATAATTTTCAGGGGTATAATTGGCAAGCAAACTAGAATACAACATATCTAAAAAAACCGTGCCTTGGAATTTTACAAATTTTATATCGTCGGAAAGCTTTTAAAGATAGATACACAACGAGTACAAACAACAATATCAATTTTTTGTTTTTCACGAAAAAATCGGAGTTGATCATCATTTTAGGCAAAGTTTTCGAAAACTTGATACATAACCATTATGCAGCCACCAAAATAGATGCATAACACGTTATGCAGACAGAACAAAAAGATTCATAAAACATTATGCAACCATATTTTGGTTCATGCATTTACTAATTTAGTTATGCAACCACTAAAATGATATATACGTCTACAAAAATAACATCACAAAAAACAAAAGACGCATAACGAATTATGCAATAATTTTCTCGACTACATAACAAGTTATGCATCCATTGTTTGGGTTAATTTCAGTGCTTACAAAAAAAGTTGATGCATAAAGCGTTATGCAGCCATATTTTTGGATGCATATCAAGTTATGCATCAATTTTTTTATTTCAGTGCTTACAAAAAAACTGGTTGCATAATACTTTATGCATCCATTTTCACGAGGTGCATGACAAGTTATGCAGATATTATTGTAGGTGCATGACAAGTTATGCAGTCTTTGTTTTTGTTGGTTTCAATAGTAACAAAAAATTTGTTGCACAATGTGTTATGCAACAATTTTCTGGACTGCATAACAAGTTATGCAACAACTTTTGTAGATGCATAATAGGTTATGCAACCATTTTTAAAATCACATGTTGCTTCTTGCTCCACTGCAACAACTTCAATCCATCTTAAATTATTCTTGATCTATACCCTCTCACTATCTGATACAGGAAATTAAAACAAGAGCTAACTAGACAAACAATAAATACAATCAAGAGACAAATGCAGCCAAAATATGATATATGTGGTGGAGGCGAAAGACATAAATGATGTGGTTATTGAATAGTAATGTTTTCAATAGTTTCCTAGTCTATTATAGGAGTATAGTACTCTATTGTTTATTATCCTTTCCTTCTCTTCCTAGTACGTACTATCTCCGCTCTGAAGCTGGATGCCGCTCAAATGAAGAAAGTAATTAAATATTTCAACACACATCCCAAAACGTAAGTAAAAAATAACAGAAACTGAAGAACTTATGCTTGATTCTGTTATGGTATTTAAATGTAGATTTTATATTTTGCGTTGTATCTTATGTTTGATTTTGTTATAGTGTTTAATTGTTTCTTATTACTGATGTATACACATTACTTGGATGGAATATAAAACCGACGGTAGTTCGTTTAACTGGAGAACTTATGCTTCAGCTTAACAAAAAAGAAGAGAACTTAGAGTCAGAATTCATAGATTTCTACATAAGCAGGTTGAGGAGAAAGATGAATACAGGCACCAACTACGAAAAAACGTTATTCCTCTCGCCGAAAGCATATATAAGTGCTTCTGATTTTATTACAAAGTTTAAATTTACATGAGTCAATGAAAAAAAATTCATCTGGTATGTAACTTCTGATTACACATGCAGAATACATGTGTAACGTTTGGTTACAAATTCACTTAATGCATCTGTAACTTTTGGTTTATGCATTTATATTGCATGTGTAACTTCAGGTTACACATAGTCTATGCTTTGAAAATAAAACATGTATTCGATATTCCAAATGGTTTATGTAGAAATCTTTTCTGAAAAATGATGGTGATCTAAAAAAATCTTGATTCCAAAGCTTGCTAAGGAATATATTGGTTTCCACCCAGTCAGATTATTCTCATCAATGTGTAACAACAACACACATTACACACTACTGGAGTACGAGATGAGCAACGCTAAAGGTTGGTCCCACATGAACTCTCCAAGCACAACAAATATCAAGAATAAACACTTATCACAAGCTATATTATATGCACCTACAATAAACTAGAGCACTGAACTATCAAATTCGTCTTGAATCGAATCCAAAGACCAATCCTCTCGCTTCGCCCAAACAAGCTTCATATCCTGATTATATTCTATTTGTATGTTGTTACATGAAGTGGAGGATGAAGAACGGCTAACTTGACCATCCAGGTCGCATAGCTACACTAATGCTGACAGTAATGGATGAAAAGGTGAATCACATGAGAGGAACCATGCTTTACAAGATTCTTTCAGATCCATCCAGACCAGTTCAATGAACATTATTGTAAAGCAGTTCCTTGGATTAAAAAACTTATATACTTTTGTTAGCTATAAGCCGTTATTAGACTAACTATAAAGTCAGTTAGTAGATCTTTAATTAAACAGAAAGTTTTTTTGTTTTTTTTGGTGTTTGAAAAAGTTTAATCATACTTGCTATAAAGTAGTTCAAAATTAATCAAGCACATGTTGATGTATATTGTGCTTGAACACATGGTTAAGAAAAAATGTTATGCAACTTAAAGTTACACATGATAATAGAGGTTATATAAGTTAACGTTACACATAATAATAGAATATGTAACCTGAAGTTACACATCAAATTAAGATATATAACTTCAAGTTACAATGTGCAGCCAATAAGTACTTGGAAACATTATTGCAAAATAACAATGTGTAACCAAAGGTTACATATGCATAGTAATGTGTATTTTATAGTTACACATCCATAGTTTATAAGTGCAAACACAAGTTACACATGCATTTCCCCTCTGCGTTCTAAAGATTTAGGGTCAAAACCCGCGGGTCTACCCTAACCCGGCTTGGTTGTTAATAGGTCCGAGCTAGGGTTGAGCTTTTAGGACCCGCATGTCAAACGGGTTGACCCGCCTAACCCGTGGGTTAACCCGTCAGATCCCTCGTTTTGGGTATGTTTACAACCGATTTCCCTGTATCACTTGGAATCATCAATACTATCATGTCTTATACAATATATAATATTCAATAAAAATCAACAATTAATAGTTATGTATTCAAAAGAACCAGCTCTTAATAAATTACTTAGCATTCATACAAAGAAGAAAAACCTATTTTTATTTATATACTGAAAGAAGTTACCAATCCACGATCATTTTCTTGTTAGTATGATTCATCAATTACTTCGTAGTCTTCAGATACTATGAATACCTATGTCAAAAAATGAACTAAAAAATCAAATCAAAAAGTTTAATCAATAAATCAATGATTTACTAAAAGAAAATATACAAATTAATCTTAGCATAAGCAATGGAAACTTGATAGATAAAGAGGAGAGGAAAGAGATGCAACATGAATCGATCTTTTGTTCGAAAAATGAATCAATCTGCTCATATTTGATAGATGAAGAGGACAGAAAGGTCGATGGCAGCGACGATGAGAATGAGTAAAAGAAAGAGATCTGAGTGAAGATTGTCTTTTTGCATATTTATTTACAAAGGTTGATTAGTCAGTATTTAATAATACCTATGTAAGTATTAACACGACAGCATACACAGTGTGGTGGTATGGTTGCTGACTTATAAGTTGGATTTTTATAAGTTGGAGTTACGTGGATCGATTCTCACCGTCCCCATACTATACTTTTTGGAACTGGAACTAAATTTGCCCACGAATTTAATTCCAACTATATGATAGACGCATTTATGTGTCTAATTTGATATCAATTTTCTATGTTGTTAGTATCCATTTTTGTACTTATTTTGGTATTTTATGTTTTTGTAGGTATTTTTAGAGAAATAAGCTTTTGCGAAGAAATTGGCTCTAAAAGTAGCATTTAAACCTATGGAGAAGTACTAAAGGAACCCCAACCTTGGATAAGGACACCCCCGAAATGTGTTAAAAGTGCTCCGGGAGAAGCGTTGAAAACACCCCAGAAAAGTGTTAAAGGCACCCAAAGAATTTGCTAAAAACACCCTCATTACTAAGGGGCACCCCGATTACTATCGGCACCCCAGCGGGTTGGATAAGGGGTATCTTCTTCCTTGTTTGAATTCTGGAATTTGGCGGGAAAACTGGTTCCAAACTGTCAGAACTAGGGTTTGGATATTTGAGGTCTTATACTGAGACTAAATCGTTAAAACTTGGTGGGATTGATCTAATGGGTTAAACAGGGCTGGTAATGGGTTTGTATTTGTTAAAAATTGGCTGAAAAGTCGGTAAGAAGAGAACAGAGGTGACGGGATATTTCTGTTTGAAAATTGAATGTGAATCAGAGAGATTCAATGGATGGAATAGTTTGGGATGACTTGTATGAGCTTAACGGATATGGTAATGGATATTGATTTGTCTAAAATTGGTCGGATTCGTAATATTGAATTAACACAGAGAAAATATTATTCTCGGGTTCTGCATGGATTTTGGGAAGGATTTTGTGAGATTCAGTTGAAGGATTTCATTGGGCTTAGACTGTTTCGATGAATCAGGGTTGGTAAGTGACTTGGATTCGAATAACGAGGAGGGTTAGGTGGAGTTTTCATAAAATAGGGAAGTACCAAGTATGTCACGGGAAGTTATGAATTCCTGTGAGTTTGAGTCGTGCACGGCTGGAGTTTGGATGACTTAGAACGTGGAAGACATAAATATGGAGAGTTCAACACCAGCAAACACGTGAAAGAGGAATAGAAGGAAAGAAAATCGCGATATTTGGTAAAGAGAGGGAAGAAAATATTCCCGAGATAACCATATTTACTGTGAGATATTTTGAGCATTTACTCGAGAGATTTCGTGCCAGTGCTGTGTATAAGAGCTTGTGGTGAGTCTTGAGGGAAGACGGAGAGTTTGAGAAAGGATAGAGAGCTGCAAACGAAGAAATCAAGCTCTGCAGCAATTATGCTGCTGCTGCCATTGAAGAAGAACACGAAGAACAAAAGCCAGCCAAGGTCAGTCGCGGAGACTGTCGTTTAATCAACGACAGAAGAACAGTTTCAGTTGCGGTAAACTTATTGTAACTGAGCTAGCTGATATGCTTTGGTCGTTGAATATCTTTAGCGACTAAAAATCGTTGTAAGCCAATTTGATTATTCATAATACAATGGTTTATCCATTATCTTCCATTTTTCTTCACATGAGTAGCTAATTTATTCTCTGGGGTTTTGGAGGAAGTTGTTTTTGGTATGTACTATTAATAGTTTTATTTCTTAGACAATAATTATTCTATTATTTGTGTTATTCATGACTAACAATTTCTCTTCTAAAAATGCTTCATTTTAGTTGTTTTGGGTAGTGTCTACCGATATTTTATAAGCGAAGGAGGTTATATTTTTGTAACGACGAGAGTCGCATAATTAATTTTAAACGTTTTATCTTCCAAAACCTAAGATTGGATTCGATATGGTTTTGAGTATTTTATGAGTATTGTTTGAGATACTAAATTTTTAATTTTACAACCATCAAAAATAGTGGAATACAAATCCCTAGGCTTATCTCTCCTTGGTTAACATAAATTAATTAGTTTTCGAGTATTTTGTCTTATAATCTTAAAACCAACCTTAGAAAATAGTCTGAGAATCGAACCTTCTACTTACCACCTGTTAAAACTACATCACTATTCCAGCAGAGCTGACCCGTCTAGGGTTAGGGTTGGCATATGTTAACCCGTGGATTAAACGGTCCGGGTTAGGGTTAAGCACTCTCAACTCGCAACCCGTCTAATCCGCTATGAGTTGTCCCTAACCCGGCCCGTTGCCAGGTCTAGAAGATACACACTGAAATAAAAAAATAAAAATGCATTTCACCCGTGTGCTCATAAAATAAAATCTGAATAAATTATCCTTGCTCATAATCAATGTTGCAGAAAACAAAAGTTTGGTCCATGCAAACCCACAAGAAGAAAACTAAAAATGAATAATCCAAAACAAATAAAAACACGTACATAATCAATCCTTGTAGAAAATCTAGGGAGGTGTATACTTCAGATACTTCTTACAACCTGCCATGTTGTGCCCCTCTTTCTCGCAATTGCTGCAATGAACTTTCCTCTTTCCTTTTCTTTTACCTTTACTTTCAATCATTTTCCTTGGGGGTCTATTTGGTGGTTTCTTCACAATAGGTGGGTTAATCGCGTCATCTTCATCAATACTATCAGGCATGTTGTAGTTGGGAATCGGCTGGATGCCATACATATAACTATAAGCTTTTATAAAATAATCACTTGTAAAATATGGTGAAACGAAGTCAATAGCTTGACGTTTACTTTTTCGTATGGTTGCATGAGCATGAGCACAAGGAAACACGTATACACGCCACCTTCAAAAAAACAAAACAAGGACATAAACAAAACAAAATTAACTTAAGGCATGCATTCAACGTAAGAATGGGTATTATAAAGTTTTGGAGTAACTGTGCATCTGACCCACTCACCGAAAGTATCTTCTGTTTGAGGTACCTTTTGCAAGTAAAAGCCTTTTATCTGCGTGCACGATATCCTTTACTTAGGGATCCATAATTGGTGAACCCATGTGTACTTCTATCAACACCCTCTGTATCAGTCACCTGAATGTGAACAAATGAAGAAAAGAAAATACCTTCAGAAACAAGGAATGAGTACAATTTAAAAGTACCTACTAAATTCAAACCAAAAATTATAAGATCATATTCTAAAAATTTGACTCCAAAATATTGCACAACAAATCCTGTATGAATGAACCATTGTAGTAATAAACAAGAAGTAGCAAACATAAGAAAATCTTAATTCTCCGAGACACTAAGTTTGGATAAGATACAAACACGGTCAAAATTAAGATCCCAAATCAAATAATTCAAAAGTTGAATTTGAATTTGCATTACCTGCACTCGTTTTATATTGGCAGCATATCAAAAATGAAAGGAACCATTTGCTACACTCCTGACTACGGGAGCAACTTTTATCTTACATACATTTTATATCAACACAAAGAAGTTTAGAACGATATAAAATGATATGAATTTATAGCTCCCATATGCTTTCATTTCCAATTCGAAGGCACTATATAATTTTTCTGACGGCTAAATTTTGCATAACTCTTTACCTTGTACTATTATCTAACCTAGTATGGTTACTATGAGGAAAAAAAATCTGAAATGCACTATAGAAACAACGTATGTCCCCAAGTTCAACAACAAAAAGGAAGTTTTTTATTGAACCAGTTAAATAGGAACATTATGATGACGGGATACAAACAATCAAAATTTAAATCAATAACCTCTTTCTGGATGAGAAAGTTTTTACTTGCACAACAGACTTGTTACCAGTGATTTTTTTTTCCATATTCACATTGTTATAAGTTAAAATAAAGCATTTTCAAAAATGGATGCAAGGATATGCAGTCCAAAATATTGTTGTCTTGCTGCCTGAAATGCATAAAAGTTATTTGTTAAACAAACCAGAAGAATCCACATGAAAGTAATACTCACATATTGGTAGCACTGATCCATTTCAAAAACTATCCATAAATTCCGAACATGCTACGTAGATTTGATCAAAATACCTACTGGTATATGAGACTTCGATTACATTAAAAGTCTAAACTTAAATAATTGATTTGCACAAAGGTTGGGTATAAAGAATCCATCTAAGTGGAAACAATCATTAACATGATGTGAAAAGGCACGCTTTCACAAAAACCATACCATTTTATCTTTTTTACTATTATTATTATAATGTAAAACCAACATAAAAGATCACAACAAGGTTTGAAGGTTATGTTAATTGACTAGTATTAAGCAATTCTTAAAATGTACAAGGGAACGGAAATCAACCATGCTCTACTAAGCCTATCTCCTAATAGATTCGTATATATGGAGCACCAGAACCCCCGTTGGTGCACAAGAATATTATCAGCATTAATTGACTGTGCTCGGAACAATACCTGGACAATACAAGAGCAAAATCTGTTTGAACATTCAATGTCGAGTGAAAATTACTTAATGAAAAATTTAGACATCTATAAATCATAATGCATTAAAAGTCACACAACCATGTAGAAGAAAACATTAGGCATCAAAATCAACTGCTTTAGGTATCAAAATCGGTTAGATCCACTTGTACATATATGATTGCATGCATCAAGATCAATAGTAATACTATATTTAAGGTTTTGTGAATTTTTTAATAAGATACTTACATAAAAAATGATAAGATAATCAAATAAGTATAAATCGCATCTCTGATTTCAAATCAGACCTTTAGAGTTAAGGAGGTTCTTGAAAACCTAAAAGACTTATTTCTAAAAATCAATTTCGAAATTAATCAATTAGTAGCTCTTAATCGAATTAAAATGATGAAAAGAGATAACCTTATCTTTTAGATCGATTTTGATGATGAAATTTTGGATTAATTTGCTGAAATTGGTTTTCACCTCAATTGCGAGTTAATCTTCAAGAAAATGTACCGACAATAACTATCTGTTTGATTCTCATATTAAATTTTGTAGATTACATTTTCATACTTCAGATATTAGGTTTTCTTTTTCGTAGGGTTTCTTCGCTCTCTCGACGCTGGAAATGAAGAAATGAAAACTAAAGGTGGGAAGAAATCATATCTGATGGGCACTATTGTCAACCCAAAAAAATATTTTGGACTGAATCGTTCACGAAAGGACCGGCTCGCTCGAGATTGGGTAATTTTGGACCTCTTAGTATTAGGCTTGAGGGAGCTGGATTATATAGTCTAAAGCCCAGTAACTATAGGATTAAACGTTAATTTTATTTTCGGGGAAATTAGACTAAGGCCCAAAAAAAAAGAATTATCGTCAGACCCAAAACATTTTTGGATTTCAGTGACACGCATAACTATATGAAATTTTGGGAAATGTCTGCATAACGGGTTATGCATCCTAATTTTCAGGGTATGATTGGCAAGAAAACTAGAATACAACATATCTAAAAAACTGTGCCTTGAAATTTTACAAATTTTATATCGTTGGAAAGCTTTTAAATAGAGCTACACAACGAGTACAAATAACAATATCAAATTTTTGTTTTTCACGAAAAAATCGGAGGTGATCATCATTTTAGGCAAAGTTTTCGAAAACTTGATACATAACCATTATGCAACCACCAAAAAAGATGCATGACACATTATGCAGACACAACAAAAAGATGCATAAAACATTATGCAACCATATTTTGGTTCATGCATTTACTAATTTAGTTATGCAACCACTATAATGATATATACGCCTACAACACAAAAAACAAAAGACGCATAACGAATTATGCAATAATTTTCTCGACTACATAACAAGTTATGCATCCATTGTTTGGGTTAATTTCAGTGCTTACAAAAAAAGTTGATGCATAATGCGTTATGCAGCCATGTTTTTGGATGCATATCAAGTTATGCATCAATTTTTTTATTTCAGTGCTTACAAAAAAATGGTTGCATAATGCTTTATACATCCATTTTCACGAGGTGCATGACAAGTTATGCAGATATTATTGTAGGTGCATGACAAGTTATGCGGTCTTTGTTTTTGTTGGTTTTGATAGTAACAAAAAAGTTGCTGCATAATGTGTTATGCAACAATTTTCTGGACTTTTGTAGATGCATAATAGGTTATGCAACCATTTTTAAAATACCATATTTCTTCTTGCTCCACTGCAACAACTTCAATCCATCTTAAATTATTCTCGATCTATACCCTCACAACTATCTGGTAAAAGAAATTAAAACAAGAGCTAATCTAGCCAAACAATAAAAACAATCAAGAGTCAAATGCAGCCAAAATAGGATATATGTGGTGGAGGAGAAAGACATAAATGATGTGGTTATTGAATAGTAATGTTTTCAATAGTTGCCTAGTCTATTATAGGAGTACAGTACTCTATTGTTTATTATCCTTTCCTTCTCTTCCTAGTACGTACTATCCCGCTCTGAAGCGGCTCTTCACTGTACTGTGATGAAAAGAGCTAAGATTCACAAGTTACTTCGCCGCATCATCAATAATTCTTTTAGGTGCTTCTACGGTTATCATAAAATTATAGTACACACACAGTTTAATTAGGTAAAAATGTTAAAATTTGAATTGCAAAAGCTATTAAATTGTATATCGTGTTTTTAGAAGAAAATCAAGCACTAGATTGAAATGCAAAAGTTATTAAACTTGTCAATCTCTGGCAGCACCATAGAAGTCATGAAAACATCTAATGGATCCTCATCTTCGACCCTTTTTCCGTTTGTTTGATTTGTCAGCCCTCTTTTCATGATTAACCTGCGAAAAGGTTGTTCAATAGGAACGTAACTAATTATAAATAAATTGTGTTATGATAAAGACACTTGTCCTAGGGTTTGTTTGGAGTATATGTGACATCTCTTCTTGGAATTGCTCTCTGAGTTCATTCGGTATTTATAGATCGGAACATTTGTACTAGCAGATTTTAAAAGAAAAATCAAATTTCCTTCATTAATCAAAATTAGAGATCCAAAATTCATGGTGATGCGAGTAGAGAAAGAATCCTAAAACCCCAAATTTCAATAGAAATCTTGAGATGGAAACCTTAATTTTATTGAGAAAATAATTCAGAAAAGGAGTTGGGGAAATATTTCACAAGGAAATTATGAGACATAAACTCCTTTGCTCAAAGTTTTTGAAAGAAACCACAAAGACGGAGAGAAATAAAACGAAAACAAAATTTTTAGAAAATATGGGTTTGTAAGAAAAAATTTCTGCGCGCCTGAGTTTTTTCGCCCGTAGGTTTCTCAGTGAAAGGAAATTAAAAAATTGCTTTAGTAGTAGTTTTCACTTGAACAAACAAGTACAGTACTTATTTCCCCCTTGCTTAAAAAATTTCTTTAGTAGTACTCATTGAATGGATAATAGTTTTCAGTCGATCATTCTTGATCCTGATGAAAAGCAAGGGGGAAATAAGGCCAGCTCTAGCAGTAAGAATATCATTCTCCAGATAATAGACGCAATAGGCCTACAAGATGCTGGATATGAAGGTGCTCCATTCACATGGTCAAACAACAAAAAAGGAAAAGCAAACATCTACGAAAGAATTGACAGAGCGTTAACCTCCTTTCTCTGGACACAGGTATTCCCGGACACCAAGGTAACTCATTTACCTAAAGTTGGATCGGATCATACTCTATGTTATTGGATACCAAACCTGAAAAAATAAAACTTCAAAAACCTTTTAGATGTATCAGATCTTGGCTATCTCACTCCAACCTACACGAAGTAGTAAAAGCATCATGGGAATTACACTCCAATTTCACAACAAATGAAAACATTTCCCTAAAACTCCAACTCATGTCCTCAGATCTTTCCCAGTGGAACTCAGACGTCTTCGGTAATATCCATAAAAATATCAGAATCCTAAACAATAAAATTGAGAGCATCCATAAAGCCGGAAATATTGCCAGAGATATAGACAAGCTAATAAACCTCCAAGCAGAACTAGGAAAATGGTACGAGATTAAATGATTACTATCATCAGCTGTCTAGGGATAAATTTTTCAAGGACTATGACAGAAACACAAAATATTTCCATGCCACCGCATCCAATAGGGAAAGAATCAATTCCATCAATACTCTTAGAGAACCTTCTGGCCTTTGGATCTTGGACAGGGATCAAATATATTCTCTTCTGATAAACCACTTTTCTCATATCGGTACATCCTAGTTAAAAAATTGTAGCTTTGACCTGTCCAGCATCATAACACCGTGCATTTCTGAGGAAGAAAATCTATCTCTGCTAAAAATCTCATCCAAAAATGAAATCTGGCTCACTTTCTCCAATATGAATCAATGGGGCGCTCCGGGACCATATGGTTTTCAATCAGGTTTCTTTAAGGATAATTGGGAAGTTTTCGGCCCGGACATTATTAACACAGTTAGGAGTTCTTTAAAACGGGTATTCTTGACGATGATTTAAATCACTCATTCATTACCCTTATCCCAAAAATTTCAATTCCTCAAACTCCGGGTGATTTTAGACCAGTAAGTCTAAGCAACACCATCTACAAACTAATCTCGAAAATTCTTGCAAATAGATTAAAGCCCATTCTCAACAAAATTATATCTCCCAACCAATCGGCTTTCCTTCCTGGAAGACAAATCACCAGCAATATCATAATCGCACATGAGCTCATCCATTCAATGAAAACATCAAAGAAGACAAAAGGCTTTCTAGCCCTGAAATTAGATCTATCCAAAGCCTTTGATACAGTGGAGTGGAATTTTATCGAAAAAGCTCTCTTTAGCTTTGGTTTCGATCAAAAGTGGATTGATCTCATTCTACAATGCATTTCCACCACCTCTTTCTCAATCCTCCTCAATGGTTCTCCTGGGTCAAAATTTAAAACTTGAAGAGGTTTAAGACAAGGGGACCCACTCTCGCCTTATCTATTCCTGATTTGCATGGAAATTCTATCGAGGCTTCTAGAAAAAGTGATAACGGAGAAAAAAATCTTCGGCTTCCACATCAATAAAAATGCTCCAAATATTTCCCATCTTTTCTTTGCAGACGACTGTTTTTTTTTTTACAAAAGTCGATCTTGGGGAAGCTAAGAATCTTCTGGAAACTCTATCCCTATTCGGAGATATAACGGGCCAAATGATAAACTTACAAAAATCCAGTGTCTATTTCAGTCCAAAAATTCATCCTAAACATGGAAAAATTATAGCCAGAATTCTTAAAGTTCCCCTGATGACGAAAAATGATAGATATCTCGGAACTCCCCTATTTTTTGATAAAAATAGAAAAGAGAACTTTGAGCCACTCCTTCAGAAATATTATTCAACTTTACAAGGATGGAAATCAAAACTCTTATCCCAAGCAGGGAGGACAGTTCTGATAAAATCTATACTTCAAGCTTTCCCAACGTACCAGATGCAGGTGCTTGCCCTTCTGAAAGAAACCTTGAATCAATTGGATCGTATCCAAAGAAATTTCTGGTGGAATAAAGAAGGTCAAAAAAGACAAGGAGGATTCATTAGAGCTTGGAAGTACATATAAAAGCCAATTGCTCAAGGCGGTTTAGGTATTAAAAACCCTCATCAATTTAATATAGCGCTTCTCACTAAACTAGCCAGCGGATTAATAATAGAAAAAGATCAACCATGGGAAAAAATCACCAAGGCAAAATATTTCCCAAATTCCCATCCTCTTGAAGCTTCTAAAATTTCCAATTTATCGTGGATTTGGACAAGCATCCGAAAAGGTATAGAATTAATTAAAGGAAACTTTATCTGGCAAGTGAAAAATGGAAACTCGGTGAAAATATGGGAAGACAGATGGATTCCAAATTCGGAAATAATACCACAACCTCAAGATTCGCAGGGCACAACTCCGACAAAAGTTCAAGAGCTTATTACTGAAGAACATAAGTGGGACCAAGGAAAACTGGACATTTACTTTAGTCCGGAAGTGAGGAAAAAAATTCAAGCCATATCAAGAGGAAGACAATCCAGTGGTTACACCATCATTCAGGATTCTTCTCGGCTAAAAACATTTATAATTTCTTAGCTAACCAAGCTCAAGAAGAGGATAATTCGTTAATAGATTTCCCATGGAGAAGTATTTGGAAAATACAAGCAGTTCCAAGAATCAAGCTTTTTGTGTGGAAGACAACTGGAAAAGCTTTGCCCACATCTTCGAGATTAGGTGCCCATAACCCAGAAATTGACCCAAACTGCCAACTGTGCAACACTCATGTTCAGGAAACTGAGAAGCACCTATTTGGATCTTGCCCTTTCGCCAGAGCCATTTGGTTCAGTTTTTCGATGTGACGTTTAATTTCTTCAGATACTACGGATTCAATCACAACATGGGTTAAAGGGTGGATCCTAAATCCAGATTTAGATAGTTTGATTGGGAAAATAACAACCATATTATGGTTCATCTGGAAATACAAATGCTTTGTGGTTTTCGAAAAGATAATCCTAAATCCAAGGCAACTAATTGATCAGACCAACAAATTTTTGCAGACCATCCCTCAAAAGAATATAACAAAGGGACTGGATAATAACCAGCTAATGATGATAAATTCCAAATGGTCAAATATAAACTCCGATTGGATAATTTTTGTAGATGCTTATTTCAAGAAAGAAGACTTTTCAATGGGATATGCTCACGTCGTATATTCAGTAGATCTCCAGTCATTTATTCACATCTCAGCGGGTTCGGAGACAGCCACTTCAGCCTTCCATGCTGAAGCAAAAGACTTACAAAAAGCGGTCACATGGCTGAAAGAAAATGTCCTTTCCAGCATTAAAATAGTAACAGACTGTAAAGTCTTGGCAGACAACATCAACAAGGATAACTCAAGCCCCTTTTGGATAGCCGAAAACACCGTTCCAGCAGTAAAGAAAATCTTAAAAGAACTCCCTCAAGCTCAGATAAAGTTCACAAATCGAAAATACAATTCAGCAGCGGACAGAATTGCCAAGGAAGCAAGGATAAAAAGCCTCCAACATTTATCCACGAAGTTACAACAAAGAATTAAGAGTTCTAGCATTATATCTAATGTTTTTGATAGAAACGAAATTATAAATCTCATGTACTATATTTTCTAGTGAATATATTTCATCTTTACATCAAAAAAAAAAACAAGTACTGTTAGAGCATTGCTCGGTCGAACTCGCATCCGTTGCTATCTCAAGCATGTTTGTCAATGTTAGTGATCAAAATTATAAGTCTTGATTTCTATCCTACATAGATAAAGGTCTCGGATTAGGATAGAAAGTGTAGTTGAGCTTAAGAACTCCATGGAAATCATCATACAAGACGAAGGACTACTCAAGGAACTGGTGGATTTTCATCGACTAAAAGGTATGTGGAGACTTGAACTTATCTGTCACTCAAAAGTCTATCTATTCTATCTCCTACTCTTGAGACAAAAGTCGTTTTAATATGTAGACTTTCATTATGCACATTTGATATTTCGAGCCGAGTTTATCTCACCTATCTATTTCTCGAAATATGTGTTGGTAAGCTTTCGCTTTAGCCGAATTCATCTTTACCTAGTGACGAAAGTCATGTTATGTTTCAATCACTTTGAAAATTGCTCTGACGAAAAATGGTCTGTGAATAACCGCTATATCCGTCCTCTGAGAATGTTTCAATGATTGAAATGAGAGTTTAGATTACATAACCATTGGTAGGATATAAGAATTGTTGTGGAAACGCATATATGTATAAGTCCTTATTCCTTGAACCAAAGTTTGCGAACTTTATTTATCAAGAGAAATGGAAGTGGCGTGAGCCAAGTCCGCGAACTGGCGGAAGTTCTCGACCCGAGAATTTCTGCTGGAGTTTGTGAACTCCTTCCATGAGCTTAAGTCCGCGAACCCAGTCCGCGAACTTGAGCAGGTTATATCTAAAACCGGTTGTTCTTGAACTCATGTTTATTTAAACTAAGGAATGCTTTTGCAAACCATGGCTATAAAGTTCATGAACAGATTCGAGTGAATCAAACCGTTTTTGCTTCGATTGTGTCTTGTGTAGTTACATAAGATCTAAGCAATTGAAAAACTCTATAACTAGTTCATTTGAGTCATTTGAACTAGTTATGGTGAAGAAGAATATGGTTGATATGAAAGTAATCATATGGATAACCATTTGGTTAACGATTGTTGAACCAACAAATGTTAATGTTTGGGAACGGTATTGGACATTTCATTTGTGTGTAACAAGCTAAGTTTTCGATCCAACGGTTGAGAGATATTAGCTTGAATCTAATCAGGTTATCATCTAACGGTGAATACTGAATGCTTTGTTACCAAGCTAACATTGATTGCAAACCCTGATTTGAAAATTATATAAGGGAGAACTCTAGCAACTGGGAAACCTAATCCCCACACCTTACATGTGATATTAGTTGCATAGCTAGAGTCGATTCTCCTTTAACCTTTGGTTTCTTCTTCTAAAACCAGGTTAACGACTTAAAGACTTCATTGGGAATGTGAAGCTAGACCGATACTATTTTTCTTGTAGTTGTGTGATCTGATATTGCATATTCTATTGTTACGAGTACGATTGTAATAATTAGCTCGAGATTTTATATCTCCGATAGGCAAGATAGAAAAGTAATCACAAACACTTCGTCTCATCGTTTGTAATTCCACAATATCTTTTTTCGTTGCGTCGATTAAGATTATTGTGAGGTGATCAATAATACTAGGCTGTTCTTTGGGAATATAAGACCGGTTTATTGATTGGCTCCTATTCACCTTGATTTATCAAAAGACGGAAAAAACTCGTAGGTATATTTGTGGGAGACGGATTTATCTATTACCGTAGACTTTTCTGTGTGATACAGATTTGTTTATTAAAGTCTTCGACTTTGGGTCGTAGCAACTCTTAGTTGTGGGTGAGATCAGCTAAGGGAATCAAGTACATAGCATCCTGCTGGGATCAGAGGCGTATGAGCATAACTGTACCTTGGATCAGTGTGATATTGATTGGGGTTCAACTAAAGTCCAAACCGAAGTTAATTTGGAGTAGGCTAGTGTCTGTAGCGTCTTAATACAGTGTGTGTTCAATATGGACTAGGTCCCGGGGTTTTTCTGCATTTTGCGATTTCCTCGTTAACAAAATTCTGGTGTCTGTGTTATTTCTATTCCGCATTATATTTGTTTATATAATTGAAATATCACATGTTGTGCATTGTTCAATCAATTAGAATATCCTCCCTTTTGGTTGTTGATTTAAATTGATTGACACTTGGATATTGGTCTTTGGTACCATCCAAGTTATCTCTCTTTGATAAAGACTCGCAGATTTCTATTTGTTTGAGTAAAGATCAAATCGAGAGATTGAGATATAAACTCTTTGATATACTTTTATCTAGATTGAATCTGACTGTCTAGTTGATTCTCTAGAAAGTATATTGGAGTTTTTCCATAAAAATTGCTGATCGAATTGTTGGGTGTGGTTGTTGTACCCCCGCTTTTTCAATTGGTATCAGAGCAGGCAAACACGTTTAAGACCTTACAAGTCCGTGTTTGTAGCGATCTGACTATATGGACAGAGGTGCTATCTCTATTAACGTACCACCAGTCTTCGATGACTCTAATTACTTATGGTGGAAAATTGTTGTGCAAGCTTTTCTTCAAGCGCGTGATTTTGAATCATGAGTATATGTTGTTAATGGCTATGATCCTCCCGTTGTGGCAGTTGGAGATGTAAACGTTCCCAAATCTATTGGTGAATACAACCCTGCTGAGATACTTGCTGCAAAGCAAAACTCCGACGGTTTAAATGCGATCATACATGCCATTAACCCAAATCTTCAGCACCATGTGACTAATTGCACTAAGTCGCAAGAATCTTGGGATATCTTGGAAACCGTATTTGAAGGTAACTCCAGTGAAAAGGAAGCTAGGCTTCAAAACCTTAATTCCGTTGGGAAAACCTTCGTACGGCAGATGAAGAAACATTTGATGACTTTAATCACAAAGTGTCTGAAATTGTTAATGCATCTTTTGCATTGGGTAAGACTATTCCTGAAAAGGACATTGTGATGAAAATTCTCAGATCGCTACCATCTAGATACGACTCTAAGAAGCATGCCATCATTGAGGGAAATAACCTTGATAATCTCTCCAGAAATACGCTGGTTGGGAAGTTTAAGATCTTTGATCACGAACATTCATCCAAAACTAAGGATGTTGCGTTCAAAGCACAAAAGGACACTAAATTACTTGATAAGAGTAAAAAAGTGTATATCTCTGAAGATGATCATTCTGAGACAGATTCATCAGATGAAGATCTTGACAAGTCAGTCTCGATGATCACAAGACATTTTAGGGATCTTCTTTGAAGAGAAGTAAACGGTTCTCTAGAGATAAGCCTAAAGCATCAGTTAAACCTCATAATCGTATTCCTCTTAAAAACAGGGAAACAGATGAAACTGATGATGAGGATATGCCTCAGTGCTTTAAGTGTAAAGGATTTGGTAATTTTTCAAACGAGTGCCCAAATTGTAGAAAATACACTGGGAACAAAGGTCTTGTTGCAACTCTTGATGAAATGTCTGACAGCTATGATTCTAATGAAGACGAGAAATCAAGTGTTTCACTTCTTGGTGAAAATATTGACTTTGATAACTGTAGCAATACATACATAAACCTCAATATTCTTTCAGAAGATAATCCAACTAATCTGGAAGAAAAAAATTGACCCATTTCTTGGAAACTCTTTTTGTAATCTTTCAGGTTCCACCATGTGTCTAGCTGCATGCACATCTCAGAAGCCTGATTTTTATCCTAGTTTGACGTGTTCGTATTGTTCTCTAAAGGGTCATGAACTTCCAAGGTGTTACAAGTACAAACATCAATTGAGGCACGTCAACAAACTTCAACGAAGAGCAAATCATTTAGCAAGGAAGCTTAAACTTGCTCAGAAGACCGCTGAGGTATGTAGGATCTTATCTTCAGCTAAGAAGTTAGTTTCCAAAAAAAAACCAAGACCATTAGAGGAGAAGGAATGGTCAAATCGGTTTGATAGACAGAAGTCTGAGGATTCTTATCAAGAGGAAAATGGTGGACAAATTGTTGTTCACCGCAACGCAACTTGATTGTGTTGTTTTGAAAATCTTGACTCATGTGCCTGAACAAAAGAGACAATGATTTTGTACCTCTCAGGCTTTAGGAAAAGTTTTCTTTCTTCTTTTCTTAGTTTTTATTCTTCCTGTCTATCAAATGAGGGTTATTATCGACAATTCCACTATTTATAGGGTTGTGAGTTGGACGTGTACGAACCTGTTTAAAGGTTTCAAAACCCTACATTCCTTTTTCCTTCCTCAAAACCTCTTTTTATCTCAAGACTACTTGTTGAGTTCAATTTGTGATTTCCTCTCACAAAACCATACGTTATGGATACTCCAAGCATGATGTCTTCTGATGGAAAAGATGTTAATGTGATTGTTAAGCCATCAATCATGAAGGAAAAAGAAAAATCTCCGTTATCTCCTACCTTGAAAAGAAAAAGAAGGAATGTGAGGAAGCCAAGAGTCGTTCCTTCAAACTCTCAGAAGTTTTCTGGTGTTCTTGAAGAGTTGAAGGAGATGTGAAAGGAGATTCAACAAATAAAGGCTTTTGTGTATAAGACTCATGTGATTCAGAAGGCCCTGGTTCGACAACATCAGCCGAGAAGGTTTATTGATATAAACTCCTACCTTAATGAACCTTATGTCCCAATGGCTGTTGACGACAAGGATTTCGGGGATGATAAAGAATTCTTCAAATGTCTTATTGCCTAGTAAATCTTCTATTTTTCTTTTTTTTATTATAAGAATAGCTAGAGTTTGGAATAGCCATGATTGTGATTACACATATCTATGTCCAACATTTTCATCTTCATGTTTTTATATTTATTGGTTTAAATTCTAAACTTGTTTGGAAGATTATTTTTGCAGTACTAATCTTTATGATTTTATATATTGCAATATTGTTATGGGATTTGTGTGTTTACGTCCGTGAACTTGACCGTCCCATATCTTGTCAAAAGTAAAGTCTTTCGTATGTCGATATGCATGTATTGATAAAAGAATGAATGGAATTTTGACAAATACAAAAGTTAAACCTATGTATAAGTCCTTATGCCTTGAATCAAAGTTTGCGAACTTTATTTATCAAGAGAAATGGAAGTGGCGTGAGCCAAGTCCGCGAACTGGCGGAAGTTCTCGACCCGAGAATTTCTGCTGGAGTTTGTGAACTCCTTCCATGAGCTTAAACCCGCAAACCTAGTCCGCGAACTTGAGCAGGTTATATCTAAAACCGGTTGTTCTTGAACTCATGTTTATTTAAACTAAGGAATGCTTTTGCAAACCGTGGCTATAAAGTTCATGAACCGATTCAAGTGAATCAAACCGTTTTTTCTTCGATTGTGTCTTGTGTAGTTATATAAGATCTAAGCAATTGAACAACTCACTAACTAGTTCATTTGAGTCATTTGAACTAGTTATGGCGAAGAAGAATATGGTTGATATGAAAGTAATCATATGGCTAACCATTTGGTTAACTATTTTTGAACCAACAAATGTTAATGTTTTGGAACGGTTCGTAAACCCAAAATTGGGCATTTAATTTGTGTGTAACAAGCTAAGTTTTCGATCCAACGGTTGAAAAATATTAGCTTGAATCTAATCAGGTTTTCATCTAACGATGAATACTGAATGCTTTGTTACCAAGCTAACATTGATTGCAAACCCTGATTTGAAAATTATATAAGGGAGAACTCTAACAACTGGGAAACCTAATCCCCACACCTTACGTGTGATACTAGTTGCATATCTAGAGTCGATTCTCCTTTAACCTTTGGTTTCTTCTTCTAAAACCAGGTTAATGACTTAAAGACTTTATTGGGATTGTGAAGCTAGACTGATACTACTTTTCTTGTAGTTGTGTGATCTGATCTTGCATCTTCTATTGTTACGAGTACGATTGTAATAATTGGCTCGAGATTTTATATCTCCGATAGGCAAGATAGAAAAGTAATCACAAACACTTCGTCTCATCGTTTGTGATTCCACAATATCTTTTTTCCCTGCGTCGATTAAGATTATTGTGAGGTGATCAATAATACTAGCTGTTCTTCGGGAATATAAGACCGGTTTATTGATTGGTTCTTGTTCACCTTGATTTATCAAAATACAGAACAAAACTCGTAGGTATATTTGTGTGAGACGGATTTATCTATTACCGTAGACTTTTCTGTGTGATACAGATTTGTTTATTAAAGTCTTCGACTTTGGGTCGTAGCAACTCTTAGTTGTGGGTGAGATCAGCTAAGGGAATCAAGTACGTAGCATCCTGCTGGGATCAGAGGCGTAGGAGCATAACTGTACCTTGGATCAGTGTGAGATTGATTGGGGTTCAACTACAGTCCAGACCGAAGTTAATTTGGAGTAGGCTAGTGTCTGTAGCGGCTTAATACAGTGTGTGTTCAATCTGGACTAGGTCCCGGGGTTTTTCTGCATTTGCGGTTTCCTCGTTAACAAAATTCTGGTGTCTGTGTTATTTCTATTCCGCATTATATTTGTTTATATAATTGAAATATCACATGTTGTGCATTGTTCAATCAATTAGAATATCCGACCTTTTGGTTGTTGATTTAAATTGATTGACACTTGGATATTGGTCTTTGGTACCATCCAAGTTATCTCTCTTTGATAAAGACTCGCAGATTTCTATTTGCTTGAGTAAAGATCAAATCGAGAGATTGAGATATAAACTCTTTGATATACTTTTATCTAGATTGAGTATGACTGTCTAGTTGATTCTCTAGAAAGTATATTGGAGTTTGTCCATACAGATTGATAATCGAATTGTTGGGTGTGGTTGTTGTACCCCGCTTTTCAAGTACGGCCATCCAAGCCTTTCAAAGAACCCTATTGTTGGGGCTTAAAGGGTTGACCATTTTGGGGGCTTAATTGCTTTGGGTAGGAAAATTATAGATAAGGGGAGACTTAAGTGATTGAAAAGTCAGATTTACCCTTTGTAAATAAATAATTTAAAATCAAAACCTAATCCTAATCTTAATCCTAAATCAAAACCAAACATCAAAATCCATTCATTTTCTCTATTCTTCTTCTTCTCAAAAAAAAAACTCTCAAAAACCTAATAATATCTCCCTCTCTTCCCCATTGATTCTCAAGATGGCAGTAAGATCAAGAGTGACAAGATCCGGTCGATTGAACCCAGATTCTGAATCAGGGCAAGTTATTGATGTTCCTTTTCATGGTGATGTGGTGAACCAATCTCTTCAAACATCTTCAAATCCTCCTATGAAACAATATGTTCAGACACATGTGAATCCTCCACAAATGACTCCTACTAGGTAAGAATCGAAAAACCCAGCAGTTATTTTACCATTAGATTGAAAAAATAGGTTCGATTTAGGGTTTCCAAAAATGGTTTTCTGAAGCGTTTACGACCGAGATATCATATCGTCCTGGCCGTAATGTTTACCTAACGGTTGGGACATAAAGAACTCCCAACCGTTAATGTCTCTTGCGGTTAGGAAAATTTGAGAACCCAACCGTGAAATACACTACGGATGGGACTTTCCCAGCCGTAAGTCGTCTTGTGTTTACAGAGTAAAATTGAGTTATGAGTGTTTCGGTTGGGAGTTTCCTAACCGTAAATAAATTTTCCTAACCGTAAATAAATTTTCCTAACCGTTATTTGTATTTTCTAGCCGATACTTTGTTTCCGGTTCGGTCTTCCGCATATTTATAAGCCGAGACTATTTTTACGGTTATGGGGTCTCACTTTTCCCAGCCGATAAAGTTTATAACAGATGGGTTATCTGTTATTTCCAATCTGTAATCTTATCTTTTGATATGTTTTTCATCATTTTTAGGAACCCTGAAAAGGAGAAAGAACCCCAGGAACTACCAATGTGTGATATTGCTACGATGATGGTACGTAGGCTAAGTATATGATTCTTTTTTTGGTATACGTTTCTCAAATTATGTACCACTATTAATTGTATGATGTGAAAATAGGTCAAGAGAGCTAAGTGGATTGCCAGGGAACTGACACGTAACATTGAGGAGGTTTTATATTTGTATTGCGAGGAACAAAGAACACTGATTCTCAGGCTTCTGGAGTTACATAATCCAACGAAGGATGATCTCTATACTAACGACGAGGATGATTGGATTAGTCTTTCCCAAACTCCCGACAGTTCTTCATCATCTTCTGAGGATTTTCCTTCGATTGTTGGTCGTAGTGGATGATTGTAGGTTATGTACTTGTTTAAGTCATTCCAGCTTATGTTTATGCAGACTTTTAGCATGTTTAAGGTTATGGATTTGGGTGATTTATTTTTCAGAGTTACATTTCATTAACCTTGAATGAATGGATAATAGTGTTTTGATTCTTAATTTATCAGATTCTTGTTTAAGATACTAACATTCCAGGGAAAATTACGGCCAGGATTACCAACCGTAAATTGTGTTAACGGCTAGGATTATCAGTCGTAAGTTGTATTAACGGCTAGGATTACTAGCCGTAGAACTGACAGTACCCAGAATTACGGGCAGGAATCCCATCCGAAATTAGATTTACGGTTTGGTGTCTCAGCCGTAACTAAGTAAAATCTGAAACTGGTATTACAGGAAGAGTTACGGCCAGGATTACCAGCCATAAATTTTACATTACCCAGAAATACGGGTTGGATTCCTAGCCGTTACCGGATTTTCGGTTAGGTTTCCTAGCCGGGATTCTGCGAATAACTCACTTGGGTCATTACGGCTAGGTCGTGTCAGCGTATGACCTGGCCGTAAATACCTCTAAATAACCACATAACTTTATCATATTATCATTACAAATACATAATAAGAGTAAAACTAGATTCTTCATATATAATGAATGATTCAAAATACATAGGAGATGCCACATTGTTATCATATTATCATTTTAATCACCACCCTACAAAAAACATTGTTATCATATACCTTCACACCACATTTACTCATACTCATCCTCATCGGAACTCATTAGTACACACAACGGGCCATCCCTCGATAACTGTAATGCATCCCACAATTGAAATCTTTCCTCGAACCTATGACACCAACTCATTGGTATTTCGCTGTCACATCCGTCTACCTTCCTTAATGGAGGTAATGGGAATCCATCTTTCAATTGTATGCCGATATAATGGTTCATGTTCACGAATCCCATGATGACTATCTTCGGAGATTCTTCTTCGGTAAAAACACATCTTGTTGGTGCGTATGTAACACTATCTGCATAGGAGATGGAATGAATAACGCAATGGAATGTGTTGGCGAGTATATAGCCACATATTGGCATTCTCATCCAATATTCACTTGTCAAACACTTGTTGCATTAAACGCCGTTCAAATGCTTTGAACTCCTCGTTTAGCATCGCCTCCGTGTCATTTCTTTCGCATCTCATCATTGGTTTGTAGAAATCGGGGAAACCACGTAGTTCAAGCAAACACTTTTGCCTAACATATGTAATTTGGTCGTCACCCCATTCTTTTGCCTGCTCAAAAGGTCCAAGTTGATCTACGAACACATGGTAACCACAATTTCCGTCGCCCTCAACATCGTCGGTGGACTTGACGTAGTTATGAATAAAATGTGGTAAAAAGTGCATGTAATTTTTGTATATCGTGTAACTAGGTCGGATATAATTACCTTCCTCATCTATAGGGGGTGATTTCATCGGACCTACATCCAAGAAGACCGTCTCTTTCTCACCATCAAGGTTACTAACAACTCTTTGTGGGGTGTCATTACCTCAGCTTCTCGCTAATTTCTTAATACCAACCACACCACCAACTTTTCTTTGGACGCTACTAGATTTTTTTGTTGTTGAACCTTGTTGGGATGGAACAACCGGGTCTTTAATTTTGACTCCACTATCAACTTTTCTTTTTGAACTTTTTTGGGATGCGACAACCACATTCTTCTTGCGGCGTTTTCTATTCATTTCACTAGCTCCGCTTGGTTCTCCCTTTTCCATTTCCTTTCGTTTAAGTTTGTACAATTCGTTCAACTTCTCATAAGCCGAAGGATCTCTTCGTATTGAAGGATCCCCAAAGCCGACTTAATGGGACAATTACATCTCATTCCCGGTGGAAAATTGTGTTCTTCCCAAGCCTCCACTTCCGTTATCATTTTTAGGATTGCCCATTGAGAAACATATAAACTTATTCCCCGGAGCCAAGGGCTATCCCGGTAGTCGGTAACGAGTCTAGATCGGCTCTTTTCAAAATCCCCTTTAATTCTATCGATATCACGCTTGAAATACTCAACCATAGCTTCAAAAACAACAACGAATCCACCATCACAACCATTTAACTTACTCTTGAACCGATAGTGAGCCGACTCCACCGTGCTTGTGGATTGATTGTCATAATGTCTATAACGATTTACCCATGCACTAACAAACTTTTCTTTGTAGGGATCCAATAACTCGTTCTTCAAATATGTTATAACATCCGTCTAGGTTGACCAGTTTTCCGTTACACAACGCTCCCTTAGGAAATATAATGGTTCAGTGAGCGACTCTATTAGTTGTTCGCAATCACCTTGAAAATCCGCCCAAAGCACCTCGGCTATCTTGTCATTGATCTCAAACTTTTCTTTCTCTTCTTATTGTATCTCCAACGGTAGATTTTTAATCCTCTCCATCTCGGTCTTCTTTGCTGGCCATATAACCCTCTTGCAATTAGTTTGCACATTATTCCATATATGAAACGTGCAAAGATGATGACGCGCATTGGGGAAAACACGTGGTATGGCCCACATCAATGCTTGCTCCTTATCTATAATCAACACCTGCGGAGTATAACCTTCTTGATACAATAACTTCACCTTTTGCAATGCCCACAAATAACTTTCCTTCGTCTCGTCTTTCAAGAAACAAAACGCAACGGTAAATGTCAACTTGGTAGATGTTTGCCCAACAAATTTCAATATCGACATGTTGTACTTGTTAGTTTTATACGTGCAATCCATAATGAGAACTTGATGAAAGCATCTTGCCAATTGTACACATTCCGGATTCATGACGAAAAGATATTCCACTTCATTTTCTTCATTCGTTTCATAGGCGGTAGAGTACTTTGCCTCCTCAAACAAAAACAATAATTGTTGCATAAGCACTCTCTCTTCCCATGACTCTTTTCTAAATTTTTCTCTTTCGTTATAGATAGTTGACAATGAGGATGAGTTTTGGGGGTTTAACACCTTCACGCCACTAAGAATATCAATAGGTCTTGTGCGTCTTTTACTCAACACGCGTACTAAATCCTTTTCTAAAGGGTTGAGCCTTGCCGAATAAGGATGGTTGATCAAACTCTCCGGAATAGGATGATTATGATAACCCGAGACGACTTTTTACATATACCACATTTTCTTGTCGTCATTAAATTTAATTTAAGCTTAAAAGGGCACCCGGTATTCTTCGTATTATATACTCCCTTTTTCCTCGCGGTTTTGGGTTTATACTCATTACCCTTTTCCAGTGGCTCGCATACTTTCCACTACACTCGCAAACCATTTGAAAGCTGTTGAATGTAACTTGTTTATTCTGAACTATGATGCACATCTTTTTCAGCCCTTCTGATCGAGCTCACTTCTTTGCATCTTCCTTATCTTTCCACTCGTAGTTGCTTGCATAGTGAGCACTTGTGTCCTCGAAAACTTGCATAGGTTGGGGTTGATCTTGCATAACCTCGTCTTGCTCTTCAATAACCACCTCTTGATCTTCCATAACCACCTCTTGGTCTTCCACCGGAATGTACGGTACAATATATAATAGAATGACATGTCTCACATAATTATTCACAATAGAAATTGAAACACACATAAACGACTGGGTCTACGAGTGATATTCCAGCCGACAAGGAGTATACGGCTGGGTCTACAAGTGATATTCCATCCGTCAAATAGTATACGGTTGGGTCGACAAGTGATATTCCAGCCGTCATAACAACAAGGGCTGGGTCGAAAAGTACTATTCCTAACCGTAAACTGGTTACGTCCAGGAATTCCAAGACGTAAATTGTCCTGTAACTGGATGAGTCAGCTTACGGCCTAAAAAACGAGCCATAAAACAAGTTACGGATGGGTAACCCAACCGGCGCCGATAGCATTTAATATTTTCGGACATGAAACCTAACCGCCGCCGACAGTATTAAATGCTTCCCATGCACGTAGAAAAAACCTGGCCGTAATTTTTTATTTACGGCCAGGAGTATTTATCGTCCCATCCGTAACATGCTAATAACGGCTGAGAGTTCATCGATAGTGAGTCGTTATAATGAATAACGGCCGGGAGTTCATGGTTTCCCAGCCGTGATTGGACCTGGTGGCTGGAAACCTAGGGTTTTCGGAAGGAAAAATCGAAACTTCTTGCAACTCTGAGCTTAAAAACTGAAATAAGAGTTAGAATAGAGGTATACCTGGTGATCTTGAGCAATTGTTTCTTCGATTTCTTCTTCTTCTTGGGTTGGTCCTTCGAAATCATAGTAAGGTTCATAAGGGTTATTTTGAGTTTGTGAAAAAAATTCACGATTTTATGAAAAATCAGCAAAGAACTGATCGTTATTGATGGGTAATGATATGTTATCGTATTTTGAAGATGAGGGTTCACCCACATCAAAAATTTTGCTTGAATCACTGATTTTCATTTTTTTCTCCGATTTTTTTTCCCCTCTTCTTCTTCTTCTCTTCCCTCTGAGTTTTTGGTTTTGATTTTCATCTTCAACACTTAACTTAAAAGAATGAATTAGTGTTGATTAATTAGTTAATCATAATTAGTGCTATTAATCAAGTTTATTATCTAAAATCAGTGAGGAGTCATATTAGTCTTAATATAAATATTTGATGGGGTGTCCCAATTACTATTTGGTGACCCTAAAAATCCCCAAAAGACCAAGACTTTATAAACCCCAATAATAGGATTCTTCCAAAAGCCATTACCCCCAAAATATGTCATCTCCCCAAACCCAACACACATCACCGTCTCACTGTAAAGCACTAAGCAGTAAGTTTGATACCACACCCACTTTCAAACCACCACGTGTGATATTATCCACATCACCAAAAACACTTGAATTACATGTCCCCACGACAATGCTACACGCAAAACAACAAAAAAAATATTAACCAGATCATTAACCCTTTTGATTTTTATGTGTTCAACCATTAAGATATTTACACGTGGACGACATTCAAAGTTGTGCAGTGAAGCTTCTGTTTACAGCTAATTCCTCCTGATTCTCATGGGAGAGAGAAAAGGAGTGACAAAACACGCAGAAACCCTGCCCCACCCCCACCTTCGAACCCCAAATTCCAGTGTATCTCTCTCAATCTATCGCATCGTATGTATGTCCCCATAAAGTCTGCACTTCTCTCTCTTTCTCTCTAAAACTCAGGCTCAGGCTCAGGCTCAGGCTCAGGCTGGGCGCGTGTATATCTTGCTTGAGGAATTAAATTCTTTCTCTTTTTTCTTTTTAAGGAAGGATAAATAAATCGGAGAAGAGCTGAGGAGGGAGGATTCAAAGTACGATAAAACCTCGAAACATAATTCGCGGATCTTTCTTCTCTACCACCTCCTTCTTCTGTAAGTTTCTAGAATGTTTTTTCTTTCTTATTTTTTTCTTCTTACTTTATATAAACGGATCTGAGCTTGTTTTGTTGGAATTTAACAAAGAATTGAGGTTTGTTTATTTTGAATAAAATGTTAGATAATCCATGGAATCCTGAGTTGATTAGTGGGTTTGTGATAAGAATTTCAGATACTGGTAGACCGATCTGGAAATATAGAAAAAATATAATGATAAGGTAGGCAAAGCATTCTTTGTTGGCTGGGTGGATTTGAATATTTATTTATTTTTATCAATATTAGGATCAATTGAGGAGAATTTGAGTATTTTAGCGTGGGTTGTAATGTGAGATCATGATGGAAATTCTCAACATATATTCTTATCCAAATTGTTGTTGCGTCTGTTTTAGAATTCAAATAGTTTTACTAGGTGATTGTAAAAATACAAGGAGTGCGTCGAGTTTCACCCAACAAACAGGGCAATAGCTCTAAAATTTTGTCATCTTTTAATTGGTGCTAGAGAGCTTTTGTTGATGTCACTACAGCCTTAATTGCCATGGCGAAGGTTTTTTTTATGCTTTGGATGGAGCCATAGGTCACCGAGACACTAAAATTCCATCAGTTATGGTGTAATATGCATCTTTGTTTGATGTAGACTGTGAGAATATTGTTGAACCAATTGTTTCCCGAAGTTGGGTGTTAGTTTTCTAGGGAGTAATTCTGGGTCCATACCATATCCCGTGAAACTTTAAACATCATAAGAATGATTTGTCATGGATCACTTGTATTGTTGACCTTGGACATAGTTTCACATTTAAAGGAATTAAGAATGGGCTATTGTGATACAATCAAGGAATATTTGTAATGTACGAGATTCTTTGACAAGCTTCAAACTAATAGTACACTTGGCAATGGTGAAAGCATTCCTCTTCAAAGAATCTTTCCGTGATCAGCTCAACAACACACACTGCTCCAATGTCATAGGCTGGCTTTCCAAACTCATACGGTATGTCATTGTACAGTGTTAACTGTTAAGTGCTCGCATCATTATTGAATTTGGACATGCTTAAGCTGGAAAGCATGTTTTTTAATATCTTTGGAAATCCGTTAGTTATTTGAACCACAGATAGATCACACTATCTGAAACTTGCTTAGTAAAGTTAGTTTGAACAAAAATGATAGGTCACCAGCTGCGTAATAAGATGGCACTTCAACTTGTGCTTCCTTGGTATCTGTTTTTTATTTTCTAAAAAATGATACCACTAGCCGCTAGTAATTTGTATCACAAGCAACCCAACTGATCCAGCATTAGCTTTCCATTATCCTAAAACTAATGTCAATATTTACCTTCCTTCGTCCATAACTTATCCTAAGCAATGTGGTGCTCATCTAAGAACATGAAATATGTACGTAACACAATTCATGCCAAAGCGTAACACTAGAGCAACTGTTTCTCTTAGAGGTATTTCACCAAGCGAAATAAGTGGAGTTTGTTGGCGTCTCTGATTCCTTGTGAGTTGCGAGCTCCATAACTCGTAGTTAAACTTGAGAAGCTCAACACAATGATTTCTTGATCAAATAATCTAAAATCTCAAAGCTTATGTTATGTACAACTTGATCTCTCCTGGCCAGGTGGACTCAGTCACGTCTTGTCGGAACCTATGTTCACGAGTCGCCCAAGGGGCGCCTAGGCAATAAAGTGCCCTAGTCGCCAAGATGTGTACAATTTTTTTTAGTTTTTCCACGGGCGCCTAAACGTCCTAGGCGCTAGGCCAAGGGCTTGGCGCCTCGCCTCGCCTAGCGCCTAACACAACATAGGTCGGAACAGAGTGATTTGGTAATCAATTTACTTATGAATATAACATTTAGACTGGTTGTTCTTTTTTGAGTTTTTTTCTTTATAAATAATATACGTAGCAATTTTCATCTTGGTTGCTATCTTTACATTTACCCGTTCACTATGTTATTCTTTCCATTTATGCTGGTGTTTTTTATGCTAAACAGCTTCTGAAACTTCACGAGATCAAGGTTTAGCTTAGTCTAAATTTCTTTGTGGTGCAGACTTTTCCTTGGCCTGGCGTAGGAGGTGAGGCTTAAAAATATGGTTCTTGAGAGTATAACATCTCCTCATCGGAGGGCCCAAACTCCGTTTACTTCCACTTCTGTCAAAAAAACATTCCCAGCTCGAGATGAATTGGGTAACTGCACAACTCTTTTTCAACGCCACCGTTTCCTTCTTACAATGCTGGCACTCTTAGGTTTCCTTTGTACCATTTATCTCTATTTTGCCGTTACTCTGGGAGCCTGTGGTGAGATGTGTTCAGAATTGACTGGTACAGAGAAGGCATTATGTCGATTAACTCAAGCTAAAGCTTCTGTAGCCAAAGGAAAATTGAAGTTTTTCTAGGTGAAGAGAGAAGTTACTAATAGAAAAGAAGAAAAGAAAAAGAGGTCATCCTTTTGCCTCAAAGTATTACACTAATGTTACCGTTAAGTTATTACTTTGGGTTGTCAAAGTTAGATGCCCTACTTCTTCTTCAATTTATTCATACATCAGATATTAACTTAGCTTTCTTCTTTTACTCAACTTTTCCCGGCTTTTTCTTTACTGTTTGATTGGTATAAAGTAAAAAATTGTTGTCTAAAGATGATCATTTTCGTCTTATCTGTGTAGTAAAGTTGTAAAATATTTTGTTAAATCTTTTTTTCCTTTTCTGTTTCTGTGTAGAACTTAGTTGCTTACTTGATTTTGGTCCACAAGTATTATAAGTAAAAAAACCTAATGAGGGGTATTTTTTAGTTAAAGGTATTGATCTACTAGTCCATGACTTGACACAAGTTGTTGCTCAAATCTTTTTTTTTTCAAGGCATTCTTGACGTTCCTGAATTTCAAAACAGAAACAGAAAGCCGGATGGAAAAAGAAAGGTTGCACAATCGATTCCCGTATTTTCTTCAGTGTGCAGCCGAATTAGGTAGCCCTATTTGGCCACCTTCAAACCCTGCATCTGCAAACTCATTTCACAATACCCACAACAATTAGCTTCATAGGCAACCATTTTAAGTGCATCAATATCTCAGCATTCTTAGAAATTTTTGAGAATTTCAAGCATCTTACAAAAGATATTTGTGTGGAAGATTATTCAGGTTAATGCTAGAAGAAGTTTGAGATACCAGATTATTAATTTTGATAGAACTTCTAGATTTTAATTAAAAATCTAAATCTCATTGGTGTGAATATATTCCACAAGTCATCTTGGGATTGATCAAGATTCAAAGACTCGGTTTCTTTCATGTTTTTCGGTTTCATGTAGATCAAAAAAATCACATTGTAAATAGATTGTATGAGTATTACTTAGATAATAGGAGGGTGTGTGTTTTCTATATAAGAATCCAAATTCCCGTATTGGACGCTTTTCCGCATTAAACATCATCCAAATGTAACCCTGCACACTCTCTCATCCCTTAACCACTGAGCCACTTCACTTTATTTATTTGTTATTTTGTTGATACGCAAAAGCCAAACAAGGCTCCTACCCGAATTCGGCCAGTCAGACTGACTCACTGCAGGACGTAACCTGCAAAACCCGATTATACAACAATCAATCAATGCTTATACAACAGTAGTGTCTGGTGTGTCATCCAGCGGCCAGGATATATTGGAATTTCTAACTACTGGCGAGGATCTTCCTTTCCTTCCTAGAATAATGTACTGATTTGATTAATCCAATGGCTGGCATTTCATCCCGTCCCAAACTAGGTTTATTAATCTAGCCTCTTAAATGGCGAATCATTTAGGCTAATCCCTATGGGCTAGATTGGAGTGCTTGATAGGCCAACAAGTGTTGCAAATCAAAGAAAAAAGTGTTGGAGAAAAGTTAACAGTGATAGTTGATAGTTCTCTCACCTAACAAGTGCTCGCAGTCCAACTATCAACGAGATTGAAACGCTGAACCGTTCGGCGCTCAAAAAGTGACATAAACACCGAACCATTCGGCGCTCTATATATTTTACTAATTTTTGAGAGAGAATGTGATGGAGAGAAAAGAAAAAGAGGGAGAAAGAGGGAAAAAAAAGGAAGAACGTGATAGAGGGAGGAAAAAAAGGGAGAGAGAGAGAGGGAAAAAATTGGAGAGAGAGGAAAAAGGTGGAGAGAAAGATAATGATTAGTTTTTTAAAAAATAAAATTATATAGCGCCGAACATTCCGCGTTTAGCGCTGTTTTATTCAGCGTTTCGCTGCTAGATTAGCAATACCATAAAACTTAGGAGGGCGATGGCCAATCTAACAGCTAGATATCTAGCCCATAGGACTAAGCCTTAGACGTTTCCATTCTCTCTTCCCTTCCTCGCTCTATTTTGTAACGCCCAAAAATAAAACCCTATTTAGTATATCAGATTCAATCCCTAGCTGTGATTCAATCTTTCTTCATTCAATTTCAGAATCAGTACTATTAGCTGTGATTTATTGGTCGCTCCAAATTCCCATTCAATTTCAGAATTTCAAAAAACAGTAACGGTTCTAAGATTGCCCTAATAATGATATTTCTCAAATTCCCATTCAATTTCATGGATTCAATTGACTGCTGCTTCTATAAATTGTCTCCGAAAATCGCAGATCAGCATCAGTCTCACCGATTCGTCACGTAAGTTTTGCCTTCTCTCCTCCTCCCCTTTTCCATTTTTGCATCTGGGTTTTCGCTTATGTTTGGTTTTGTCGATTCACAGAATATTGTGATATATAAATTAAATCCGAGGATCGCTGTTTACTTCATACTGATTTGTTGACCGGTTAATTCTAATCAGTATGTTGTGTTCTTCGCTATTTTACTTATAGTCGAGGGCTCGAGGCTCCATCTTAGTTCAGTCTATATTGGTTTGGTTTAATTTCCCGTTGGTGTAATTGTGTTTATAATTTTGTGTGTTTGTTAGGTTCGATCTTCTGCTTATTATGTTTTTTTTTTCTTTTTTTGATTTTTGAGAATTGAAATTTTGTTTTTTCCAGCGTTCATAACATCTGATTAATTTTGGTTTCTAATTCTTTTTATCTAGCAATCTTGAACCATTTCAGATGGATATTCCTGTTGAATCAAAAGTGGTTGTGTTGGTGCAATCGCCAATAACATTTTTACTTCCGTTTTTTCTTAGCAGCTCTTTATACAACAGATTTTGCATATATTTTTTCAACGAAGCCTGAATTATGTCTTGGTTATTATCAATTTTAATTGGTCGCCTGAAATTTGATTTAATTGCCTGTAGTTGCCAACAGAGAAACCGATGGCACCACAGATTACCTGCAAACTTCAAAAGGTAGGATCCTCGGCCACACATGACACACTCAAGAGCTTACGATCGCTTGACGAAGAAAAAACAAGTATCATTACCGTAGTTTTAACGATTATACTTATGGATTATGCATTTGTTTTTCTATTCTATTGACTAGACCAGCCATTCCTTTTTGCTTTTCAGGTTTCTGGTTAGCTTTCAAGTTGAAGATAATACCAAATGCCGCAATCAATGTTTCTCTTGACAGTGAGGTCCATAAATTGGTCTGGCATACAGCATATAAACTCATAAGTAGGTCATAGGTACATCTGCCCTGATCTCCCTCGACCTTGGTTGTTTTGTTTGCTGTTCGTCAACCAGTGTAAACATATCTTACTTCGACACTCCATAATTTCCCAGATCGATGCTGAATAGGCGGGGATGTCTGGATTCTCACAGATCCTGCTCCATGTTGTGGATTTCCAAACTACTCTCAATTCCTTCAACATGAAACAAAAAATTGCAAGCAGCTACCACGTCACCCGCATTGACCTACGTGCTCCCCCTGTGCCCTCAGCATCACACCAGATCCTTTTGAACCGGTAAAATTTGAAGGTAACTAGGACACTGATGAAGAACATGCGCCCAAGAATGCTTGCTGTGACGAAGTGGTCCAACTGGATGGAGATCAAGCCGAAGAATGAGCTCTGGCTTTCCAGTTTCCACCTGATTAGGTAATGTGTGAGATTTTATTTTTGAATATATTCATAATATTCATGCTCTTGGTCAGTCTTATGACGTTCTATGAGATGGTAATATAAGTTTGATGAAGCAATTGCATAAGAATTTTTCATTTTTGGGTTTGTTATAATTAACCAACATGAATTTCTGTATTTATACATGGAGAATTTTTCATTTTTGGATTCGTAGGAATTAACAAACATAAATTTCTGTATTTGCATGTGAGGAATAATTTTTATTTTTATAGTTTGTTGAACTTACTATGATCGAAAGCCTTTGACTGACATGACTCTCGGGTGTTCCGAAGTTTCCATGTTTTTCCTGGGCCACCCTCCATCATGAACTTCAAAGATGCCGGTGAAATCATTAATGTTCAACATTTGGGGGATGGACGTTTCAACTTTAAAGGGACATGTTACTGTTGAGTTTGCAACAGAAGAAGCCGCGCAGAAGTTAATAATGTTGTTGTTACACACGAACAATGTTGTTGGACACACCACTATCTGCTCTTCTTTAACTTCCCAAAGTAAGTAAGTAGGATTTCTTCCTTATTCATCTGTTTCTCAGTTCAAATTTTGGGCTTAATTGGTGCAATTAATTATTCTGTTCAAAATTTTCTATTGTTTTTAGGTCGTTTCTGTTGCGAGGTGCATACAGTGACATGATACTCGATGGTTTACAACCGTCAAGAGATTCATTTCACCGAAAAGAGCGAGCTAGGTTGCAAGATGCTTTTATTTTAACGATCAAAAGGAAGCAATGGGCTTAGCACCTGAAGGTAAGTATCATGAATGATAGTTGTTTTTTACTTTTATGTTTGAGATTAATACGAAGCCGGGTTTCATCTTAGATAAGGAACATTGGGAAAATCCCATTTATATGGATCAATAGACTTGACTATCAGAACTGCAGTTAATAAACAATTCCAGAGATTTAGCTTTTGTTTGATATTTTTCGGTTACACGTAAGAATATTCAGCTGAACACCTGAACAATTTTCCGTTTGCTAAGGTTGTTCATGTAAATTCTTTAAGGTATGTTAAACTTAAAGTGAGGGCATTAGGCGAACCGAAACTCTATACTACTGTTAACTATTCAACGTAAAATATGTAACTGCTGACCACTTTTACCACATTTTTTAAACGTGGCTTGAATCATTTGTCTATCTAAAAATGTTAGAAAGTGGATAAAGGAAGAAATAAGGCTTACCCTAAATAAAAAATTGGCGAAAAGGAGGCTTAATGGAAGCTTCCTTGGTTGTCGAATTTCCCTTTACCCTTTGGGTAGTGAAATTGGAAAAGCCTATGATTGTAATATTAGCTAATTACGGTGGGAGGCCTAAAGGTAGAGAGGACTTTAGTAATAAATGTTATATGATCATAACAGTGCATCATAACAGTTCATATTTGATTTATGCTCAGACAGTTTGTAATCATATTCCATGTTTATATTCAGGTTCTATACTAAAGTCCTCTTAAGCTGTTGGCAAGGAGTATGAACTCAGTTCCATAAGTGCCATACCACTCGGCATCATAAGTATAAGACGGAATGCGAATACCGGCTGTAGAGCACCATGAGTATGAGAAGAAAAAAAATGTAAGAAAATTTGTAAATTTTAGGCTTCAATATAAAACCATCTTGGAGGAGGCTTCTCATATTGGCCCATAAAGAAAAACCCCTGGATGATCAAAAATTAAGAAACTATATATGATTGATTTTGAACGATTTTTTGGGGACCATGGTTTTTTTGGGGACCATGGTTCTATTTTTAGTAAGACATTTAGAAGTAAATTTAGGTCACCCCTTATCTAAATATTTATATTAATACCTAAACTACCCTCATATTGGCCTATAAAGAAAAACCCCGGAATGATCAAAAATTAAGAAACTATATATGATTCATTTTGAATGATTTTTTGGGGACCATGGTTTTTTTGGGGACCATGGTTCTATTTTTAGTAAGATATTTAGAAGTAAATCTAGGTCACCCCTTATCTAAATATTTATATTAATACCTAAACTACCCTCCTGATTAATTTTGGGTAATGATTAGTGAAATCATTAGTGAAATGAGTAAGCTAAAGAAGTAGAATTATTGAGAGAGTAAAGTTAGAGAAGATTAAGAAGAAAAACATGAAAAATAATTTTTTTTGAGTTCACTAATCTTGAGTATTCAAGTGATGATTCAATTGATGATAACATATCTGAATCTTCATCTCCTTCCTCTCCTAGAGTATTTGTTAATCTTCACAGTGATCCGTATATGAGTTATTTCTTAGATGGTGATTGTATTCTTCCCCAAACTCAATCTCAAGATAAAGCGATGACTTTTACCAACCACAACTGGAGGAAGAGCATTTGGGTTATCAGGTATGCTTCAAACTTAGATAATGTTGGTTTACTTGCTCCAAACTTTCAAAAAAATGATTTTTTTATGTAGATTTGGGCCAGTTCGGTTACCATATGTCAAGAACATGTAATCGAACACACCTGAAAGTGTAGTGCGGTTATGTTTTCCAAACACGTAGGTTACCGAACTCGCTCGTTAATGGAGATTTTGGTCGTACAGTGTAATGTTCGGTTTGCCCGCAATGTAACCGAACTTTAGGGTCTAGAAGTTCGGTTGCTTTGCAAACAATAACTAACCGAACTTTACGTGAAAATAAAATTTTACCAACTGTACATAGTTCGGTTGGTACGCAAAGTTCATACCAACCAACTATCCAACCGAACTTTACGTTAAAAAAATATATTCCAAGTGTAAGAAGTTCGGTTGGTTCGCAAACTTTTATCCAAAAGCGTATCTAACCGGACTCACCGATTAAAAAAAAAACAACCAAAGTTACAGTGTTATATTCGATTACCTAGTATAAAATGGTAGGTAACCGAACTTTGAACTTAACAATTTATTTGGGTACATTTTTTGTGCTCGGTTACATATCAAATTGCTCTACCAACCGAACTTAAAGTTCGGTGATATCCTTATTTTGCGAAGGAACCGAATTTATGGACTTGTGTTGTTCTAATACAAGGAGTTCGGTTAAAAGTATTTTTTGCGAATCAACCGAACTCTGAGTTCGGTTAAGAAAAAATTAATTTGTGATAGTCGAACTTTTTGCGACGATTACTTCTCATTTATTCAACCAAAAACAAATGACAAGTAATGGGTTTGTGAGAATATCTTTGTTAATGTTTTAAATTAAGCTATATATAGAGGAGGTGGTGGTGGTTGGTGGTGGTGGTAATCGGTGGTTGGTGGTGGCGATAATCGGAGGTGGTGGTGGTGGTAATAGGCGGTGGTGGTGGTGGTAATCGGTGGTTGGTGGTGGTGGTTATATATATATATAAGTGGTTATTAGGTTGATTTTAAATTAAATTAGGTTAAGGGTAGGTTAGTCATTTCAACATTTTAGGACACCCCATATAACTATAGGGAAGGTGGCCTGATAAAATCATGGTCCCTAAAAAATCATTCTTGATTTTGATTGGAAGTGGGCTTAGGATAGACTTCAGTATTGGTGTTAATCATAATGAAATTTGGGATGGGTGTTCAGATTTGTTTCTTACACCAGAAAGATTGTTGTACTTAATAATGGCACAAAAATAGAAATGGATGTACAAAAGTTATTCCCAGATGCAAAAGTTTATTTTGAATTTTTCTTTTTAAGCATTGTTATCTTGCTCGATTTAGTGTAAATGTTTTTCAATTGATTACTTGCTGATGCTTCCAGCCTAATTAAAAATGAACATTTATGTTTGAAAAAAGCTATTTCGGCAAATCATCTATTTTACTATCTCACTGTAGTCTTCTAATTTAAATGAAATTAAATGAAATGGAGGATGATGCTTGGTGCTTGATTTTTCATCAATTGGGGATATTTGGATTGTTAATTCAAATTTGGTTTTACTTTAATGGCCTTAGCTGATAAGTTTTACCAAGTTTAGGTGGAAATTGTTTTGATCACTGAGACGGTCTCTGGCATAACCAGCATTGGCCAGTGGACATGTCCCCAATCATCTTTTTTTAAACTGAATTTTGATATACTTTCATCTTAAGATCTTACAGGTATTTTTGAAAGTGGTTATATGATCATCAATCAGATTTGATTTCTTGCTGAATTTGAAGGGGGAAAAAAGTGTAGTTTTAAAATGGTCATACATAAAATGAACCCTTCAGAAGAATTCATCACTGTGGTGCGCTAAGGCTTATTTTTACGCATGTAGGAAAACTATAGAAAATTATTCGCACAAAAAATATAGCCAACATTTTTAACAAACTGTGGTGTGGTTTTAGATTCCTAAAAAAAAAAGTTCTCTGAAAAGTGTTTTGACCGAGTAACATGACATTCAGTTAGGGCCATCATCACCCGAACGGGCTCACCATTCTGGGCTAACCATTCCTTTTATTGGAGTTCAATATCTTGATTTGTTTAGAACAACCCGAAGGATCGGGAATCCAGCAAACAAAACACAAAACAAGAAAAAAAAAATGATATTTTCACTCCGTTCAATAGCTTGTGCCATTTAATTGATACTTTCGCTCCATTTTAGAAAAAGTGATGCTTTCACTCCGTTTCAGAGAAAGTGTTGCTTTCGTCCCATTTCTGGGATGGGTGATGAAATCAATTTAATACCAACAAACTCTACGGTTATCACCCACACTACCAATGACTACTAGAATTTTTTATTAGAAAAAACACACAATTGTGTGACTTGGGCGATACAAACCAGAGGATAACAGATAGAAGAAGCCAGACATGATGCGACAGCAAAGCACCCCAGAATATAACGGTGAAATAGCCCGTGCCGGTACGACACGAGTGATTCCCTAGTACTAATACATACCATTACGGTGGGGATTGAACCTCTGACTTTCACCTTACATACCTTTTGATGATGATAATGGATACATATATATACTTCATTTGAACCATGAATCATACCATACTGCTTGATTTTTAATGTTTATACATTTATAAACACAAATATGTGAACCGCATTAAACGCGAATTAGCGAATTTCCGAATTTTTCTGTCGTTGCATATATTTAATCACATAGTTCACCGAATTTACATTTTACTAAGCCTATGAATGCCCCCACTTTTACACGTCCTAATTTTTGTCATCCCCCACCCATTATAAAGAAAGAAGAAAAGAAAATGGAACCTGGGTTGTTGGAGTTCAGAGATATTTCTTTTAAAAAAAAGACCCTGAAAAACCCAAAGGATTATAGTTATGTCTGCAAATCTAAGGAGCTAGGGGGATTGGATTTTAAAACATATAGTTTTTAACAGTGTTATGATTACTAAAATAGCATAGAGACTAATAACTGAACCCGACTCTCTGTGGTCCTCGACCATGAAAGCCAATCATTTCAAAGAAACAAATGTGATCAGAATGGACATCAAACCCAAAAGAATTGATTTTTGGATATGAAAATGAATATTGGAAGGGCAGGAAAATATCCAGAAATACTATAGACGGGAGATGGTAATGGTCAAAGCATCACGATTTGGGACGACAAATGGATTCACAACAAAGATGGGATCACAGCAAAACTTCCACACTGTCCTAATGATCTTATATCTGTCAGACAACTTATCAATACTTTAGGAGAATGAGACATGGTTCTAATCTCTCTATGGTTCAATAAAAATACCAACTTAGCATCTGAAACACGATATGCAACACTCAAGATGAAGATAGAATCATCCGGGGCCTCACTGATAATGGGATTTTCACTGTCAAATCCCTATATGACAGGAAGATCAATGATAAGTACAAAGATGATACCCCCGATCCATCTTTGAATATTTTTTTTGGAATCTGGACATCTCCCCATCTATACAAATGTTCATCCGGAAATGTGCCCATGGAACTCTACCTACAAATGTCAGGACTGCAAGCATCCTCAACTACATTGATTATATCTGCAATCTTTGCAAAAGTGCCAAAGAAGATATAACTCATACTCTTATCTCTTGTCCTTTTGTTTCTGAGTTTTGGATAAACCTTTTTTGGTCCTCAACACTAATTTTGGTGATGCTACTAATTTCAATGATTGGCTCAACTCCTGGTTTCTTCCTCAATATCAGTTTAAGGTTTGGATATCAATCTTTGCTATTATCTACTATCAAAATCATATTTTGAGCAATCTATATTACCAGAGATCTGAGCACGATAATATAAACAGAATTACTAATGATCATAAGCTGAAATTTGGCGTCACTATCAACATAAGTTCCATGAGTCACTCTAACATGGAAAGACATGCTGATTCCTCACCCTATACTAACTATGCTTTCATTGCCATGTCTTATACATGAATCTGTATTGGAGCAAGAAGAATCAAAGACTGCATTCTTGGAAATAACAGAGCCGGGAGAGGAGCAGAACTAGTAGTGCGCTGGGCCAAAGAATTGCAAAGAGCCAACATAGACTTTCAAGCAGAAGATGATGCAACTCTGAAGGAGCTAGAGGATGAGTACAAGTCAGAAGTCCAAGGAAGATTCAACCTGGTTTACCATCAAATGAAGGATGAAAATTTTGAAGAAATATCTTTTGTCATGGGAAAGCTGATCAGAGTCACTAAAGATCATAACTCTATGACAATCAAATTAGCTAGCTTAAATTCCTACTATGGTCACTTAGATAAATTTAATCGAAAAAGTCCAAACGTAACGTTTTTTTTTTTTTAATTATTTTCAATCTGTAACAAGTAATGGTAATGTCAATGTCATTACAGATAGTACTCCCAAAGGTTTACGCATAATTTTGGTGCTCTCCAAACCTTATTTGTATCATCTGAGGTTTTACCTTCGGGAAGTTCACTCTTTTCTTAGGCCTATTCCTATGCACATGTCAAACATTTGTTTTTTCCATATATGCATCCACTATGGGTATGCCAAAGTGCCAAACATATATGCCTATATGTCAGATATAACATATAGGCATACACGACAGACTTTCCAGCGAGCGATAGAGTGTCAATCGCTAGATGGTCAAATTATCGCTTGTTGGTCATTCCAGCGCCAGCGATGGTCAAGATGTCGATTGTTAGTCTGATCATCGCTCATAAGTTCCTCATCCAACAGATACAATTTCCCTCCTCTATAAATACCCAATTTCAAACTCATTTCATTTCACACCAGAATTTCTAAATCTCTCTATAATTTCTCAATTTCTAAATATTCTTCAGATCTAAAATAATCACACCTTCTCTACAATTCTTAATTTCTTGTAATATGGATTCACAATCTCAAAGTCAAGGCAGAGGTAAAACAATCAAAATCCGTGGTGCAAAATACAACCTCACAGAGGATGAATGTAATTGTCGTAATTATGTTTTTTTACCCGAGATTGTATCGATGGTGCAGAACAACATGGTAACTGAAAAAGCGGGGGTCTAACAACACCACCCAATATTTCGCTTAGCAATCTGTATGGACTAACTCCGAAATACTTTGCTAGAGAATCAACTAGACAGTCAGACTCAATCTAGATAAAAGTATCTCAAGGAGTTAATATCTCTCTTTCTTGATTTGATTTTTACTCAAGCTAAAAACAATAGCGAGTCTTTATCAAATACAATGAATACTTGGACGGTACCAAAGACCAATGTCCAAGGATCAATCAATATCAATCAACAACCAAAGGTTGGATTTCCAATTGATGATCACGAACGGACAACCTGTATTATTTCAATTATATAAAATATAATGCGGAAAAGAAATAACACAGACACCAGAAATTTTGTTAACGAGGAAACCGCAAATGCAGAAAAACCCCGGGACCTAGTCCAGATTGAATACACACTGTATTAATCCGTTACAGACACTAGCCTACTGCAAACTAACTTCGGATTGGACTATAGTTGAATCCCAATCAGTCTCCCACCGATCCAAGGTACAGTTGTACTCCTACGCCTCTGATCCCAGCAGGATACTGCGCACTTGATTCCCTTAGTTGATCTCACCCACAACCAAGAGTTGCTGCAACCCAAAATCACAGACTTGATAATAAACAGATTTGTCCCACACAAAAAAGTCTATCAAAGGATAAATCTGTCTCCCACAGATAAACCCTAGGTTTTGTTCCGTCTTTTGATATAAAATCAAGGTGAACAGGAACCAATTGATAATCCGGTCTTATATTCCTGAAGAATAGCCTAGATTAATCAATCACCTCTCTACAATCCTTCCTGACTACACAAGCGGATTGTCGAGGAATCACAAACAGTGAGACGAAGATGTTTGTGACTTCTTTATCTTTCCTATCGGAGAACTCTCACGATCTCAAGTCAATTAACAGATTGTACTCGTACGATAGAAGATGCAAGATCAGATCACACAACTACGATAAAGTAGTATCGGCCTGGCTTCACAATCCCAATGAAGTCTTTAAGTCGTTGACCTGATTTTAGAAAAGAAAATCAAAGTTTAATGGAGATCGACTCTAGCGGGCGCACTAGTAGCACATAGACGTGTGGGGATTAGTTTTGCACAATGCTAGATGTCTCCTTTATATATCCTTCAAATCAGGGTTTTGCCTTAGTTACAAAGCAATCCTTATTCACCGTTAGATGAAAACCTGATTTAGATTCAAGCTAATATTTCTCAACCGATAGATCGAAAACTTAGCTTGTCACACACACTTGGGTAGACGTTTACTGGGTTCGTGAAAACCATGCCCAAACGTGTACGTGTATGTTGGTTCAACATAGTAACCCAAAAGGTTAACCATATGAGCATTTCATATTAACCTTGTTCTTCTTCACCATAACTAGTTCAATTGACTCAAATGAACTAGTTAAAGAGTTGTTCAATTGCTATGAGATCTTATGTAACTACACAAGACACAATTGAAACAAAGATGATTCGATTCGATTGAATCGGCTCATGAACATTATAGCCACGGTTTGCATAAAGCATTCCTTAGTAATTTAATGTTTCATATTCAGAGCACATCTTTAGATTATAACCTCTTAAGTTCACAAACAAGTTCGCGGACTTAAGTTAATCGGTTGAGTTTTCCAAACTCAGCAGAAATTCTCGGAAAGAGAACTTCCGCGAGTTCGCGGACTGGGTTCGCGGACTTAGCACACAAACGAGTTTTGGAAAATCCAGCAGAAATTCTCTCCCGAGAACTTTCGTCAGTTCGCGGACTGAGTCTGTGGACTGGGTTCGCGGACTTGGCAAGCCAATTCCACAATCCTCCCGATTTCTCTTGATCAACAAAGTTTCGAAAACTTTGGTTCAAGGAATACATGGTTATGTAATCTAAACTCTCATTTCAATCATTGAGACATTCTCAGAGGACGCTATGTAGGCGTTATTCACAGACCGAGTCACGTCAGAGCAATTCTCAAAGTGATTGAAACTTTTCATGACTTTCGTCACTAGGTGAAGATAAACTTGATCAAAGCGAAACGCTTTACCAACACACGATTTCGAGATAAAAGATAAGCAATGAATGCTCAGCTCGAAATGTCAAATGTGTATGATCTAGTCTATATAGCGTACGACTTTTGTCTCATAAGAAGTAGGAGATAGAAGAGATATACTTTTGAGTGACATATAAGTTCAAGTCTCCACATACCTTTTTGTTGATAAAGTTCCACGGTTCCTTGTATAGATCTTCGTCGTTGTATGATGAATCGCCATGAAGTCCTTGAGCTCAACTACACTTTTCTATCCTAGTCTGAGACTTAGCTATGTAGGATAGAAATCAAGACTAATAGTTTTGATCACTAACATTGACAAACATGCTTGAGATAGCAACGCATGCGAGGTTGACCGAGCTATGCTCTAATAGTAACACCAAAACATATTTCATAAATATGAAGTACAAAACATGAACATCAATTGTCGTGGTGGAAAAGGGTTGGAAGATTGCTTCATTACAATCAACATGGAAGTAGCCAATAATGTTGCAAGCCAAGAGAGAAGGCCGGGAGAGTGATCTTGTGGATGGTGATGTTGAAAGACAGGTGCATACAGATTGACAGCGAAAACATGGCAAACAGTTTGCTTTCGAAAGCTGTTTCTATATTTTGAAGGTGTTGAACAAATATAGTCCAAAATTGTTAGCAACTAATCAACAAGTACCTGAAAGGTCACCGTAAAATTCTTCTTCCTCAACACAAAATTCTTCACCATTTTCACCAGGTCCATCAAATTGTTCACCAGATACCCCAAGAAACCCAAATGTGAATTTAGTTTTCAATGATGATGGTGGTAAGAGAAAACTTTGAGTGAGGAACAATGCAAGAATGGCTAGAAAATTATCTCAACAAGGAGGAATTTCCAATGGATTTAACATGGCGGAGTTTATGGAACATGAAAAGACCGTCGAGAAACAAACAGAACTTGATAGGAAATTTCAAAACATGGAGAGTATGAAAAGTCGTATTTCTCAAGAAAAAGTTGGGTTTGACTATGACAAGCATAACATTCTTCAAGCTAATACTTCAATTATGAACCCGTAGCAAAAACATGTGTGGCAAATCGAATTTGACAGGATTCAAGCACAGATTGAACAACAAACTAGATTTACTAACAACCAACCTAGTGGTGATGATGATGATGATGAGTTCGATGTAGTAATTCCTCTATATGATAGATGTATTAATTTAAGTTTTAATTTGAAGTATTGCATCTTAATTTGATTTGTTGTTGTTGCATTGTACTTAATATTAGTTTGAAATGAAAAGTTGATTAATTTGAAATGTTGTTGCAGTCTACTTAAATAAGTTTCGCTCATTTAACTTAAAATAAAAAACATAACTTAATAATTAAAATAAGATTCATAACTTAATAATTAAACTAAAATACATAACTTAATAATTAAACTAAAATAAGTTATGCCCAAATATTCACTTTCTTCCATGCTCTGCCCAAAGATTCACTCTCAGATCATCTCTTAAACTGTCATACAAACGCTGGTTTTGAATGTAATTAGTCATTTGAGCATAATTTCTTGCAGGCACGCCTCTTTGTGGTTGAATCTCAGGCCTCAGATCTTCATCTTCATAGTTACTCCACTCCTTATCGCGATGAGTTTCCTGAATGACCATGTTATGAAGAATTATGCGAGTGAGCATAGCCTGTGCATTTCACGACCACTCAACTCACGATATAGCCCACAAACGATAGCGAACTTCCTCTTCGAAATTTCAAAAGCGCGTTCTGCATCCTTCCTCATTGCCATTTTGCGAGTGTTAAAATGCCAGTATGAACGGCCCAATGCACCGGCAGGAGGCTGACGGTAACATTAAACCAAGGTGGACCATTTTGGGTAGATACCATCCGCAAGATAATACCCATGAGTGTACTGATGGTCGTAGATCATGAAATGGACTTGGGGACAAATTCCATACTTCAGATCTTCAAACAGAGACGACTTGTGCAGAACATTAATATCATTTTGTGAACCTGGAAGACCAAAAAAATTGTGCCATATCCAACAATCATAAGAAGCACCAACTTCAAGGATAACAGTTGGTTTTGGATAATGACCCTTATATTGACCAGCCCAATAAACATGGCATCCTTGCCATACCCAATGCATACAATCAAGACTACCTAGCATTCCTTGGAATCCCCTTTCCTCATTCTCCCTCAATATTTGTCTAACATGTTTCTCCGTTGGTTTTCGTAAATATGTTGGACCAAAATGTTTAATCATTACTTCACAAAAAAATGCAAAATAAGTAAATAAAGTTGTGTTACCCATACGAAGGTCTCATTGTTCGTATCCGCTGGTCTTCCATAACCTAGAATCCTTAAATCCGAAGTAACTTTTTGTTCAGGACTATGACCTCTAATATTCAGTGCATCAAACTGATAATTAAATTGAGTTTCAACTCGACAAAAATCTTCAATAATCTTTTTCATCAGATGCCGAGGCATGCGGAATCGACCTTGAAAATTTTGATCAGAATACACACAATTGGGAAGAAAATAATCTTGCATCAGCTTCTGGTGTTAAAATTATCTCCCTCAATACGTATTTCTTCTTGAGAATACTTCTTGTGGCTTTGGAACTCTAGGTATTTGGCTCGTATGTACAAGCATCAAAGTGTCGATTAGTTTATTATCTTCAGCTTCCTCATCATCAAGTTCTTGCAACCTCCTTCGATGCATTTCTTGCTGTAATCTAAACCGATTCATAATAACATTCCTCTCTTCATTGGATCTATCCATTGATGATTATGAAATTTAAAATTGAGAATAGATATAGAGAAATTGGGGAAATATACGTAGAAGTAGGTGTGAGTAACTTAAAGATGTACAATGGCGTATATATAGAAACCACTTGTGGAAAATAGCCGTTGCAAAATAACTACTTATCGATAATCATAATATCGCTAACGATATTATTATATCGAGCGATGGGTTTGATGGCTCCATAAATATTTATAATATCGCCATCGCTGTCAATAATAACGATGGATAGAAACTCTGTCGCTCAATAGTTTTTCCATAGTGGCGCAACTCGTTTGCCATGCCACCGGGTATGTCAAACATGTTTTTTTTGGCATGTGCACAGGAATAGGCCTTATAAAGAAAAACAAAAAAAAAACTGGGTTGTTTAGTCCACTTTTTCAACTTCCAAACCTTAGATATTCTCGATGATTAAAAAACTACTCCCCAACTGGCTCTGACTTCTTAAAGCGAAAAAGTCAAGCGATAGTCAACGAAAAGTCAAATCGAGTCAATCTTTTCTTGAAAATTCAATTCTGTTTTCTTTTTCAAATTATGTATTTTCCCTTTGTTAATCTCCCCTTGATCTATATCTTTGATTCTCTTTTTTTCTTTTTAAATTTTCTTCAATTTTCTTTTTAGAAACCCTAAATTTCATGTTTCTCATTTTTATCTTTTGTTTTCTTTCGATTGTTTTTTTCCTCTTTTCAATAAAATCGAATCTTAAATAGTTTGATGTTGTCTTAACTCTTTAATGTTCTGATTGTATTTATCTTCTTATCTTTAACTTTTTTGTTGTTTTTCGCAATGGTATGCAACATTAAAGACTTGTTGTCAGTATCAGTGATTGTAGCAATTCCCTCAATCTCAGTTGGCTTCATTTTCATTGGTTATCTGTTTGTTGGCTTCTCCAGTATGCAATGGTGCATCATACTTATCGTATTATTAGGTGGCGTTTCATAATATCTTCAAATTCTCATATCGGTTCTATGTACTTTCATTCAAATTATTACACCTTATCACCTGTTACGGTAACACCTGTTAAGGCTATGAATTTTTCTGCTTATTATAGCCTCATACATATCAACATGAACACTTTTTTTTTTTGCCAACCAACAACTTCAGTTAATTTATATATACATATCACAATCCTGTTGTATCAATATCATTTCATAAATCCTCCTTTTGCACAACTTATAATTATAAACGTATGTTTGATAACATCCAAAATATTTCTTCTCAAATGGAGGATATTAATATGGAGGATCAACCTGCTAGAACTCGTGTTGTAACTCACTCTGTCGGTGCTCTCTCCAAAAGTATTAAAGATTGGAAAATTTTCCTTGCTGGTAAATTGTTTGCACCTGGAATAATGATTTGGCAGGATGCTGAAAAAGCTGCTCGATTCATATGGTCTCATCTCAAACGCAACAACCAATGGAAATTGATGGTAAGATCCTTAGATCCCAATATCTTTGCAATAAGATTCACCAATACTGATGATAAAAAAAGTTATTTTATTTGGTGGAGCTTGGAATTTTGATGGTTATCTTATAGTTCTTCGTGACTGGCATCCATCCCACCCTTATATATCAGGACCTAAAATTCAATACCTCACCTTTTTGGATTAAATACAAAAGACTTCTCCCTGAATTCACCTACCCTGACATCCTTCAAATTTTTGGAAATATAGTTGGATATACAATTACAATTGACTTGATCGTATTACACCAACTACCTCTACTAAGTTTAGAGCCTCAGTTACGCTCAGGGTCACTACTCCTATGATTAAGGGTATATATGCTGCTAATGCTGCTGGTATCTCTCATTGGGTTAGTTTCTTTTTTGAAAAATAGCCTTATAAAGTTTGTCATGAATGCAAAGTTCCAGATCATGACACTAATTTGTGTAGATATTCACAGACTCAACATGGAAAACACTCTTCGGAATCTTGGTCCGGATATAGAACCTGTAGCTATTCCTGAAATAACTCCTCAAGAGCTTGCTTCTTATTTTTACAACATGGTCATCAAAGAATATTAAATTTGCGACAACCTTCTACCTTTTATCAGCCGAGTCCTTTGGATGGAATGTAAATATCATATTTCTTTGCCACGGACTCTCAATCTGATTCTTCAATAGTTCCTGCAGATAGAGCGGTGCCTCATTCCACTCCTAATTATGGTGCTAGTACAAGTTCTGGTTGTATAACTTTTATTTGTCACAAGAGAACCCGAAATATGAAAACTATTGTCATTTCAAATGACCAAGATAACTCTGATCAAGCCTTTTCGAGTCAAAATGCTACTGCTTTAGCCTTTTCAAGTCCCAATTTTCAAAGTTCTGATAATCCGACTGTTGGGGACATTACGGCCAATCATAACCACTCTGATGCTGGACAACATGTACTTTATATTTCATTTTCACCACCTTTTTAATTGTCCTTTTAACTTTCTCTTTTATCGACTTGCATGTGAATCCTTATTTCCTTTTTTCAATTATGAAAATTTTCACCTGGAATTTTCAGGGTTCCGAAAACCCATCTACTCGTGATTATTTGCATTTCTGCATTACCAAATATAATCTTGACATTTTCTTCTTATGTGAAACCAAAACCAATGATTATAGAATGTATTTTTTATTACAACAATATTAATATCCTCATTTTTGGTATGCTCCTCCTATTGGTTTTTCTGGTGGTATCTCCCTTGTATGGAAACATGGTGTCGACTTAGAAATCATGCATACTACTAGGCATATTGTCTATGCAATCATTCATACTCACTCTCATCATTTTGACATTTTGCTAAGTTGTATGTATGAATCCAATAATGTAGAGGAAAATCAAAGTCAATCGAGATATTTGTTGGACATGCACCCTGCTATTGATTTACCATGGGTTCTGATTGGGGATTTGATCTTTACTATGTCTGATTCTGAGATTTTTAGCTCTTATAATATCTCTCATCAGTGTTCTAGAATAATTATAACTAACGTTCAACGATTAGGTCTAATTGATTTAGGTTTCTCAGGCTCCACTCCAACTTGGTCTAATCACAGATCTGGGAATGCACACACTACTGTTAGGTTAGACAGAGCTTTGGTGAATGCTTTATGGATGAGCAATTGTTTCACTGCTTATATTAAACACATTTCACATGTTGCTTCAGACTATGCGACGATAATTTTATCAACTACACCTTCTCTACAGAATAGACAAGCTGCTTTTCGGCTTCAACGTTGTTGGTTTTCTGTGGCCTTTTTCCCTGAAACTATAAAGCAGTGTTGGTCTCATAATTTTTTTGGGTTCACCTACTTACCAATTTTCCTCTAAGCTTAAATATACCAGGCAACAACTTCAATTATGGAAAAAAAACTTCTTTTGGTAATATAAAATCCCAAATTCAATCCATTCATAATTAACTTAAGTATTACCATAATATCAACATACCTGCTTCTGACCCTTTAGTTACTAATTTGAATACTTCTCTTCAACATTGGCTGGCTATTCAAAAGGATCATTTTATGCAAAAAACAGGTGCTCATTCTAATGAAGCTGACAGAAACACTTCATATTTTCATACTATTGTCAACTTCAACAAAAAAAATAAATAAATCAGATCTCTTCTATTCAAGATTTTATGGGTATTTGGCATGATCCAAGAATGGGAATAGAAACTACTTTCCTCCATCATTTCTATGCTATAACTACTTATACTAAACCAGTCACTAATTAATCTGTTTTATCTGAGTTTTCTAGTTGTATTTCAAATGAAGGTAATGCAACTCTTCTTCGGCTTCCTACTGAGGAAGAAATAAAAAATGTCACTTTTCGGATCAAGTCTTGGGCTTCACCGGGAAATGATGGATTTCAGGATGCCTTCTACCAAGAATGTTGGTCTACATTAGGCAATGAGGTAATTACAATGGTACAACACTTATTTACTCATAAATACATGCTTAAAGCCATCAATCATACTTATCGAGTGTTAATTTCCAAAACCCTTCATCCTCAAACACCCAATGATTATCGACCAATCAGTCTTTGCAATGTTGTTTACAAGATTATCTCCAAAATAATTAGCAATAGACTGAAACGTTTACTGGAAAAAATCATTGCTCCTACTCAATGTGCTCATGTTCCTGGTAGGCGCATTCAAAACAACATCATAATTGCGCATGAACTTCTCCATTTCATGAAGCAGAAAAGGAAAGGTAAATTTTCTTATATTGGTCTCAAGCTAGATATGTCGAAAGCTTTCGACAGATTAGAGTGGTAATTCATGTTTGATATTCTCCTTCAACTTGGTTTTCATCCAGATCGAATTCAATTAATTCGACCATGCATTACAACGACAAACTTATCTCTGCTCATCAATGGAAGTACAACTGCTCCTTTCACACCAACAAGAGGAATTCGACAAGGTGATCCCCTAGCGCCATATATTTTTCTCATTGTTATGGAAGCTTTTTCCAGAATTCTGCATTCTCAGATTGCTCAAGGTAATTTGAAAGGAATACAAATTGCTAAAACCATCCTTGAAATCAATCACTTATTTTCTGCCGACGACTATTTACTTTTATTAGAAGCAACTCCAGCTTATCTTCGACATCTTCAAACTATTCTGCATCAATTTAGTATTCTGGTCAGGTAATCAATCTTCAGAAATCTGCAATTTTTTTCAGCAAGAATGTTTCTCCATCTCTAAGAAATAATTTCATTAATATCATGCAAATGAATTTCATGGGTTTGGGAGAGAAATATCTGGGTATTCCTTTACTGATGCACAGTTCCAAAAATCAGAATTGTCATCCTATCATAGATAATATGGAACTGAGACTTCAAGGATGGAACAACAAAATTATCAATCAAACTGGTAAAACTACTCAACTGAATTATGTTTGAGCACAATGAGTATGTACCATAAGCAAGTTCTTAAACTACCAAAATCCACTATTTCTCACATGGATCAACTCCAAAGGAACTACTGGTGGAACCACTCTCTTTCTCATACAAATCAATATTTCATTTCGTGGAGAAAAATGACCTTACCTAGAAGATATGGTGGTTTGGATTTAAAACAACTCACTCACTACAACTCAGCAATGTTAGCAAAACTTTCTTGGAACCTTATCCACTGTGAAGCTGAACTGTGGGCTAGGATATGGAAAAGAAAATACTACCCATACCATGACATCAAGCATGAACCCCTCTTCAAATGAAAATTCTAGCTGGATATGGCATAGTTTAACTCATGGTTTACAAATAATTCATAGATTTGGAAAATGGCAGGTGGGAAATGGCAGTACAATCAATATTTGGACTCACAATTGGATTCCTTGTGAGAATGAAACACTTTATAAATGGATGATCTAAACATTAATGATTATCAATGGGTTCACAAATCATTGACACTGAAACTTCTCAATGGAACATCTCTCTTCTAAGGCAGCTTTTTACTTCTCAACAGGTGGACTCTATATTAACAATTCCATTTTTTTGCAAAATTGAGATACTTTGATTTGGCCTCTTACTTCAACATGAATTTTACAACAAAATCAACATATCATCACATGTGCAATATCCGTTCTCAGACAACACAGTCTTTTTCATATAGCAAGAGGCCAAATCAAAGTATCCAACATATAGCTGGAATTTTTAATCTGAAGCTGATTCATAATGCAATTCCTGTCAGAGCTAATATCCAACATATACCTGGAATTCCAAACAATACTTGTATTTTGTGTAATACCAACCACTTAGAAGACATTGATCATCTCTTCCTCGAATGCCCATTTAAATATCTAGCAGATCAGAGAAAGGAATCGGGTGATAATTGAGTCATCCCAAATCTCACTAATTCCCATTTTTTCCGACTATGTTCTCCTAAATTCTATCCCTGAAATTCAGTTATATCTGATCAACAACATCAGATCTTGAGCTTAACCCATAATACCCACAGAAAAACCAATTTTAATAACAATTTATATGATCTGGAACCCCTTTCTCTTCCAAAACCGTAGATTCAATCTTCAAAATCAAATCCAAAAGATGATTTCCATGGCAACAAATTTCAGACAAGAGTAAAACCTAGGACTTCTGGGGGCGGAAAGATAATTAAAGGTTGGGGTTGTGGATTTAAGGAACTGATGAAAGACACAATATTTGTAAGGTATTTTGGAATCTTATTCCATTTTAGCTTTGATTAGATTTGTTTTTCTTGATAGGGGTTATTTTCTTTGTTTTGATGTCTAGAAAAGGGTCCATGTATTAGTTTTATCATGTTCCAATTCTTCTTAGTAAATTTAATTCCTAATTTTGCCATCTTCTTTTTTGATTTGCCTCTTCTAAGATTTCCGGTTTTGGGTTATTAATTCCATTTTGTTTGATAGTTTCTTGTTGCTGCTATCTCCTTTAAGAGCTTCTCCAATGGTGGTTGTGTATGTTTCCTAGGTGGCAACACAAACAAGACATCCTTATTCCAATTTTTCCATAACTCTACGGAGGAAAAATAGTTCTTCTCCAATGGTGTTGATTGTGAATTTTTGTGGATTAAATATAAATTTTATCTTTAGTAATTTTTAGATTTATTAGAGCTAAAAATGGTTATTTAATATATTTCAATTAATTTAGGTAAGCAAAAGCTTACTAGGATAACTTGACATTGTCAAGGTGAATGTCTAAAACTTGACATTCACCTTGACAATGTCTAAAAAAAATGAAGTCATGTCATCTTCACATTTGTTTAAGAAGTTGGGGTTGGAGAAGAATTTTAGGAAAAAATGAATGTCTATCCTATGTGGATTTAGACATTTATCTTCACATACATCCCATTGGAGAAGCTCTAAGTCGGATTCGCAATATACTGCTTAGGTTTGTTATTATAATTTTGTTATTGGAATCTTGTGTTAAGAATACTTGATTATATGAGTTATATTCCTTGGTTTGATGTATGATGATCTAATTTGGAGTCTCCTCAGTGGATTTTTTTTGTCTTGAAAGAAAATGTAAAAACTTTGTGATGTGATTTCTTTGAATTTGGGGTTCAATTTAAAAGGTATTTTAAAGTGGAGACTCTTAAAATGAGTTCTTAAGCTTTCTTTGAATTTGAAGGAAAATGAAACGCTTCCTATTGTGTCGGATGTTCCTGTCTTATTGTATATGATGTTCCTGGTAGTCTGTTGGCCAATTCCTAATGTTTATTTTGCTTGGGTAGTAGTAGCCTCAGTTGTGATGATGTTGAATACTACTGTTACTACTGTTTCTAATTTTGTAAGAGATTTTATTATGTAGTAGTTGCCTCAGTTTTGAATGATGTCGTATACTACTATTTTCAGTTGTTGTAATTGATATTGTGCTTCTTTGTATCTCTGCTCGAAAAAGGAGTTTGTTTTGCTTGTGTAAGTAGTTTCTTCAGTTGGGAATGATGTAGCATTCTACTGTTTTGTTTATTTTAATGGATCTTTTGTTCCTATGTGTCTCTGTTCGGAAAAGGAATATGCTTATTGGGTAGTTTTTTATTATAAGATTGTAGCCTTGTTTTGATAATCCTCACTTGCATTATGTTCTTCTTAGATCCTTGATCCTTAATATAGTTTTCTGTTTAATAGTAGTGAGTTCTTCACCTTTGCGTCTTTCTTATTTCCTGTTATTTCTCCATGAATGTTTCTTTAATTTAGATAGTTTTGAATTTCATCTTGAGAAGTGTGCGTTCTTTGCCTGTTCTGATTATGTATTGTGTTTATGTTGTATTGTCCTAATTCTGTTAATTTATGTTCTATATGTTGTGAGTTCTAGTGATAGTATAGGGCTTGTTTTTAGTCGTCGTAATAGTTGGGTCCTTTTCTTTTTTTTTTCATTTGATATGCTTTTTGAGTTGTTTTTTCCTACTGAATATCTGTGTCCAAATGAAGATTTCATCCTCAGTTCCAACCCTAAGCTCCTCTGATAAATCTAAGCCCCCGGGTAAGTCCACTTAATCTAATGTTTTTTAACCTCTTTTCCAAGCTGTTATTTTGCTTTATCACTCACCTATATCTCCCTTACTATTTTAGTTTGTAATTTTGTTTGCAATCCGTGCATAATAGATTTTTCAATTGTGTAATAGGTCTATCGAATCTGTAATAGTCGGAATTAATTAACGTTTCTCCATCTTCTGTCCTGTAATCTTCCTGTAAGTGCTGCATTATACAGCACACCTTTTCAGGTATAGTTGTATTATAATTCTGTAAGTGGTGTTCTATAAGTATAAAGCACATCATTTAGGCTATAGTCAGTGGGTGTAAATCGACTCCTCTCTGCCTTCTGTTCTAGTGTTAGTTTTCGATCTGTAGCAATCTGTAATTCTGTGTTGGTTCTGCTTTTACCAACTTCTTTTTAAACACCTAGTCACCTAAACACATCTTGGGATTCTCATATCAATTGTACTACATGATATTTGCTTCACAATATCAAACCAAGTTCGCAGTCAGAGATCGCTACTTCTACTCAAGTTTAAGCAATATCACAAAACACTACACCACATCCATTACTACAAACCCAAATCACCCCACTCAAACTAAATTCATCACAATTCAAAAGATAGCCCATTTCAACTACACCACCTATTTCCAATATCATCTCCTTCATAAAGCCTGTACAAAACCGCTATAACGGGTCGGATCAACTTTCTATCCCCGGTCTCGAATATTCAATCACACCAGACCTGATTCCATAACAGAAAGCAAGAAAGAAAAAATGAATATTTTATCATGGAACTGTCAAGGAATAAATAACCTAACCAAATTCAACATATCAAAGGATTAATCTCATTACACAAACCTGATATCCAATTTCTTTCTGAAACTCTAGCAAATGAACGACATATATCGGGACTTGCTCAAACCCTTCAATACCCAAACCTATCCACAGTACCCAAAGTCGGAAGACGAAGAGGTATCTGCCTTATGTGGAGAAATGACATTGACATTCGGGTTTTGTTCAAATCCCAAAGTTACATCCATGTTCTCGTCACTCCCCCTAATCTAGGGACACCATGGCTTTGCACAAGACTTTACGACCCTACACGTCCAAACACTAGAATCAATTTGTGGCAAGATTTTCCATCCATCTTCCCCGACATCAACAATTCAACCTCATGAGTGCTAATAGGTGACTTTAATGAGGTAATGAATCAATCAGAATAAAAGGCAGAAGACATGTCACATGTAGTCAAACTTAACCATTCCGCACCATGATAGATCAAATGGGTCCCATCGACCTTGGATTCTGTGGAGATCCGTTCACTTGGACAAACAATCATCAAGGTCAAGACAACATTTTGGAAAGACTAGATAGAGCAATTGCAACCCCACAGTGGCGTACATCCAATCCTCATGTAACGGTCACTCATCTTCCTAGGATTGCTTTTGATCACGCTCTCATCTTGTTGCAAACCAAAACAATAGACTGGCAAGGACAAAAAAACTACAAGCTCGAATATATATGGCTAAACCACCCACAACTCAGGCAAATAGTCGAATCAACATGGATTCAGCAGCATGATTCGGAGCTAGCTTTAAACCTCCGGCTAAAGTTAATCACAACTAGGAAAATACTTATGGACCAGAATAAAGAGACATTTCGTCACCTACCAAACTTAATAAAAAATTAAACGAATCAAATTCAATGGTCTCAACATCAGCGCGCTATTCGAAATGGGAGAGATCTGGAGTACTGGTTAACAAAAAAGAAAGAACTTCGAAATCAACACTTAAGCCTGCTCCAATGTCATGCAACATATTGGAGACAAAGATCCTAAATACAATGACTCACGTCATGAGACAATAATACAATGTTCTTCCACACAAAGGAAACTGTCCACCGCAGTCGCAATAATATTCAGCAACTTCAAGATCCACAAAATAACTGGGTCAGCGATAAATCTTAGGTAATCCAGATCATCCTCGACCACTTCTCTAACCAATATACAACCCCTGCAACAACAATAGATGAGGACCTGTTTGCGGAAATCACGTCAAGATTGACACCAAACTGATGTGACAAGATTTCAGCGGAAGTAACCACATCAGAAATCAAACAAGCTCTATTTTCCATAAATTATGAAAGTGCTCCTGGCCCCGACGGCTATACTAATAAGTTTTCTAAGGTTTTTTTGGGAAACTACTCAAACTCAGCTGGTGCCATGGTATGCATTTTTTTTTTGGATCTCTAAACATTCACCTTATCATGAACCACACAAACATTACTCTAATTCCAAAAGTAGACACACCAACAAAACCATCCCACTTCAGACCCTATCAGCCTCTGCAATGTCACATACAAAGTAATATAAAAAATCCTACTCAACCGTATACATCCACTCCTACCATTTTTAATAAGTCCTTATCAAAGTGCCTTCGTGCCACAAAGATCGATACATGATAACATAGCAATTGCGGGAGAGCTATTCCACCACATAAAAACCTCCGCAATCACCAAAGATCCAAAAATAGCTATGAAATTAGATACTGAGAAAGCATATGATAGCCTAGATTGGGGATTCATTAAAAGAGCCTTTTCTAAACTAAGATTTTCAACCATTTTTGTGGATTATATCATGTTATGTATTTCTTCAGTCACCTACTCAGTCAACATCAATGGAACACCTCATGATTTCATCACCCAAACGAGAGGCATCAGACAAGGAGATCCCATATCATCCTATATATTCATTATTTGTGCAGAAATCTTATCAACAAATCTGGGCAACCTAGAGGGAAAAAAACTGGCAGGAGGGCTCCGCATTTCGCAAAAAGCTCCACCGATCTTATATTTGATGTATGCCGATGATCTTCTCATCTCCTATAAAGCAACTCAAGATAGTAACCACCAGCTACAAAAAATTCTTCATTCCTACAACACCTCTGCAGGGCAACTTATCAATACCGCGAAATCCACTATCATACACCAGCCGAAGCTACAACCACATAACATAGAATCTCTACAACAATTCTTCAACATGACAACCACATCAACACCACTTATATATTTGGGAGTACAATTAAAACATGGGAGAACTTCTCGCCATATTTTCGATCCATCACTTTAAAGGTTGGATGACAAAATGTCTTACGCCTGTAGGAAGGTTAGTACTTATTAAAACCTCTTTAACACCCACTTCCAAGCATCTTATGCAAACACAACTATTTCCCACACACGTCCACAAACATATTGATAGAATAGCCATTAATTTCTTATGGGGACATGATTCATCTGTTAGGAAACTCCATCCATTAGGATGGATCAAGCTAAACAAACCAATTGCAGAAGGAGAACTAGGCATTAGGAAAAGTAGCCATCACAATAAAGCCTTGATCATGAAAAGAATTTGGAACATTCACGACAAGCCTCATTTCATCTGCACCAAACTATATAATGAGAAATATCTCAATCATCAACCTATATTTCAAGGTACCATCCAAGTACCTAGTACTGCCAGTCCACAATGCAAGCAAATGACAACTCTCGTTCCTTACTTCAAACAACTAATTTTTCACCGCGTAGGAAACGGTTTAGGAATCCCCCTATAGCGCTGCAGTCGGCAAGATTGTGAAGGGGGGGAATCCCCTTATAGCGCTGCAGTCGGCAAGATTGTGAAGGGAGGAGTCCCGACCCTGTAGCTTCTGCAACCTGGATAGGGTGTGAGTATATCCGCGTTAATGGTCGAGAATTCGTAATCCTATTAGAACGGTGCCCCAAAAACAAAAACAAACGCGGTGCGGGTAGCGTCAAGTATTTGCCTACCGTTGTGCGGATTGTGCGAGGCTCTGACAGGTCGGCGTGAAAATTATGTTATAGAGATAATCTCTAGCCTACCCGGTACTTGCTACTGGAAAAAAGTTTTTGGTTTTGGTTTGGTCAATCTAGAATTATCATGGACTATTTAGGGTTATCTCAGGTCGAAACGCTTCAGTTCTCACCTTAACCGTGCAAATCGCAGCAAATACTTGAGGGATATCGTAATCCGTCCAAGTTCGTCTCTTAGACTCTTCACTTCCCGCTCAATTTGAGAGAAGGTAAAGTCGGAGAGAGATTCCGAAATGGGAAAAGCAGGGCGAATCAGTCGTGGAAGAAAAATGAGAAGGCGTATCAAAATCAAACAGCTAGGTATAAATCAAAACCTAACTCTCAATTTCCATTTCTCATTTTACTAAGATTAATCAAGAAATTATTAAATTTTCAGTGAAGTCGACGGCTACGATCGGATTAGATAGCATGATCATAAGTCCAGTTGTAAAGAAGTATTGGTTTCAAAGATATAATTTGTTTTCGTTGTATGATGAGGGTATTCAAATGGATGAAGAAGGATGGTATTCAGTAACTCCTGAAGAGATTGCTATTAAACATGCTGAAAAAGCTGCTGCTACTGCTGCTGGTGGTGGTGGTGTCATTATTGATTGTTTCTCTGGTGTTGGTGGTAATTCCATTCAATTTGCAAAAAAGTAAGTTCCTTAAACCCTAATTCATAAACCTAATTATTGACACGTGTGGTGATATTGATAGACTTAACTGAGTTTCAGTGAGCACTATCTTTTCACCAAGTGGAAACTCATTTTACTAAGATTCGGCATAACGGCTGTTGTTTAAGCTTCTTCCATAGGTATTTAGCTAAAGGTATCTGTACACATGTTTATATTTTTACAGTAGCAGAGAAACTTAATGTGATACTGTTTTCGGTTTTCAATTTTTTGATCGAGATAGATAAGTAGAGCGAGTGCTGTTTACCATTTAATTGAGTTGTCCTGTGTCGCACCTTTGTCTTCGGTGGAATCAAAGTTTTGTTGAGCTTTCATTGTCATGCTGTCTCCTTACGCTGTTAGTATAATAGCATTGACATTCAGGAAACAAGTAACCTTGAATTGATGTTCCTACAAGTTCGCTAAAAGAAATGGAGAGAAAATATTAGCTAATTAGTTATCCACCAATTGATGTTCCTACAAGTTCTTATTCTTAGTCCCGATGAAAGATAATAAAAACAAATCAAAACAATTATGTGTTGGATAAATGCTGAAAGTATTCGCTTTTTGCAATCATCATTCCGAATCATTGAAAGTCAACCCTTTTTATTTTACAACAACAATTCACCCTTTCATCCTATTATCTCTAAAGTCGTGTTTTTAAAGTTATATATTTATATCACCAATTCGTCATTCTCAGTCAGCCCTTGTCTTTTGCCCGTCCCTCTGCTTTTTTATACTCTTAAAATATATAAATTTCTTTGTATTAGTTCAAGTTTATCTTGAGTAGTTTACATTTGCTTTGTTCAAATAGCTTCCTTTTTTTTTATTTTTTTTATGCGATACATCCTTAATTGAACTTAGTTCGTCTTGAAATACAGTAGTAAGCACAGCAATGGAGAGCAGAGTTTATTTACTTTTTATATTTGCTCCTTTAGGTGTTCCAACGTTATTGCCATTGATATTGATCCTCAAAAAGTTGCATTAGCTAATAGTAATGCAAAGATATATGGAGTTGAGGAATATATTGATTTTGTTGTTGGAGATTTTTTTCAACTTGCTTCATCCCTTAAGGTATGTATTGATTATATGCTTTTACTTCGTTGACAAATGATTAACAAGGTCGACCAAAAGATTGGACAAGCTCTATTTTCTTTCCTATATTACACCCTTTTCACAGATATTGAGGTGCATTTGGAGCAATCCAATTTTGGGGTGGTTACCTATTCGCTATTCCTTGATTATCCTTCCTCTTGTCCATAGTTCATCTGTTAAGTGCTCTCCCGTTCTAAATAAAGTGATTGGATGTTGGTGCTCTGATTGGATAATGTCGATTAGTTGATTTTGGAGGCCATATCATAAATCTTGTTTGTCTGTCTGCGGGAAAAGTTCGAAAATGTGAAGCAATGAATAGCCAGAAGCCCAGAACGATGTAAGTTTAGAACTTGGTATAGATATGAAAATGGTTTTATATACAGAAGATGTTGATAGAGATTGAATCAACGGGGAGCAACTTTTGTATAACTGAAACATATAGTTTTGTGACAACTGATAAGCTTTTAAGAAGACGTCTTTGGAATTTTTAGTTTTATCACGTAGGTCTATAATACTTTCCACTTTCTGTTCAATGTTTAGAATCAACGGGGAGCAACTTTTGTATAACTGAAACATATAGTTTTGTGACAACTGATAAGCTTTTAAGAAGACGTCTTTGGAATTTTTAGTTTTATCACGTAGGTCTATAATACTTTCCACTTTTCTGTTCAATGTTTAGATTCATGAACCTTTTAGGTTATTTTTGTTTTCCATTTGCTAGTTTTAGTATCATAGGGCTCATTATTTGGACATAGGTAAGTTGAACTGTAAAAGTGGTTGTGACTTGTGATTTACACTCCATTTGATTACTTGGATATAAAATTGACAATAGTGCTAGATGTAATATTCAACTTCATGTTTATTGTAAATAAAAACCCAATCTTGTGAACATGGTTACATCCATCAGCATTCACGGGCAAGTAAGCATATGTTTTTCTCAAGCTGAGACCTTGGAACTCTACAATCAGAGGTTCCAATTGGAAGGCTGTTGGCAAGGAAGACTCTTCTTGGAAGAGACATTACGAAGTCATTTACTCACCCCTTGGCTATTTCCTTCTTGCAGAGATGCAATAACTTCTCTCATTGTAAAGCAGGCATTCTCCCATTGAAAACTCACATTCATATCTGCCCTTTCAAGTCTTGGACAAACTTATGCTTAAGAATAGGAATGGAAAGTAACCAAGAAGACGCAACTACCTGTAGCACAATCTTATCATTTCTTCTTTGTTATATAGGTCAGATTATAGTTCAGTGTAACCATGTTTATCCCTTGTAACCGACATTTGTTCCATTATAACCCTGCAATTAAGGATATTTAGTCGCCCTCTATTTTGCCAGGTTACAAATTTGTTTTCTTATACTTCGTGTTACTTTCTAGTTTACTCTCTTTTATATGTGACTGTGTTGCTTATGTTCCTTGATTAGGGAGATGTGGTGTTCCTTTCCCCACCATGGGGTGGTCCAACTTATACTACTGTTGAGAAATTTACCCTTGATCTACTGCAGCCAAAAGATGGGTATGTGTTCTTTAAATCTAATTCTTTTCATTTACTAATTTTGTTACCAGAACCCATCTTGTCTTCTGCATCAGTTGAAAATGATTTGTTGTGAAATTGGTGCATTCACTCATGTTGTATTCAAATAATTGTGGCTGAGGATAATGTTCAGGATTGTTATTTGAAAAGCTTTTAACATGTCAAAAAATGATCATAACATGGTGAGGTAATTCTCTGGTTGTTGTTTTTACTTCCACTCTATGTATTTCTAGAGTATCAATGTCTGTGGTTATCTCCAAAAAGTTCTAATTTGGGACCAGGTTATGTAAATTAATTAGCAAGTCGAACTCGAAATGAAGATTCTGGAAATAATGTAACTGTTATGCTTACTCCCTATTTATCTGTTTGTTCATATAAATTCTTTTATGCGTTGTAACCCTCATTTTATTAGAAAAGCTATTGGTGACTTCAAAGATTTTTTTTTTTCTAAAAGCAAAAGTTGCTTATACTGGGGTCAAAATAGCCAACATACTGGCCGATGCTTCAGTTGAATATTTTGATTTTGATTTTCTCTTTTTCTTTTCTTTTCTTTTCTTTTATGTTATTTATTTATGTTTACAATATGTATATACATCATGTATTATTCCAGTACTTCCTTAGAAATTTGCATTAGATGGATGAAATTAAGTATTGTATATTTCATCAAATAGCTTTTTAAGAACAAGTGTTTTTAAATGGTGACACTTTTTTCCCCCCAGCCAATTTTTGTACCGCTTTGATTTCGTAATTCTGGCGAAACGACCAAATATTTCTTTGTGTTTTAAAACTTATTGTGCTTTGTAATTTTGCTATTTATTAATACATTTTGGACTCACCAAAAAAAAAAAACTTTTTCTGTTTGTTTGTTGATAAATTATGACTACGTGTGTTTTCTTTATTATTCTAATGTGAAGGCCAAGGACTCGATACGAATTCATTCATAGAATATAAGTGTAAGATTGATACGAGGAACTCAGTTATCCTCTTCATAAAGCACCAACCTGTAGGAAACATGAATTTTTTTTGGTAGTTTCGTGGAACAGTTCACTGCTCTTGCTAACTTAGTGTCAGAAATAGTTTCACCTGCATGCGTATTTGCCTATCTTGTATTGGGTTGAGTGAACGACAACGATTGTTAATATCCATGGTGCTAGCTGTTGAAGCTTTAGTTACTGATTTTGTAGTTATTGGTTTCCAAAAGAACATCTTGATTCGAATCTTTCTTTATGCCTGCAAAATTTCCGAAATATTGTCATCTTCTTTTCTTGTTCAAGAAAGTTATTTGCAGTTAATTGTTCAGGTACTCAATATTCCAAGCAGCTCAGAAGATAACACCTAATATCATAATGTTTCTACCTCGTAATGTGAATCTACATCAAGTGGAGGAGCTATCTTGGTTATCATCTCCACCGCTTAATCTTCAGGTATTATTTTCTCCATAGATACATTATAATTCCTTCTGGAAAGATTTGTCTGTCAACATAGAGGAAATTATTCCATTTAATTCCCATAACCACCTCAAATTTTCGGTTACCATGTGTCCTCTGCTTTTGTCACGTTGTTAATGGGGAACATTTACCCTGACAAGCTATGAGTTTTGAAAACAACTCGTCTGCCTTTATGTGGATCAACAAATATCCTGGTTGATGATTCTACACTACTAGACTTTACCCATTTTCATGTGCATTTTCTGCAACTCATTGTGTGTTTTTGTGGAGATCCGAGAGAGCAGTCCTTAATGGGGAGATGCAATCAGTGACAGACGCGTAGACATAAGATCCAGAAGCATAGTAGTATTAACAGTAACTCACCAGTTACCTCTGACATGGAGATAGTCATTACGTTACATGTTTCTTGTATTTGAGTGTAATTCTTGTATTTCTCCCTTTTGTTTTCTGGCCTGGATGTCAATATGTTTGTGAGTAGCTCAGAATTCAGATTGCTGACTAAGTTGTCTTGAGCATATAGGTGGCTTTAGTTTATTTTCTGATTCGACATTTGAATCCAATTCTATTCGAGTCAAATGCAGTTCACCTGTTTTTCTCTTGCGGAATGTCTTTTTCATGTCTGATTCAGATGTAATGTCCAACTCAAGGATCAGCAAGTCGGTAGGACAGACTCATCTGAGTCATCTAACTTGGTGGGCATTTGTCTTAGCCTAACAAGCACATAAATACTTGTGCGTAATGATTCAGACAAGTCAGGTTTTGACTCAGACGAGCACATATAAGTCAAATTCAGAATCATAGAATTTATGAATTAAGCGAACAGTACTTCACTGTAAAGGCCAAATGACTTGGTGCGTTTAACTGATTGCTGCATGCAGATTGAAGAGAACTACGTAGAAGGGCGTTTAAAGGGTATAACTGCTTACTTTGGCGATACTGCATCCACGAGCACCGAGTTATGGTAATTCTGCTTGGCTGCACTTTTTTGTGTTAAGTTTTCAGAATTTCGAGTGTATAAGTTGTAACATTTTTAAAATACTCTTTCTGTAGTTTCTTCAGTGGCCAGAATTAATATCATCTTTTTATAGGTTGCACTAATATTCATATAATTTTTGTTCATGTCTTCTACTATGTCAAGGAAGTCAGACGAACCTGATGCAAAGCGTCTAATGGTCACTAAGGGTTCTCGACCCCCTTTGGATCATTCTGGTGATGGTTTCAAGGCTAGGACACCTAATCCCATTGATGGAGCAGAGGTTGTAAAGTCCATATCAGAAAGCGCAGGGACAAATCTTGTCAAACCTTCCTATGGAGTGACAAACACCTCCAACCACACTTTGTGTGGGAATGCCGACATTAACGCGTTTCTTGACTTTCAAGGCGCTGATTTAAGCAAGGAGCGCCGAACTGCTGTGTATAAGTCATTACGTGAAGGTGTACCAGTTTTGGGTTCATCCAGATCTTGCAGACTTGTACAAGATGATGATCGTATTGGCATGCGGCCACATTCCCTCATTGGCTGTTGTCAAGAGCGCAGAGGTTCTTGTCATTCTAACACACAATCTTCTGAAAGTAATCCGCGACATGCGTTATGCAGAGGAGGCAGGGGTAGTGACTTTATCTGAAGATACCATTGCTCATTGGAAGGACAAGGTTGAGGATGCCGAGAGCTTGAAGTTCAATGTAGGGTGGGTGCGCGAGGTTTTTGATGGCCTCAAGACAAGAAGGGAGTCTGGAAGATCCCTGGGTTCAATTATAGAGCGTCTCAGGCTAGAGGTGGATACTGCTAAAAAAGATGTTCGCGTCCTTAGTTTGAAGACGAGAAGTGCACATGCTGCGATGGTGAAGGCGTGCGTTGATGCTGGCAAAGCTCGGAATGCCCACAATGAGGGCAAAAAAATTCTGAGTCGTCTCCAAGCCGCATTGAAAGAGAATGAAGAAAAGTTTGTAAAGTCTTACAAGCACCGACCCAGAGAGGGCATGGTCCAGAACTTGAGGAATTATTTTTGTCTTTAAGAATCTGCTCTCTCTACTTTCAGCCATTGTTCCATGTAAATTCAGGGCTCATATAATCTTCTTTTGTTCGCTTAATGTTAATCTGGTTAATTACTTGAAGCAATTTACTTCCGCCGGCTCCTCCATATCCCCATTTTTCTAATCCAAACTTATCATTGTGGGGACACTTTCTTTTTAGCGAAACAAAATTGTTGCGTAATGGAAAATGCTTTTTTAGGCGCGTTAGCCAAATGCCGATAATAGCAAAAACCCAACTAGATCATGCCGATGGTAGCAAAATGCATTGCGTTTTTTTCCCTTCCAATAATTTGATGGGGCAAACTTCCATGGGGCGTTAATAGGGGTATAAGAAATCTGTTCCCAAATGTTTTGCCTCTTGATCAAAGATGAAGAGCCAGAGTCTTGAAGCTCGATCTATCACAAGATGCCAAGATGACTTCAAACCCAGAGAAAGAGGTCTCAGCAGTAGATTTGCCTGGGAAGCGTTGTGGGGATACACATGGCACTATGGCAGGGTAGGGTCCTACTGACGCTTAGCCTCGGCAGGCTCCCTTTCTCTTGTGCTAAAAAACGTAATAAATAAAAAAAAAAGCTCATTACTTAATCTACTTCTCTGTATATAAAAAAAAGCTCTAAATGATGAAGCTCCAGAAATCACATCTTGGCTTACAATATTATAATCTTAAATGTCTTAAGAATATGTAGAAACAACCATTCAAAAGTAGCTTCTTGATATCAAGAGAAGTTACAAATCCAATCGTCCGAATTGAAGTGCAGCTGCTTCATCCCACATATAAAATTTCAGAACATACTTCAAGCCTATTACGATTCCTTTGCCAAAGCACCTTCCCTTTCAATACGGCGTCTTTCTCTCTGCACCAAGTCAATATTAGCAGACTGTTAACCACGACGAGAAATCGAACAACAAATTACACATAAATAATATATAAAAGAAACAAAATGGCAACAATTGAAAAAAAAAAAAATGGCACCAAGTATGATAATTTGGTTGGCAATGGTACAAGCACCTCTTTCATAGAACCTTCAAATACTCTTGTGTTGATTTCTCGGTTTCTTTTCTAATGAGCAATTCAACGAATGGGTGCGAAGCTACAAGTAGGTTTTCATAATGTCTAATCCCGTGCTTCTAATCTATCAGTAGAAATTACTCACCTTCAGAATCTGAGGCAGCCTTTTTTTTTCCTGATTGTCAGGCTGGCAGTAATGTATAAAGTTTTTATTTCAAGAAAACAACAAACCAACTTTGTAATCCGAAAACCACATAACAAAACTCTTCCTGGATCACATAAATAGATATGCTAAATATGAGACTACTACATTACTGCCTAATTGAACTGACTCCCAATAGAAAATAAATCATTTCAGAAGATTTAACTTAAGTGGTTGAAGCTATCTAGAAGAATCAAAATTCCGACCATGTATAATTTGATGACTTGCTTTCCGAACGAGCCTAGATGCAATGGAATAGCAACATACATCACCACATCTGAAGGCTAATTATCAATAGAGTAACCAAGCACTTTAATCTATATGATCGGAACTCCTTACTGGTCCAAGACATCCTATGTTTGGATGGTAGCCCATTAATGAAGCCCTTGTTCATGTGCAAACTTCAAAAGAATTCCCTTCTTTACTTACAATAAACACGCCACACTTTCACATCTAAGCCTAAGCGTGGAGAACATTACATTACATTTCACAAGCATATATATAGTAAATGAAAATCATTATGATAGAAGTTAAAATACTCAAGCTTCAACAACCTATTTGCATAAGCTTGTTACCATTCCAGGTTAGATGCTTTATCATCGACTAACACAACAATAAGATAATGTAGTGGACACAATGAGACAAGTCGGTGAGCAGGGAATACGTCTATTGCTTCATTCCATGAATCCCATGTTACTAAGTTAGCTGGGAAAGGGTAGACTAAGCAAAATAATTTTGTTGAGAATTGGAGCAATTTGTAAACAAAATAGGCCTAGATATGTGTTATTGTGTAGCAGAAGTAAATCACAGTGTTTAACAGAAGAAATAGATATAAAACAAGAATACAAGTGTTACCCTTCTATCCCAGTAAGGTAGGAAGCAGACGAAATCATACACCGGAGAGATCGTTGACAGTAAAACTGCATTGACCCCTAGAAATACCAACATCCCTGTCATGGGCCTCGTTCTATGTGGCATTTTCTCCCCTCTTTATATCACTAGCATGTAATCAAAAGTTTCTAATCAACAAGAACAAGAACACTGCAGAAAGAAAGAAAATTAATAGGTGAAACTCAAGGGAAATCGAGAAATAAATGACTACATATTATCATCTCAACACTAACAAACCAAACGGGCAGTCAAAGAACTAAGCATATACAAGGTTTAATTTGACTAACATAACCCCTAAAAAAACAAAGCATGACATGGAAAAATTATAAAGCGCGCACAGCACATAGAGAGATGATAATGATTGGTCTTCAATTGTTTCCAGGAAGAACAATGTCTCCGCATTATCGAGTTTCAGCATCACAAAGAAACCTTTGGTTCAAACTTTTTATCAAACAGGTAAAGTGCATTTGTTCATAAACAACATAAAAACTGTTTTTATTTGAAGAATCATAAGTCCAACCTTTTCCGAGCTTCATGAATCACAGTGACATAAAAAAAACTAAACACAAAATACTAAAATAACACAAAGCAGTCTGATTCATACAGTGCCATAGTGTGCATAAGAGGGAAAAAAAATCCACTTGTTCATATTATCATATATATATATATATATATATATATATACGTAAAAAAGAGAAGAAACACGGAGATGCGGATGAAAGTACATCGTCAATATTCAAAATATGAGCATAATCAAACGATGAAAATGTATAACTGAGACCTCCTCACCTTTTCAAGCTCATTTTCTACTTCAAATTATTTGTTTCTGACCTAATTTTCAGCATAAGAAATGGAAGGGAATGGTGGGGTGGAAATAACACCAATCGATTATTTCTTTTTTACTGCACCGTCTTTATTTTGGAAAGCTTCTAACACAAAGAGTTTCCCAGTCCTGAATTGGTTTGACTTTTCTATTCCGATTGCCTTACCAATTGTACCTCCCTCCTATAAATAGGAGTGATCTCTTTCACCGATACAATATTGAATTGAGCAAGGCAAGCAAAAAAATACCATGGCTACGGCTGCTAAAACCCTAGCAAAACCTGTCAAGATCGTTGAAGTATATTCAGAGAATTGTGAAACAGAATTTCAGCGAATATGTGCAGCTTTAACGAGGTATCCGATAATTTCAATGGATACAGAGTTTCCCGGGGTCATTTTTAAGTCGAATGTTCAAACCCTAGATAATAATAAGAAGCAAACTCCGTTTGAGTATTATCAGATCATGAAGAAAAATATTGATGCTTTGAAAATGATTCAAGTAGGTTTAACACTTAGTGATGCACAGGGAAATCTTCCAGATTTCGGTATTTATACATGTATCTGGCAGTTTAATCTGTCGGATTTTGATGTTACCAAAGACTTATGTGCTGCTGATTCTATAGAGCTTCTTAAAAAACAAGGAATCAATTTTGAAAAGAACAGAAGAGAGGGCATTGATTCCAGAGTGTTTGCTAGAATGCTACTTCAATATGTTGTAGTCTGTAATCCTGCACACTTCTTTTACAAATATTCACTGAATTGGATAACTTTACATAGTGGTTATGATTTTGGTTATCTTATAAAAATTCTGATTTATCCCGATCCATTACCAACCCATCTTGAAGATTTTATGCGCCTTGTAAAACGTTTTTTCGGAACAAGAGTTTATGATATCAAGCATATGATGAAATTTTGTCAAGGGTTGTTTGGAGGGTTAGAGAATGTGAGTAAAGTACTCGGAGCTGAAAGAGAAGTGGGTAACTGTCATCAGGCCGGATCAGATAGTTTATTGACACCGAAGACTTTCGTGAAAATGTATGCCAAATACTTCACCAACCAAAACATCCATAAGACATATGGTGGAGCACTTCATGATCTGATTTTTCCAGCGGATATGCAGATTAGAAGCAATTATGGAATGGTGGTGCCGATTAGTAGAAGCTATGATGCCAATATGTACCCATATAATTGTCACCTTTACATAAATGATTTTCCAGTTTATTCAAATTTTAATAAATTAAATTTTATATTATCAATTTGTTTGGTTTCTTTCTTTTCTTAATTTGGTTTCCTGATTTTTAAATAGTTTAATTATAAAGCTAGGATGCTTCCTTTTGAAATTGAAACAGATTGTGAGAATCTATCTGCAGGCTGCTATTAACAATGGAAAAGCTCCATCTCAGGTAAAAAAAATCTGATTTACTTTTTTGTGTTTCAGAGAAATGTTTATCTTAAAATCTATTGCCACTTCAAAGGTGCATGTCAACTTGGAGTGTGGGAACCAACATTACCTTACTCCCGTGCAACCGATCTGCTGGTAATATGAAACACAGTTAATATCTTGAAGTAAATTCAGAGTTGATGTTTGGCTTGGCATCTAAGACTTAACATCCCAATTTTGCAAAAATATGGTTCTGCTCTGACGATGCTTAGTCAAACAAGAACCCTTGCTCTAACAATTAGTTATTTCAAACTTCTTCATCTGGCCGTCTATTTTTGCATGCTCTGGTGAACTGATGTTAGTGAACAAGCATATAGAAAAAACATTCAGACACAAAACCACACTACCTGTCCACTTCCACCACCAGTGATGGTTAACAAAAAGAATGTCTTGATAGGTGTAATCATATAAATATAAGACTATTGATTCTTAGAATTCATTGAAAATGCCTTGCAACAACCAGCTCCATTAATGAAACTTTGGTAGTCCTCTATATCGTGATTCAGCCGTCTCTATTGATTCAGTGACGCGTAGTAATTAATGTGTTACCCTTATTTTATAAAGCTTTGAAGGTCCCAAACAGTCAGTTTGGAAAGAAATCCTTAGTAATGAATATGATTCATTGATTTGCATGCATTGCATTTAATTCTTATTTCTAAATAGTTTAGTATTCGTTAGATATCCACCATTAGAGCATCTCCAATGCTAGGGGTGAAGGTCTTAAAAAGACAAGACACCTAGGATTTAGCACTTTTCTAACCAAGAATTTATCTCCAATGCCAAGGTCAAGGTAAGGTAAAAGCATGACATGGATGCCATCTCATAAGAAAGGGTAAAGGAGAAAGTCATATCTTTACCTTCTCCATGACCCAAGGTCTTTTGACACATAATCAATTCTTTAATCCAAAATTAATTTGTCTCTAAGTTCTAGGGTAGTAATATCTTGGCATTGGAGATGAAATTTGAGGTAGAAAGTATAACTTTCATTTTTTTTAGCCACATAGTAATGACCCATAACAAAAAGGTATTAATAGGACCTCCACCTAGGATTACCTTCACCCCTAGCATTGGAGATGCTCTTAGAATCATTCTATTACGGTATTGTGTTACCAAGGTTCATTCCTTCATTGTCGGAGTGCATTTGCCAAAAGAGCTGAGTTGTCCAGGAATACTGTGCGAAAAGGGCAATCTTGTAAAACATAATAATAATAAAGGGTATAAAGCAAAGTGGATGGAGACACTCAATATGGAGGGTAAACCTGAGAGACTAAACTTTAATTTAAAGTTGGTTTCAATTGCTCATTGGCTAATCTTAAACAATTTCTCTTGTTAATTTGACCTCGCGTTTTTAACTCAACTACGCTGAACTAAACCTCGTTGCTTAATCTAATAACCTTATACTAGATGACCATTGCCACGGTAGGACGACCAACCGACCGAACAAAAAAATTGAAACAAAACTAAATTTCAACAAAATAATATTTGAACGGCTCGCTATTTATCACCGGAATCCGGACTGAAACGTCACTGCGGCTATCAAAATATTCTTCACCGCCGAAAGAATATTCCGTCATGGCTACGTTGTATTTAAGAGAAGCACAATATGCTTAAGAATCAACAGGAGGGCAGGAATATTCTCATCATAATGATTATCGTGACACACAAGACTAATGCTATCAAATCACTAACCTACTTTCGGAGCCTAGAAGCACAATATGCTTAAGAAATAACAGGAATTGAGATTTCAAACATTTGGATTTGACAAACCTATATAGTAGGTACTACGCTGTTCAAATAGAAAGATGGGAATTTATATTTAAAATATAAATTTATTTTCCAATTAAAATAATTTTTTTGGTAGCAATAAAGTTTTTCTTAAATGATTTTGATCGTTTCATACGTTGTTGTGTTAATGGTGTTAATTGCACTTCAATAATTTCTCATTAAATTCTATTGAAACCTTGACTAGTAAAATCAGATTTTTCATGAAAAGAATTTTAAGAAAGTTATGGAAACAATTTTTTTTTCTCTTGTGCGAGAGCCTTTCATTTTATGTCTTTTAAGTTTTCAAGAAAAGATGAATTTTTAGTGAGAAAGAAAAATCAAGTGTGTGATCATCCTTGGCTTTTCTAAAGAGTTTTCTGAGCAAGAATGAATTGTAGAAGTTTCACATCCTCTCACCGTGCAAGAGCGATTGTGTAAGAGATTGATCTCGCCTGTTTTATCCTGGGGACGACGCGACAACGACGAACTGCTTGCACAATTTTGGGCAGAGCCGCGAAACGTCTTAAAGAAAGCGACCTAGTCCGCGACTCAGCAATAACATTGTTTTGTTTGGTTTTTTGTGATTGTTTTGCAGGCATAATTCAACAATTGTTCCAACAATTTTAAGACGGTTTATTCTGCCATGGATATTAAAAAGAAAACAAGTGTTTAAACGCGATAAGTATCATGTTTTATTTCGTTTTATAGAATTATAATCTGTATAGTTTTTCTTTGACAATTGAAAATGATGCTTGAAATTTTAGGTAACCTGATACCTAGAGTTAAATTTTATGTCTGATTTTGATGGATTAGGATTGTAACATGGATAATATTTTTATCATGAATATCTAACATAGAAAAATATCGTTGATGTGAAACGAATGTTTTTAACATGTTGTAGAGAAGTATTTTTATCTCCTATATGGAAATGAATTGGGTCTAGAAATTTTAACTTGATATATTAGACATAATGAGGGTCATCCATGTCAAATTTCAGATTTTTTGGAGTCCTAAAATATTTTTAAAGTATTTTAGAAAACTGCACAACGTTGCTGAAAATTTCTGACGAGCAGAAATTTAGTCCTTGTTGAATTCGTTTTTATGATCTTTGTGTTGATATTTTGGATTTGTGTATAATATGAAACTTGTAGATAAAGAACTTATCTTCAAAACCCATTTGGATTTTTAGTTTGAGATATGTAGTGATTTTAAAATCGTTGTGTATATTTTTCCAAAATATAAGACTTATATATTACTTGAGATTAGAGATGTAAGAAATTACTTTAAAATGTTTTGATTCAAGTATTTCATACTCTTGTTTTGGTAATGAAAAGGAAGATTACTATTAGCAATCAAACTAGTGCACCACATATGTTTGATAATATGCTTAGTAGAAAGTTATAGTTATATGTATGATGTTATAACTATATAACCTTGAATCTTTGTTTGAAACTTAGGAGAAATATGGAGTGTTATGTTTTGTATTTGATTTTTAAATAATTATGTGAGTGCATACCTTACTTATTTTTTGGTTTCAAATGCTCACATGTACATGATTGTGACAGGTGAAAATTCACTTACTTGAGCAAGTTTTTTATTTTCCAATAAAATAAAATTGCGGGAGATTAATCGATGTGTGGAACAATGGGGTTGCTGATTTCTTTGTTGGTGTGCAAAGAGTGGACAATGATTTATAACCAATTGAGATTTAAAAGCAATTGAGGTATGGTTGATGAACTATTTGTAGTTATAGTAGTGATCAAATAATGGCATTCTAAATTGAATAAATTGATTGTTCAATCTTAGAATAAAATTTTGGGAAACAAGATATTGAGAATTATTGTGTATGACAATGAACATGTGACTCATATAATTTTGGAACTTATGAGATAGAATTTGATATGAAACCAAAACCGAAAGAATTAGAAACCTAGTCAAAACAAATGTGAATATCAACTCTCACCAAGAAATGAACATACTATTGTTTATGAAGTTATTTGGTATTCTTGCACGGCATTGCAAGGATATCAAATGTTATTAACAACGCTTTCAAGCTAAGTTAATGGGAATTATGGATACGGTGAGAGGTTGGTATATATTGGTTTACACCATATTTGTTTTGATAGGTTATGGTTCAAAGTTTGAACCAAATTGTTTGAAAGAAAGTGGTGGTGAGATATACTCACATCACTAGTATTTTCGGTCTTGGTACGATCTCAAAGTTTACTTTGGGTAGAACAATCTTGTCAAATAGTTCATACTTCCAAAATGAGCGAGAATTTAGTTTCCGCATATCTTGTTATAAACAAGATTGATATTAGAAATTTGTTGAATTTGATCATTGCACTACTACAAATAATATGTTATGGATAAAATATTTGAATATTATATTAATATTTTATCATAACATGAATTTTGAATATTTGAAATATGAGATTTTGTCATGCTTTTAAGAAATCAATGAGTTAGTAATGAATGTGAGCATGTAATATTTTTTTTATAAACTTGGTGAATTTTTGAGTAACATGTATGTAATCTTACCTAACTCATAAAAGCATGTACCCTTTCAAATCTAACGCGAGTTGCATAAGTTTGAAATGAAATAAAATGTTGGAGAATTTTATAAAAACATGTGTGATGCTTTGAGTGGCTTGTATTGATATCAAATATGATACATTGAGTAGTTAACTAGGTGATGTTGTCTTCACGAAAATTGTTTGAATTTTTATCCGCTATCTTGTGTAAAACGCTTTGGATTTAAATCATTGGTTCGTTAGTTTTTCACAATTTTTGGAGTCTTTTGATATTGTTTTGAAATTCTTGTTTGAGTCAAAAAATAGTGGGGGTTCCATACCCTATATTTTAACAGCTTTAATTTAAAATAGAGGAACTAGAAAAATGAAGATGAACGATCCTAAAAAAGCATATTTATAGGGAGACTAAAATATAGTCATGGATATTTTATTGCTTATAATTTGGAAGATAACTTCTCATAAAAGGTAACTTTGTTCATTAAATTTTTTTAATCTTTTGAAAAATAAATTCGTGAACCTATTATCTTTAGACAAGCAAACAGAAAATTGTTGACACTTGCATTCATGTCGCTAAATTAACTTACATGTTTGTTTTGTTGATGTTGTTTCTACGATGTATGATTTTTTTATAGTCATAAGTAAAAATATATACTTTTGTGTAAGTTAAAGATGAGAATCTATGTAAACCAAGCATGGAAAACTGTGTAGTTTCTACCATAAAAGAAAGCATATAAGTTATATAATTTATCATTTATATTCTGAAAACAACTTTAAAACAATTTAAAAGAAATAAAGTGTTTACTTGATTCATTCAGATGATTTCAGAATTGATGAATGTGAAATGCACAATACTCTTTGTTTTGTATGCATAGGTGACTTGTTGAATTTTTATTCTAACTTATAGGATGAAAATGAAATTGAGAACATGCTTAGTTTACTATTTGACATGAAAGACTTGAATGAAGATGGTGTATGATGTTAAAATAAATTTTTTCTTTGGATCTATTTCATTTCAATGAAAATAGCATTTTAAAAGAGATAGAAATATATATAGTCTGACTGTAAACTAGTTTTCACTCATTTGGTTTAGTGCTAATGCTTTTGAGATTGTGTGTGATCGCACTAGACATGAATATGGTAGCTCAATATGTTTCTTTGCTACGTGATTGACTATATATAAGTATTTTTTATAGTGGGGGTTTATTATATTACCTCCGTAGTGGGGGTTTTATATTCAGATTTACCAATCCTAGTATGAAAAATTGGTAAAATTTTGAGAAGGTTATGAGGTGTTTCAAACACACCTTATACCTAGAAACACACTATCTAAATGGTTACCGCAATCCTTTAAGGATATTGCGAAGCTGATTGGACATCCTTTCAGTTGAATCCTTTAAGGGATGGAGTAATTCAATCCTCTATAGTGGATAGAGGAACAAATATATTAATCCAATGTGATAGTACCGCGGCTATTGCAAGAATTGAGAACGTAATGACAACTACAAGAGTTGATGTTATGTGAATGGATTATATAGTATCTGGAAAGAGCTTTCATTAGTCCTTTGACGAAAGGATTAATAAGAATATGTGAATACATCTTAGGGATTAGGTTGATGCCCATTGATATTGAGTCATCTATGATGGATACCCAACCTAGAAATAGGTTCAAAGGGACTAGACGAAGTCATAAATGATATGGAGATGCGAGAATCATGCTTTTGAAGAATTCATCCCACGACATGACATCCTGAAGCGAGTAAAACGTTGAGTTTAATTTTAATTTTAAAATTTTAAATTCTTAATGATGTTTATATCTCTATTTAGAGTGGGGTACTTTCAGGAGTACTCTTGATAACTCACCTATATGAATGTGAAAGTGTGACCGCTTTCTATGAGAATATGGGCAGTTCTCTAGATCATTCATTAAACTGGGATACAAGCACATGGCCATAATGTGCTGGCTTTAGACTTTACACTAGTATAGTCGTGTGTGTTAAGCAATCTTCTTATCTCCTGGAGTTCAAGACTTATGTTCACTCTATGGACGGTTTTAAGATAGCCTATAAACACTATGTAAAGCTTCAAGTCGCGAGACACCTTTGCTTATGCACAACAATACTATGCAGTTCTTGCTCAATGTTTTAAAAATATAAGCGGGGGATTGTTGGGAATATATATTTAAAGATAAATTTATTTCCCAATTAAAATATTTTTTGGTAACAATAAAGTTTTTCTTAAATAATTTTGACCGTTTCATACTTTGTTGTGTTAATATTGTTAATTGCACTTTAATAATTTCTCATTAAATTCTATTGAAACCTTGACTAGTAAAATCAGATTTTTCATGAAAAGAATTTTAAGAGAGTTATGGAAACAGTTTTTTTTCTCTTGTGTGAGAGCCTTTCATTTTATGTCTTTTAAGTTTTCAAGAAAAAATGAATTTTAGTGAGAAAGAAAAATCAAGTGTGTGATCATCCTTGGCTTTTCTAAAGAGTTTTCTGAGCAAGAATGAAGTGTAGAAGTTTCACATCCTCTCACCGTGCAAGAGAGATTGTGTAAGAGATTGATCTCGGCTGTTTTATCCTGGGGACGACGCGACAACGACGAACTGCTTGCACAATTTTGGGCAGAGCCGCGAAACGTCTTAAAGAAAGCGACCTAGTCCGCGACTCAGCCATAACATTGTTATGTTAGGTTTTTTGTGATTCTTTTGCAGGCATAATTCAACAATTTTTCCAACAAGGAACTTGACCAATCTTCACTTGCCAATCTTCCTCATCTTCCACGGCCCACTCATTAGCTATCTGAAAAAACTAAAAATCACTACAAAACCGTCGAGGAGTTCAGTATTCACCTGTTGTCACATGAGCTGATTTTAGATGATGGCACTAGCGTAAGGTCAGTAGACCTGTGAAGGAACTCTGTAAAACAAAAAAGGAAAAAAAAATTTTAAAAAAATGCAGCAGCTTACTCGTCTTAATCAATATCATATCTAAAAAATACTCATTCCGTCTCTAAAAGATAAGCTTGTTTGGTTTTCACAAAAATTAAGAAAACCAATCATTGTAGCCACTTTTTCATGTTTTTTCCTAATCTATCCTTGGTCCCCACTCATTTGTTATAAGAGAGATGGGAGAGAGAAGTGGTCCCCCTTTAATATTAAGAGAGAAAAGGGAGAGAGAGAGAGAAGTGGTCCCTCTATGGGTATACTAGTAAAATCATAACATTTGACTTTACACATATGGAAATGTTGATGGTGGATTTTAGTTCATGGCTCTTCACTTTGTTTATTCGAAGCAATTCAATAAATACACAAAATTCATCCAGAATGGTGCGTGCAACAACAATCCCAAATATTCTGTGAATTTTATTAGCATTATTAATTAATGCATAATTTGTCTGGTATTTCCCGTGCTATGTTCTCAGCCGAACTCTCTTTATTGACATGACATGACGAGTGAGTGTTCTCTCAGCAGAGTAGCATGAATCTCCGTGCCAATATTGAGACATGCATGAAATACCCACACAGGCCGCATCACTCTCTGACAAAGAGAATTTCGAATCGACGCGCTTTTGATTAAAGACAGTTCGATCGAACGTATTTAATTCCCTTAAGGAGAATCTGGACTGTCCATATCAGTCTCAGAAACGATCGTGGCCACGCAAGTTGGCCGCACAATTTAACAAGCCTAGCCAAATCCTGGCAAAAATAGGAAATTGTTGATGACCACCGACGGGCCCACTTATGCCCTAGCCGGTCGAACAATCACCATACTCCCCCCTAGCGCCATCAAACGCCAACCCAAAGTTGAGTGACCGCGCTGTTTTGGGAGAAGCTCGACGAGCATAGACTGTTCAGGGCAGTCTTAAAACCATCACAACCATCCAACTTCGTTAGCCTGGTTGGACGGATTGGATCATCCCATGAATGATCAGGGAAGCACTAGCGCACACGTTGGCGGGCCCACTTCTCCTTCACCCGATCGGTTTCTCACGGCGAGGCCATGGAGCAATGAAACGATTTCTCAAACTATGGCAGGTGTGATGCTTCTAAGGGTCGCGGAATTTCACTAGTGTCTTAAATCGATCACAACCATCCAACTTAGCCAACCTATTTGGATGACTTAGATCACAATTAGGACCATCAGAAAGGTGCACGCAAGTTCACCGTCGACCCAACATGGGCCCCACGTGATCGATCTCCCCAAAGGAGGTCACGGCTTGCCAAACCGTTTGGCCAAAGTCACGTGTGCGTGACTGATTCAAAAACCCTAATTAGGGTTTGCGCAATGCACATCTGTCGTAGTTCGATCATGATCATCCATCTTTGCCAGCCTAAACGGAGGGTGTAGATATAGACTCAAGAGGTCCCAAGGATGTCAACGTGATCACGGTGGACCCACCTTTGTGTGTGACCGGCCGACCTATGCATACTAGGGATCGTTGCCTCGAAACGCACGCCCAAGAGGTGGCATGCCACACGACTTTTAAACCTTTGCGGAAATATATTTCTATCGCAAATCGATCACGACCACTCATCTTTGCCGGTCAAATTGAGTGGCCCAGATCGAATCTTTGTGGGACCGAGAGGTATAGGCATGAACGTCGGCGGACCGTCTCCACGCATGTCTGGTCGGTCCCACCAAAATTAGCTCCCATGCTTAGATTCGGTCAAGCCAAAGAGGGGATGTTGCACAACTCCAAATCCATCAACGACAACAAATATGTGCCGTAAATCATCTCGTCTGTCCAACTTTGCCAGCTTGGTCGGACGGCTTGGATTAAAAATTAGGCGATCAATGAAGCGCCTTAATGATCACCGTCCGCCACTCTGTCACAGGGAGTGATCGACCAGATGGTGGCCTGCCCATGCGGCTTCCAGACGATCATTCAAAGAGGGTTGGACGTGCTGCCATTTTAAGACGCTTAATCCGTGACTTATTCAATCAAGCATTAAAACAACGATGCTTTATGCATATCGATTGTTTTGAGCTGCTTGCTTTAATATGGTGCATTACATGCATCGAACATACACGATATTTCATGAATATCAATTCCATAAATAACTCAATTATTTAACTTAATAGCACCGTATGCTATTTCCTGTGGCGGGTCCCACGACCTGGGGTATTGGTCTGGCGGTTTACAACGTGCGATGTGCAACGCCCCCATTACGAGAACGTGTCAGGAGGCATGGACGGTTAACGATGATGAGGGAAGTGGGCAAAGGCGTGATCGTGTGGCAATCACCTACACGACCCCACTACTCCATCACTCAACTTCCTCCACTTCCTACGAGATGAGGATTGCGCTCAAATGAATTGTATAAATAGGTTCTTCGAACTATCTTCAAAGAACACAGAAAAAACCAAGTGTTGTCACAGTATCCAGAAAACACCCAGAATTGATAGCTTTCATTGTGCAAGCCAGTTCAACATTCTGATACAAGTCATAAATAGCCAACATCTTCATAATCTCAACACCTTCTTCGCTTCCCTCCCTAAGATCAACCCCATCTCCTTCACTTTGTGACCAAAGCAAGTCTGGAACGGCCATTTCTTGGTTTAGGCCAGAATTATATAGATTTATCTCTCGAATCAAAAGCACTCCCGTGCAGTGCATTTGTTTAGGGTTTAGATTCGTTTCTCATCCACACACCCAAATTTACCAAAACCAGTAAAAACGGTTTTCACCCATAAACAATTGGCGACCACAGTAGGAGATTAATCTCCCGGTTGTGAAGTCAATTTCTTCAATACCCAGTTCAATTTTACTGATTTCAAAATGGTGGATCTTAGGTCTGGATCAGCAATCAATCCCGACGGAACTAGCGCTGACAACACTCTCGGCGTCGATATCCCGGTCAGTGGCCTTACCGTACAACCCGTCAATACGATCAATGCATCTCGTGGAATTACGTCCTCTACCACCAACACAAGCGGATCAAGAGATATTCCATTGGGCGTGAAACCTCCTATCACCAGAGCCAGAGTAGCTGCAAACCCCGACATTTCTTCAAGTGTAACGCCTCCAGTCGTCACCAGAGCAACTGCCACTCCTCCATCAAGACGAGGGGATGGAGGATCCAGAGGAGGACAACCCCCTATTACAATGGTGGATTTGATGGAAAGACAAGAAGTTCTTCCTAGAGCCCAAACGGACATGGCTATGACTCAGAAAGAGGTACTCACTTTTCTCAAGACAATAACCGAGCGATTTCCACGAGAGTCACGACAACCCCTGGAGCCAACAAGGAGCGCAGTCAATATACACGGAGCATGCACTTCAACGGCGCGGGCCTACATGGATGAAGAAGCTCGTGTTGCTCCCGAACGTCCAAGGGAAAGGGACCAGTCATACAAATTCATTACGCGTGAGGACCTGGAGCGACTCCTCCAAAACCGGGGCAAATGAAATCCAATGGACATGCACCAGCATCAACCTCCGTACCCTCAAGATGTGCAATGATTCCCCTTCCAAGAGGATACACCTCTCCTCAGTTATCCCTTTATGATGGTACTGGTAACGCTCGTGAACACATCTCTCGATTTTTGGAATCATTAGGGGAACACGAATATAATCATGTTCTCCACCTGAAAGAGTTCTCAAAGTCACTTACTGGAAGAGCGTACACCTGGTACAATAACATCGCACCTAACAACATATCCAATTGGGGTGAGATGGTCAGTGCCTTCTACATGAAGTATTTCTTCGTATCTGAGAAGATCACCTTTTCAGACTTGGGGAGGATGTTTCAACGAAACAATGAGCATCCAAACGACTTCGTTAAGAGATTCAGGATTTAGGCGTTGGATTGTCATGATCCGAATGTCACCGAACGCCAGTTGGTACAGTCATGTATTAACAGAATGGTGCCTATATATCGTGCTTTGTTAGAAAATCTGGGTTTTCAAATATTTTCTTAACTCCATGAAGCCGCTAAGCGTTCAGCCACAACGGCCCCAACATTGTTGGAAAGAACCAGAATTGTTCGAAACGAAGATACACGTGAGAGTTGAGGAAGCAGGCGTCTCATTAACAAGCAATATAACACCGGTCCTTCTGTGAGTGTGGTGGGCGAAGGAGGAAAAAGGAAAGCTACGGCAGTATAACAACAACCCAAGCGTGCAGCACCAGCGCAGACAACCCCGTCCCGAAAGAGTGCAGAAAAAACTCCTGTGCAAGAAGCTGGAGACACGGTCCTAGACTTCCCCTTTCCCATGAATGAATTCATAGAGCTCTTGGAAGCATGGATTCAAGACAACGCGATCAAGCTACCTCCTCTCAGACGTCCGCCGACTGAGGAAGAAATGGAAAATCCCAGGTACTGCCGTTACCATAGGTTCGTCCATCACCCAACCAGTGATTGCAACAAATTGAAGCGCATTTTCAGAGAAAAGGTAGAAGCAGGAGAACTCCAATTAGGAAACGAAGGTGTTCATAGAGATCCTCTTCCTGTCAGAAGCTGCATGATTTCTGGGGACTCCGTCCACAAAACCGTACAATATATGATGGAGCATTTATGTGAATTTACTGTATTTATCTAAAGCGCAGCGTCAAGACATGTTCGCAATCCTCAACTGTGTTGTGACAGGCAAGCGTTTGTTTCCAGTCAGAGAGGTCGTCCCAAAACCAAAATATTTCTTGGAAAGCGCAACGAATAAATGCAACTGGAGAATCTTGACTATCGCCCGTTTGAAGGATGTTGAGTTCGACAGCAGTTGATTGATGCAGCCTCTGACTTCAACATCGTTGCCATCAAGACTTTGAGAGATGTGAAGGTTTCAAAGCAAGAAGCTTTTCACAGCCCAACCATAATCAAGAATTCAGAGGGAGAAGCTCGAGATGCTTACGGATACATCAATCTCGAGGTTAAGGTGGGAGATGCTCTGACGCACGCTAAATTTCATATAGTTAAAGAATATCCGAGCTATATCCTGGTCCTAGGGCGCTCATGGATACATGATAATAAGGTGAAACTAGGAGTATGTCCTTTACCGATGTTTGTACCTGAGAGGATCACCAGCAAGCCGTCTGATCCTGAGGACTACTTGCTGCCATATCAACCACTCACGAACGTGACGCGACTTCCAGGAGAGAGCTTGTCATCATATCTCCGAAGGTTCCAAGCCAAAGTAAGTCTTGTTCAACAACCCTTTTTTCAATCAGTAACTTCTCCTTCCGCTAAGGCTTGGGGACTCGCTTCGATCAACAACCATGCCATCGCTAGGAGATGTGAATGGGATGCTGGTACTTTCAAATGCTTTATCAAAAATTTAGAAGTTGCCTCAGTCAAAGACAACCAGTCTGAGAATCAAGTAGCTGTGCAACACCCGAACCCCTTTCAAATTGGGGATTTGGTAGTGAAGGTGACCACGTTTCGAGTTGGAGACATGACAGTGAAAATGACCGCTCAGACCGACTCGCCTAAATAAAAGGAAGACGAGCCATAACTGGTGGCAGACGTTATCTTAGTCGGTTACTGCAAGCTCATCAATGCCGACAGACTGGAAGGCGTGACGAATCACTCACGATGGCTCAAGCCCTACAATACCTAAAATGTTGTGCTATCGTTTCCTCCAGCATTCTACATACCCAAAACGCTGTGTTATCTTTCCTCCAGCGTTATCCGCAATCCTTCCTCTTCATGCAACATTTGTAATTCCTCCGAAATGATTGCACTGTTTGCATTCATAATTATTAGGATTTCAATTTGTCAATTAATCAAAGTATTATTTCCTTTTTAGAAATCCCTTTACCTCCGAGTCATGACACAAAGTCTTGAACTAACCTAAAACCTTCATTACCCATCAGTCCAAACCAAAAAAAAAAAAAAGGAAGGGGAAACCCTAAATAAAAAAAATCATATCTTTCGAAAATATTGAGGAAGTATGTGCTGAGGAAAAGAGGAAGTTTTGAACGGCAATATACTCGAACGATGAAGAGGTCCTTCGATTGCCACCTGATCAGGCAGACTATAATGTGTTGAGAAACGGGCAGGTTCGTGGTGTTTCCATTATTGCATTACTTCTATCATGAGAAAGATTTGCCTCAAAATAATGTGAATAAAAACCCTTGTTCAAACAAGCAAGCAAAAGAGAAAAAACCTTAAACTCAGCCGCCATTACCTCCTCGAACGCATCAGCGGGTTTGTTGACTTTGAAACTCCTTTCAGGAGAGATAACAGAGCAGTCATTTCCAACAGCCTCCATGAGATACTGCAACAAGAAGCTATGATTATATTAAAAAAAAAGATCATCATCAATCAGAAGATCAAGTCGCGTAGTAAACATGGAGCAATACCTGGGATAGAGAAGGAAGAAATTCTGTGACAGGGGGAAAAGTCTCAGAGCCTTCTTTATATTTCACAAGCTTACAGGATCCCGGGAAGAAAAGGAGTTTCTACTTGCTGTGTATAAAGGCTACAAATGCGGGATAACAATCAGCGAATGCTTATCAAATCTGAATGTTTGAGGAGGCTACCGTGCAATAAGAAGAAGCGCATCTAGTCCAAGAAACGGGCCAGACTCTATCCTGGTAACACGCACTGAAACTTTTCTTGTGGATTTATTTATACTCTCACCATCTAATGCCTACCCCACAATAGTGCAACCATTATGTGCTAGGCAGGGGACTTAATGTTGATGGTGGATTTTAATTCAAGGCTAAAATTGTAAAACCAAATTTAATGCGCTGACATCCTACAAAGGGTAAATCCGTTTGATAAGTGATGAGTGCAGAAAACCTCTTCAATTTTTTTATTCAAAGAAATTCAATAAATACACAAAATTCACCCAGAATGGTGCGTGCAACAACAATCCCAAATATTCTGTGAATTTTATTAGCATTATTAATTAATGCATAATTTGCCTGGTATTTCCCGTGCTATGTTCTCATCCGAACTCTCTTTATTGACATGACATGACGACTGAGTGTTCACTCTTAGCAGAGTAGCATGAATCTCCGTGCCAATATTGAGACATGCATACCCACACAGGCTGCATCGCTATCTGACAAAGAGAATTTCGAATCGACGCGCTTTTGATTAAAGACAGCTCGATCGAACGTATTTAATTCCCTTAAGGAAAATCTGGACTGTCCATATCAGTCTCTGAAACGATCGTGGCCACGCAAATTGGCCACACAATTTAACAATCCTAGCCAAACCCTAGAAAAAATAGGAAATTGTTGTGATGACCATCGAAGGTCCCACTTATGCCCTAGCCGGTCGAACAATCACCATACTCCCCCCAGCGCCATCAAACGCCAACCCAAAGTTGAGTGACCGCGCTGTTTTGGGAGAAGCTCGACGAGCATAGACTGTTCAGGGCAGTCTTAAAATCATCAAAACCGTCCAACTTCGCCAGCCTGGTTGGATGGATTAGATCATCCCATGAATGATCAGGGAAGCGCTAACGCACACGTTGGCAGGCCCACTTCTCCTTCCCCCGATCAGTTTTCTCACGGCGAGGCCAAGGAGTAATGAAACGATTGCTCAAACCATGGAAGGTGTGATGCTTCTAAGGGTCGCGGAATTCCACTAATGTCTTAAATCGATCACAACCATCCAACTTAGCCAACCTATTTGGATGGCTTATATCGCATTTAGGACCATCAGAAAGGTGCACGCAAGTTCACCGTCGACCCAACATGGGCCCCACGTGATCAATCTCCCCAAAGGAGGTCACGGCTTGCCAAACCGTTTGTCCAAAGTCACGTGTGCATGACTGATTCAAAAACCCTAATTAGGGTTTGCGGCAATGCACATCTGTCGTAGTTCGATCATGACCATCCATCTTCGCCAGCCTAAACGGAGGGTGTTGATATAGACTCAAGAGGTCCCAAGGATGTCAACGTGATCACTATGGGCCCACCTTTGCGTGTGAACGACCGGCCTATGCAGACTAGGGCCCGTTTCCTCGAAACGCACACCCAAGAGGTGGCATGCCACGCGGCTTTTAAACCTTTGCGGCAATATATTTCTATCGCAAATCGATCACGACCACTCATCTTTGCCGGTCAAATTGAGTGGCCCAGATCGAGTCTTTGTGGGACCGAGAGGTATAGGCATGCACGCCGGCGGACCGTCTCCACGCATGTCTGGTCGGTCCCACCAAAATTAGCGCCCATGCTTAGATTCGGTAAAGACAAAGAGGGGATGTTGTACACCTCCAAATCCATCAACGACAACAAATATGTGCCGTAAATCATCTCGTGTGTCCCACTTTTCCATCTTGGTCGAATGACTTGGATTAAAAATTAGGCGATCAATGAAGCGCCTCAATGATCACCGTTCACCACTCTGTCACAGGGAGTAATCGACCAGATGGTGGCCTACCCATGCGGCTTCCAGACGATCATTCACAGAGGTTGGACGTGCTGCCATTTTAAGACGCTTAATCCGCGACTTATTCAATCAAGCATTAAAACATCGATGCTTTATGCATATCGATTGTTTTGAGCTGCTTGCTTTAAAATGGTGCATTATATGCATCGAACATACACGATATTTCCTGGATATCAATTCCATCAATAACTCAGTTATTTAACCAAGAAATCAATCTGTACAATTCTGGCCTAAAATGAGGAATGAATCTAAACCCTAAACAAATGCACTGCATGGGAGTGCTTTGTGATTCGAGAAATCAATCTATACAATTCTGGCATAAACCAATAAATGGCCGTTCCAGACTTGCTTCGGTCACAAAGTGAAGGAGATGGGGTTGAACTTAGGGAGGGAAGCGAAGAAGGTGTTGAGATTGTGAAGGTGTTGGCTATGTATGACTTGTATCAAAAAGCTGAACTGGCTTGCAGAATGTAAGATATCAGTTCCGGTGTTTGAATACGGTTGTATCAACACTTGCTTCTGTTGTCTTGTCTATTTTTGAAAATAGGGAGGAGAACCTATTTATACAAGTCATTGAGCCTAACCCACGTCTCTCATGGGAAGTGGAGAAAGTGGAGTGATGGAGTAGTGGAGTTGAGTGTGTTAGTGTTACACGATCAGTCTTGCCCACTTCTCCCATCATCACTAACCGTCCATGACTTCCTGACACGTTCTTGTGATGGCGCGTTGTGCGCTGCACGCTGTAGACCGCCAGACCAATACCCCAGTATGTATCCCCCAGTTTGTGACATGATTGATGTATCGAGTATGTGGATCGTGTGACCCACAGAAAGTAGCATGTAATGCTAGATTCAATAACTAAGTTTGCAATTGGGAGGTGTGACCACACCTAGTTTGGGTGTGCGAATCGAGGCAACCAGGCATGATATGCCTTGGCCGATCGAGTGTGGAGATAGATGGGCCCACGGTGATCATGTTGATGCGCACCGGACCTGCCTAGTCTATTCCTGGACCCTTCATTCGCGCAGGAGAAAATGGACGCTCGTGATGTTTTAACCCTAATTAGGGTTTCACCGGCCGTGCGTCATGCCTTGTTTGGGCGTACGAACTGGAACGACCAATTATAGTTGGTCCTGACCAATCGGCCATGTGTGTAGGCGGGCCCACTGTGATTGTGTTGACATGCTCTGGGCCCTTTGAATCTACATCTACACCCTCCATCTATGCCTTCAATGGATGGTTGAGGCTGCTTTGCGACACATGTAATGTGCCGCCGACCCTAAATTAGGGTTTCACGTCCGCGCTGCTTTGGCTGGACGATTTAGCAAGCCATGCTACCCTTTAGGGGAGGCCGACCATGCGGGGCCCGCATTGGGTCCGTGGTGAAAACTACAATACCTTCCTGGGGGTTATGGATCCGATCTAAGCCATCCAATCATGCTGGTGAAGTTGGATGGTCGTGATCGTTTCTGAGACTGATACGGACAGTCCAGATGTTCGAACGGGATAGTATAACACTCCGAGAGTTGTAGCCTGTACGGGTATTTCGTACATGCCTCCTTATTTAATGCTTGGAGATTCGTGTTGCTCTGCTGAGAGCGATCACTCAGTCGTCATGCCGCACCAATAATGAGAATGGAGTAGTACAAGAAATACAAGGCTGGTCATACATTAATAATGTTATAAATTCACCAGGTATATGGGATTGTTGCTACATGCTCCATTTTAGGTGAATTAGTAAAGTGGAGAAGTATTCATCACTTATCAGTGGCTTTATCCTTTGCGGGATGTCAGTGCGTAAATTTGGTTTTACAATTTTAGCCCTAAACTAAAATTCACCATCAACATTAAGTCCCCTGCCTAGCGCATAATGGTTGCATTATTGTGGGGTAGGCATGAGATGGTGACAGTTAAAGATAAAACTTATGAGATAAAATTAGATGTTACCAGGAGAGACGGGTCGTCTTGTCCTTGGAGCATGTCACGTTCAAGAGGCGTCCAGGCGAGCGTTCCCCTAGCATGATGTCGGTCTTGCCTGCTTCGATCGACCTTGCTATGCCTGCTTCGGTCGAGGGGCTATTGCGCCTGCTTGATCGAACGTGGGCTTGATGTACCTAATCGACGGACTGTTGCGCCTGCTTCGTTCGTGGGAGTACGCCAGGTGTGACGACGACCTTGGTGGGACCGGTTTCCTCCTTCAGATAGTTGAGCCAAGAAGGAAATAGAACTTGTATGCTCCTCTTCCCATAGACAACCGTGCATGTAACCCTGTACGGATGTGGACCCCACCATGTATATGCTTCGACCAAACGTTACCATGTTGCACCTGTTTGATAGGCATGTGGGCCCGCCTACTTCGCTCAACCGTGGGACTCATCATGCGTCTGCTTGATCGAACGTGGGATTGTTGTGCCTGCTTTGGTTAAACGTGGGTCCACTGTGTGCCTGCTTTGGTCGAACGTGGGACCCGATATAAGCATGCTTGCTTCGAACATGGGCAGATGTGCATGCTTCAATTAAACATGGGTCCACCGTGTACATGCTTCAAATGTCGGCCCTGTGCTTCGACTGAAAACCGACCCTGCTGTGTGCGCCTATTTCATTCGAATACCAGCCTTATGACCTTGATCAACTCCGGCTTCGTTGACTCGATCAACACCGGCCTTGTTTGCTGACGTGGACCAATACCAACCTTACTTTCCGACGTGTCCCAATACCAGCCTTGTGACCTTGATCGGCCTTGACCAATACCGGCCTGACGTGACCCCAGCCTACTTGCGTGACGTGATATCAGTCTTGCTTGCGTGACGGGATATTAGCCTTGCGATCTCGACCAATACCAGCTTCGCGGACTTGGGAAACACCGGCCTCGTTTGCTGACGTGGCTCAATACCAGCCTTGCTTGCTTTGCCCAAACGTGGGACCCGCCGCGTGCCTGCTTTGCTTGGGCCCGGCTATTGCCTCACCCAACACCAAAATTGATCCTTGACCAACACCGGCCTTGCCTTGACGAACACCGGCCTTGCTGACGGACATCGCTGCCTCGACCGACACCGGCCTTGCTGTCTTGTTTCGTTCGAACACCGGACTTGCCCCGTATACCAGCTTTGTTACTTCTACCAACACCGGCCTTGCTGCTGTGACCAACACCGGTCTTGCTGACTAACACCGGTCTTGCTAACCAATATCGGTCTTCCCTTTGCTCGAACGTGGCACCTAGGCGTGCTTGCTTTGCCCAAACGTGAACCTTGTATGTCCGAACGTGGTGTGGGTCTCGCTGAGAGCGTTGAAGCAGCTTCTGGAGCGAGCAGGTCCTGGAGAGCGTTGAAGAAGCTTATGGTGGAGGGAGCGTTGAAGCGGCTTCTACTGGGGAGAGTGTTGAAGCGACTTCTGCTGGAGAGAGTGTTGAAGCAGCTTCTTCAGGAGAGAGCGTTGAAGCAAGCTTCTTGTGGAAGAGCGGTGAAGAAACTTCCTCTTCAGTTTGATTTACACTTGCGAATTACATGCTTCTTGATTGACCGTGTTGAAGAATTCCCTAATTGATGGTGAAGGAACTTCATGCTGAGCCTCAGTCCCCAAGCGTGATTTACATGGTTCTATCTTGTGTGGGCGGTGGGTTTACCATAATAAGGATATCGTCATCTCTCCTCTGTGACTCTACTACTTATCCGTGGGAAAATAAAATATGCAGAAATTCGGGTTACCTCTGTCTGTAGTGGTTGTTGCTACGGTGAAGCTTGAACAACGGTTCTCAACCGCAGCTGCGATCAGAAGAGACTGGGAGGAAGATGGCGCGAACTTGGCGGTCTTCATATAGTGGTAGAGCTCGTCTCGTTATTAGAGGGAGAATCTAATGATGGAACCGATGGCTTCTTGATGTTTCCTCATGGAATGAAGAAGAGGGGGACAGTCCCCTGCCCACGAGTATCCATTGAGCCTTCGACTTGATACATGTTGCCACGCTGGGTTCATGAGACCGTCTTTACGCCTGCGTTGCGCTTCACAGACGTCCAGGAATATCACCAACCTTTGACAATACTTCTGCACTCTTGAGTATATATTCGTCTTGGGACATCTTGGAACGATAGCGTGCTTGCATCTCTCTAAATTCACCATCTTTGAGATGGGCAGTGCTAAGTGTCATACTCCTTTGCCATTATCATCTTCGGATAGTGTCTTTGAGGAGTAGGGAAGTTCCTTCATGTGAATGACTTAACTAATGATGAAGCTCTTGACATGGAGAATCTGTATGTACCTCTTAAGACCCAGGTGCAATCTCCTTTAGTAACGCAACTACTTCTTCTACGGGAGACGAAATTCTGAAAGCGTCTCTCATTGATATTGCTGCCGTCGATCCAGACATGGAATATCTTGGAGTTGTTTCATCATTGTGGCGGTCGTGCATGTGCTATTGGAGTTGGAGTTGGCGATCTTGGACGCGCATGATGTTGTATCTCGGTGGTTTTCCTCTTACTGCTTCAGCGGAACTTCTTATAAAGGGCTGAAGATTGTATTGCCCGTTGGTGAAATATATGTTTCCACGAACATTGTGAGGCTCTTCATTACTGGCAGGCTTGCTGTTTCCAGCAGAGCATGTGATGTCGTAATTGCACCATGCTCATACATCCTTATCTGGTTGTAGCCGCTATATCCATCCATGGAGGAGAACATGTCGTGTTCGCTGGTAGCATCTACCAACATGTCGATGTTAGGTAGAGGAAATTTTCATTGGGGAAGCATTCGTTCAAGTCTCTGGAATCCATGTAACACCTGATCTCGCGCCTGAATTTCCTCGGAGATTGTTTGACCGGCTTGGATCGGAGATTGTATGAATGCTTACACAAGGTCAAGCTGATGGAGATAGGCCTAGGAGATTCCTCATCGTCGAGCTCATCAGTTGTGGAGTTGGTACCATCTTGCAGCTGTCGTGGAGCATCCAACACCTCTTCCTGTGGATCGTTATTGTTATAGCATTCCGTTGGGAGGAGAGACTGGGTAATAGTCTCCCCTGCTGATTTCTAACAGAGGCGTCGGTATACAGTTTTCCCTTTCTGGTCACGGCTTGCCACAAAACATGGGTTGTGGCTTCACCGGATGAAGAGGAATTCCTTGTCAGCAAAGGTGCGTCGTGGGGATTATCCGTCAATGATGCAAGTCGGTCCTCCTCCTGGATTGACGCCCACGTGGAGAGTGGGATATAATGTACTTTTTCTGATCCTTCCCGCGAAGCTTCCCTCAGTTCGAACAGTTCTACTCCGCATATTGGTGCGTAAGGAGACAATGATGCAGGAATACGAACGACTTATTTATCCAGCATAGTCTTCAGGAATTGGTGATACGTTGAAGGGACGATCTCGTATGTGCTGGTCTGGTTTCTTTCAAAGTCTGTCATTGTGGTAGAATGCCATACGATCTTGCCTGAGCGAACCTTGTCCATTCTGAGGGTCTTGAGAGTAATCACATTCGAAGACGCTCCCGTGTCGATGAGGTCCCTCTTGAACTCTGAATCTTTGATGCATGCAGTAACGTGTAGGGCCCGGTTGTGACCTTCTTCTGGTTGATTGCAGCAAAACGTCTCCGCCCGTTGATTCTTCCAGAGGTGTAAAAGTTCGCATAAACTTTCCACTAGAGAAATCGCTTCCTAATCCACCGGCCTCCGTCTCATAGTGAGACTATTGACTTGAGGAGGATCGTTGTGAGGATCAGTTCCCAGTGTAGGAATCTCCATGACAGGACCGTTCATACCTGATGTCGCTTCTTTGATCAGGTCCATGTAGGTCCGCGCCGCTGAAGTACCTTCTCCGGGTGCGTTGAATGCGTTCCTTGTTGGCTTCAGGGGATGTCGCGACTCTTGTGGCAATCGATCAGTTAATGTCTTAAGAAAAGTGAGTACCTCTTTCTGTGTTGCATCCATATCCATTTGAGTCTTAGCAAGGACTTCCTGCCTCTCCATGCGATGGTATTGGGATATGGTCCTCCTCTTTCTCCTCCAGCTCCTCTTTCTGATGAAGGGGTGGAAATTGTTGCTCTGGTGACTTCCGGAGGCGTTACACTTGAGGAGATGCCGGGATTTGCGGCTGCTCTGTCTCTGGTGATGGGAGGTGTTACACTTACTGGAACATCTCCTGCTCCGCTAGTGTTGATAGTAGAGGAAGCAATTCCACGAGATACATTGATGGTATTGACTGGTTGCACGGTGACACCTGGGATATCAACACCGAGAGTGTTGTCAACGCTAGTACCGTCAGGATTGACCGCTGATCCAGACCTAAGATCCACCATTTTCGAAATCAGTAAAATTGAATTGGTATTGAAGAAATTGACTTCACAACTGAGAGTTTAATCTCCCACTGTGGTCGCCAATTATTTATGGGTGAAAACTATTCCCGTCGAATTTGGTAATTTGGGGTGTGTGGATGAGGAATGAATCTAAACCCTAAACAAATGCACTGCACGAGAGTGCTTTGTGATTCGAGAAATCAATATGTACAATTCTGGCCTAAACCAAGAAATGACCGTTCCAAACTTGCTTCGGTCACAAAGTGAAGGAGATGGGGTTGATCTTAGGGAGGGAAGCGAATAAGGTGTTGAGATTGTGAAGGTGTTGGCTATGTATGACTTGTATCAGAAAGCTGAACTGTCTTGCAGAATGTAAGCTATCAGTTCCGGTGTTTGAATACGGTTGTATCAACACTTGCTTCTGTTGTCTTGTCTTTTTTTGAAAATAGGGAGGAGAACCTATTTATACAAGTCATTGAGCCTAACCCACGTCTCTCATGGGAAGTGGAGAAAGTGGAGTGATGGAGTAGTGGAGTTGAGTGTGTTAGTGTTACACGATCAGTCTTGCCCACTTCTCCCATCATCACTAACCGTCCATGACTTCTTGACACGTTCTTGTGATGGCGCGTTGTGCACTGCACGCTGTAAACCGCCAGACCAATACCCCAGTATGTATCCCCCAGTTTGTGACATGATTGATGTCTCGAGTATGTGGATCGTGTGACCCATAGAAAGTAGCATGTAATGCTAGATTCAATAACTAAGTTATTTAGGAAGTCGATATTTATGAAATATCGTGTGAATCCTATGCATGTAATGCATCGAATGTATTTAGCATGAGTGAAGCATCGCTGTTTTAAGGCTTAATGGAGTAAGTCACGATTAAGCGTCTTAAAATAGATGCATGTCTATCCATCTTCAAGTAATCGTTTGGGGATGTACAAGTAAGTCATGACTTGGACGACCACATGGTGTGCTAGAGTGGCGGACGGTAATCACCACGACACCTCATTGACCAACTAAATCCTGACCAGGGATGTATAACCAAGCAAGTGAAGTTGAACGGACGAGATGATCTTTGAGACACTCATGTGCGACCATTCGTGGAATTAGGGTTTATGAAGAGGTGCGCAAGCATCACTCTTCAGCTTGGTCGAATCCAAGCTTGGGACACGATTTTGGCAAGGCCGATTGGGCATGCGTGTAGACGACATGCCGGTGTACATGACCATACCTCATTGTCTCGTGAAAGTATAATCTAGATCGCTCGATTTTTCCGGCAAAGAGGAGCGGCTAGGATTGATTTGTGACAGAGATGTTTTGCCGCAAAGGACGCGCGTCATCCCAACTTTGGGCACGCGTTTCGAGGCGACCAAGCCTGGTCGGTCTTGGCCGATTAGTCTGGTGTGCAGACGACGGGATGATGTACATGTTAGAAACGTGATCTAAGCCACTCAATTTGTCCGGCAAAGTTGAGTGGTCAAGATTAGTTTGCAATTGGGAGGTGTGACCACGCCTAGTTTGGGCGTGCGAATCGAGGCAACCAGGCATGATATGCCTTGGCCGATCGGGTGTGGAGATAGATGGGCCCACGGTGATCATGTTTATGCCCACCGGACCTGCCTAGTCTATTCCTTGACCCTTCATTCGTGCAGGAGAAAATGGACGCTCGTGATGTTCAAACCCTAATTAGGGTTTCACCGGCCGTGCGTCATGCCTTGTTTGGGCATACGAACTGGAACGACCAACTATAGTTGGTCCTGACCAATCGTTCATGTGTGTAGGCAGTCCCATGGTGATTGTGTTGACATTCTCTAGGCCCTTTGAATCTACATCTACACCCTCCATCAATGCCTGCGAAGATGGATGGTTGAGACTGCTTTGCGACACATGTAATGTGCCGCAGACCCAAAATTAGGGTTTCACCTCCGCGCTTCTTTGGCTGGACGATTTGGCAAGCCATGCTACCCTTTTGGGGAGGCCGACCATGCGGGGCCCGCATTGGGTCCGTGGTGAAAACTCCAATACCTTCCTGGGGGTTATGGATCCGATCTAAGCCATCCAATCATGCTGGTGAAGTTGGATGGTCGTGATCGTTTCTGAGACTGATACGGACAGTCCAGATGTTCGAACGGGCTAGTATAACACTCCGAGAGTTGTAGCCTGTACGGGTATTTCGTACATGCCTCCTTATTTAATGCTTGGAGATTCGTGTTGCTCTGCTGAGAGCGATCACTCAGTCGTCATGCCGCACCAATAATGAGAATGGAGCCGTAGTTGCAGGAAATCCTACACTACACCCCTCACAAGATTTCATTACCATTCAACTCAATTTTGGATTAACAATCCTAATTTTATTGATGAATATTTACACAATCTTACAAGAAAAGATAAATGAATCAAGAATAACCTCTGCTCTAAATTTTCTCTCTCCTGTTTACTTGCTTCTCACTCAAAAAAGATCTCTCATTTTTCTTTACAACTGAACGACTATTTATAAGAAATTACGTAGTGGATGACAGCTAATCTGTCCTTTATTTTCGGATATGACTTGCGACATTTTCGCAACCTTATAAATATCAATCTCGCAAACTTCCTTATTTTCGCAGGATCGTCACACTTTTCTCATGATTTTGCTGATGTCGTTTATTATGTTGTTCTGCGACACAGTCGTGTTGTGTTGTTAATAATTTCGCTGAGGCATTATTGCTGCGAGATTCTGATCCTACATCTTGCCTCTTCTCATATCTTCTCTTCGAAGTAGAGAACGATGTGAGAAATGCCGCAGCTATCCATCACTTCATATTCTGCATTTATCACACGTATCTTTTCTCCCATCTGTTTCTTGACACGTCTTCTGTAACCGCTGCTTTTCAACCGCTCACGTCTGTTCGCATTAATTGTGTTTATCTTCTCGAAAATATCCTCTATGTATACTCTTCTTACTCTCCCTTTTCTTCTTTTTTTTACTCTCTTTTTCATCTTCTCTGCAACTTCATCATTTTCTCCGTAAATTCCTCTGCTGTAATTTTTCTTCTATCTTCTTAATTCTTCATCCATTCCCATACTCTACATTTAGATATGCCTCCAAGTGGTCAAAAACATGAGAAAACCTTAAAGGATGTTCAAAAAGATCTTGCTGAGAAAGGTTTCACACTTTCTACCATTCCTGGTGAAAGTGCCAAGTCAATTCTTTCTATCAAACTTTTATCTGATCAACATTGTGATGATCAATCAATCAATCATAATTTCACTGGGTCAAATTCTCGCAGGTCTCCCCATTCCTCTTTATGACCCATATATTCCTCTGTTCTATGAAATTCTCGCTCACTCGGGATTTTCGCGAGCTATCTTCCAATTGAGTGGGGATTGCATCCGTCTGATGCTGGAGTTCGCTAACCTTGGTGCTGGTAAAGGATCTCTTTATTCCAAAGAACTTAGGGATCCTAAATTCGTAGATCTAGAGATAGTCGCTGAGAAGTATACAATAGCGAATTTCTTCGAAAATTATGAATTAATATCCATGAAGAAAGAGAATACTCACTGGGGTATTCGCTTCAAAAGGAAAGATGTTATTGCTGAAGATAAAATGCTCATGCATGACATTGATTGGAACTCTGGTAAGAACACAACCCCTCGCCAATCCAAAGATGATAAATGGTGCGTTTTTCCCTTGATGGTGAAAGGACCTTGCATTGCTGGGTCAAATGTTCTTCCTGAGAATCTCGCTACTTATCAACCTTGGGTATTCTCTTGGCCCGAGAAGAAGAAAGAGGTATGTTTCTTCCAGTTTCGCCCACTTTACATTTCTTTATTTTTCTTTATTCTTTTGTTCGCTGATTCTTGCGACATTCTACAGATCCAGAAATTGAAAGATAGCTACCGCAGGACTGGGAAGGCTAATACCTTGTTAGCTCTTCGCTCATACACAGATGAGGTAAGAAATATTCTCTTATGATTTTAAACAATATATTGTTGCCTCTATTTCTTATTTATATCTGTGTGTGAAGGTTATCGCTGAAATAGAAGAGCATGCCAATGTTGCGAAGACTGGTGATAAAGGAAAAGGTGCTCTTCGCAGGGAAAAACCAACTGCTCCTCCTTCAAAAAACAGAAAAATCCGTTCTTCCTCTCCTTCAAATATTCCTTCTCATGAAAACTCCGAGAGTGATGAGGATGATGAGGATAATGATGACTCTGCTGTAAATGAAGATTCTCCATCTGAGTCTTCTATGGCTAAGCTCTCTGGCATCTTTTCTGATTCTTGGCAAGGAATGGGAGATAGTCAACTCGCTAATACCTGCAAAGCTCTCGCCATGATTTGTGATGTTCCTTTATTGGATGGTGATAGTTCTCTTCGCGGAGTTTCTAGATCGGTGACTCCCAACTTCCTGCATTCTCTTAATAGTCTGGTATGCTTTTGTATTTTTACTTCTTCATTATTGTAACTCAAAATCTCTTTCTATTTTAATACTTTTTACATTTTCTCGCAGGCTGGAAAAGCTTCTTTCGTTGATGCCTGATGAGTGCCAAATATTGTATATATTTATCCATTTTTGTTGGCATTTTACTCATCTTTTGTGCATTAATTCTACATTTTATCCCATATTCTGTATTTTCATTGTTTTCAAGAATAAATATTTTTATTAATTAATTTTGCATTTTTAGGCAATAAACAAAGTTCGGATGACTTGCGGAGCAAAAGAGCAGAAAAGTAGTGAAAAGCCTGGAGAAATCACGCAAGGAAGCCGCGAAGAATGGTGCGCACAACCTCATTTTCTACACACAAAAGCGCCTCCGTTCTCAGCCATCAGATCAGTTCTCAGAAGCATCCGACGGTCGCTCCTTCATAGAGCATCAAAATCTGAAGTCTCTGCCGAGCACCACAGCGCTGAAATTCCAAGCCTTCAGATTAGATGGTAGTTGAATCCAACGGTCGCTCCCTTGCTGTTCATCAACGTTTGATATCTCCGCCTTACACTACAACACCTAACCCCATCTAGAGCCGTTAACTTCGTTGTATCAAAAAAATCTGACGGTCGCTACAAGCTTCACTTCACATCACCGTCCGATTCACCTACCAGCTTCGCATCCAGTGACTCAGCGACGCAGAACATCAAACTCGATACGCCCGACTAACACCCTATCACCCGAGCCCTACCACCTAACCAAACAACCCCCTTCTCCCATTCTATCGAACCCATCTACCACCATCACCCCCCTCTCTGCAGAACCACCTCTTTCCCTGCCGCACCACCATCATCACCACCACTCCCTGACGCCACCAAACACCACCAACTCTCCACAACAACCCTAACCCACATCATTATTTCCCCTTTCACCAACTCTATGTCCTCCTAATCACTCAATTTCACGCCTCTCCCATGTCAGGAACCCTAGAGGTGAAATTGACAAATTAGGTGAAATAGAGTTGCAATTGGAGGCGTGGATAACATCAGGAGAGTCAGAGAAAGGATGGGTCGACGTCAATTTGACGATTAGGTGAGCTAATTTCACTGTTGGAATTTGGGGATTTTTCTATAAACCCTAATTTTATAATTTTGAGAAATTTGGGTCTGTGACTATAAATAGCCTTATGTGTGTGTTGTAATAGTTATGCTTGGAATAGCCAGCATCCAGGACTTTCATGTCCTGTTAATTGTTATGTTTGTGTTTATTGTTAATGTTTGTGTTAATTGTTATGTATGTTTGGACTAGCCAACATCCAGGACTTTCATGTCCTGTTAAATGTTCAATTTCAGCTCAATTTAAGTTCATGATCACTATGTTCTGTTAATATCAATGTGTTAAGTTGCAATATCCTGTTAATGTTTCTGTTGAATGTGCAATGTCATGTTAATTCACTGTTAATTTGTCATGTTAATGTTTGTTACTTTGTTCTGTTAATGTTTTTATTTTCATCTCCTGTTAACATGTGTCCTGTTTAGATGTTATTCATTGTTAGTTCAGTTAGTTGTGTTCATGTTTATTGTTGCTCCTGTCACTGTCAGTTACATGATGGAATGCTAGGCTAGATACATTTGAAGCTTTGTGCTAATTGTGTAATGGAAGAAATCAGTGCTTAAAGCAAGCTGATTTTCTTGCCATTCCCTGTGTATGCTTAGGTTGCACTTTGATTGAGCATTGGGAGAAACTAGTGCTCATAGCAAGCTAGTTTTCTTCCCATTCTATTTGTTTGCCTGTATTCTGCCTAGCCTTGCTTCATTTCAGCTTCACCACATCCCTGCCCTTGGCCTTAGGCCTTGGTTATCTTGTTTTGTTCTTTGCTTTTGCTGTTGCCCTGTTGTATCTTTCATTTTGTTTTCTGTTGCTTTTGTTCATCTTTGCTTGCACTGTTTTCTGTGGCTTAGGTCTTTGCTGCTATTTGCTTTCCCCTGCTGTGTGCTCTCTTGTGCTGCTGTGCACTGCTTGTGTAGCTGCTGTTGCTTTTGCTCTGCAATTGCTGTTGCTGTTGCACTTGCCCTGCACTTCTTTCTCCTGCACTGCTTCTGCTGAGCAGCACTTGTGCTGCTGCTGCATTGCTACTTCTTTTCTTGTTCTGCTGCCTTCACTGCTGTGCAGTGCTGCTGCTTTCCTTCCCTTGCAGCTGCTGCTGCTGCCTTTCTGCAGTTCCTGCTGCACTGCCTTCCCTCTGTGTTGCCTCTGCCAAGCTGCTGCTGCTGCTGTGCAGCACTTGTATTGCTGCTGCTTCCTGCAGCCAAGCTCAGATCCCATCCAACTAAGCCCAAGTTCAATTCAGTGAAGCCCAAAGGCCTAGTTCATTAGCCAAGCCCAATACATTTCATTCCAGAAGGCCCAAAGCCAAATTACAGTGAAAGATCACTTCACTGTTAGGGTGAAATTGAGCCCAAAGCTCAATCAAAGGCCCAAAGCCCATTTGCACTTCAAAGACCAACTGAGCCCAAGCTCAGTTCCTTTTATTGTGAACAAACCCATTAGTACTTTAAGCCCAAAAGGCTTCAAAACCCAATAGCAATTTAGGAACCCAAATAGCTAGAAACATTCCAAACACACCCGATCTCTGTGGATCGACCCGTACTTGCACGAGCTACAACCGACGACCGTGCACTTGCGATATTACTGTAGGCCCCCGTTTCATTGCGCTTAATTTTATAGACTTCTCCGGGCCCACCAAGTTTTTGGCGCCGTTGCCGGGGATAATTTTATACATATCTCCGGGCCCACCAAGTTTTTGGCCGGGGATAATTTTTTACACCTCTTCAAAGCCTACCAAGTTTTTGGCGCCGCTGCCGGGGACTACCAAGTTTTTGGCGCCGTTGCCGGGGATTGGTGTTGTGTTTTTCTTGTGTTTTTTTAGCTATTTTGTATTTCATTTCATAGCATTTGCATCTGCATCTGCTTCACTTCATTTGCTGTTGGACCTGCTGTTCTGAACCTGTTTTTCCTCTGCTGGGACGCCACCAAGGAAAAGAACCAAAACCCAACTGGGTTTTTGCAACAATATCAGAGCAGCTGGGCTGTGCTAAAAAGGTAAGCCTAAACCCATTCCATTAAGAGAACCCAACCTGTGGGCTTCCAAATTTCTTTAATTGTGGGCTTGTAATAATTAACCCAATTTTTTTGGGCTTTTTATTTCTCTATTTTGGGTTTGTAATTAATTATTTTTGGGCTTGTTTGTTTAATTTGTGGGCTTGTATTTATTTTGTGTGGGCTTGTTTAAATTCTTCCATTGGACTTGTATTTTGGACTCTGGGTTTAAACCCAGCTGAGCTTATAACTGATTGTGGACTTGCTTCCACTCAAGAGTGGACCTCGAAACCAAAGTTTTAAAACAAACGTCGGGCCTTAACCAACTGGGCCAAATTAAACTTTCAAAATTAAAACTTGGATTTTCGTAGGCCGCAGCTTCCATTCCATTAGAGGACCAACAGTGGGCGTGCTCCCATTTCAAAAACCAAATTTTATTTTCTTTATTTTCTTTCTTTCTTAAAAAAAAAAAAAAAAAAAAAAAAAATACACCAAAATTTTCTTTTGCTCCCAATTTCAAAAACCAAAAATTTCTCCCATAAAAACCAAAGTTTTCCAAATGTCTCCCGACAAAACCAAATTTTTCCCAAAAAGTCCAATCCCATTAAAAACCAAATTTTCTTAGTTAAAATTCCTTTTGTATATATTTTGTGCTCATCCATTGTGACTCCGAATATGTTGGAGTTTTGCCTTGAATAACGGAGTTTTAATTCTGCTTTCGCCGAAATCGGGTATTCTCTCTCCTTTTACTCTACTCAGCATGTCCCTTTCCATATGTTGCATTTTAATTCTTTCCATATTTTGAAACATTGAGGACAATGTTTAGTTTAGGTTTGGGGGTATAGAGTAGATGCCACGATAATATGCCATAATTGAAAACGAACTCCTTCTTCTTTTGAAAAAATCGAAAAAATTCAAAAAAATTAAAAAAAAAAAATAAAAATGGAGCTCATTTACCTTGAAATGTTGACTCTTGTGCAAATATGTAATTATTAGGAGTCTTAGTCTAGATATTTAGGCACCCTGATTCTAGCACAATTCACATAGTGATAAGAAATTTGCACGCGCACGATCTACCAATACATGTATGCCTCGATCTTCAAGGTGTTTGATAGGAAGTTACGATTGCCAATCACTTTAGAATACTGAACGAAACTTGACTAGCTTGTTCTTTGGTTGGTTGGGATAGAAGGTGGAGGTTACATTAAGAAAGACAACCATCGAATTTAACTGGGTGCATCAAAAAGGGCTACCTCTTGCAAAGTGTCATGTAATCTTTTGTTTCTTATTGTTATGTATCAAAAGTGTTTCCTTAAAAAAAAAAAAAAAAAAAAAAAAAAATCGATGTATTATTCAGAAAAAAAAAAAGAAGAAAAAATATCAGACAAATACAAAAAATCAAGTATTTATCAATTCCATCATCTCTTGTTCCAAAAATAAAAAGAGAGTAGTCAATGTAAATAAGAGTCATGTAAATAGTCATCTTTTGTTGTTTTTTTTGTAATAAGCAAGGAAGGGTGTATGCCATTGATGTACAACGCGAGTAATTGTGAAATACCTCCAACTCATTCACAATTCTCGTAAAGTCCGGACAGCTAGCTAGATTTCGACCTCAGTTCTTAGCCTGAGAAACTATCTCTTGGTGATTAGTAGTCATGACTTCAGATCCTTCTTTACACATGTGTAGATACACTTTACACTCTTATCACATGTCTTTTTTTTGTTATCAGTGCTAGGATTGTGCCTTCGATAGCTAGATTGACATCTCCATTTTGCTGTGAGCTTAAACTGTTTTGCACATGTCACATTTGATGGAATATGAGCTTATATTTTGTCCTTAGGTTTTGTAGGCACACCTCTGGTAAACCTTCACGAGACCTCACTCGTCCACTAGGGACACTTAGTGGTTTAAAAGGCTTAGTGCATACGCTAAATGCATTCGAGAGACCAGCGACAGTGGTATAGTTAGGATTTCCTTAGTTTTGTTTTACTTGAGGACAAGTAAAATTCAGGTTTGGGGGTATTTGATGAGTGCCAAATATTGTATATATTTATCCATTTTTGTTGGCATTTTACTCATCTTTTGTGCATTAATTCTACATTTTATCCCATATTCTGTATTTTCATTGTTTTCAAGAATAAATATTTTTATTAATTAATTTTGCATTTTTAGGCAATAAACAAAGTTCGGATGACTTGCGGAGCAAAAGAGCAGAAAAGTAGTGAAAAGCCTGGAGAAATCACGCAAGGAAGCCGCGAAGAATGGTGCGCACAACCTCATTTTCTACACACAAAAGCGCCTCCGTTATCAGCCATCAGATCAGTTCTCAGAAGCATCCGACGGTCGCTCCTTCATAGAGCATCAAAATCTGAAGTCTCTGCCGAGCACCACAGCGCTGAAATTCCAAGCCTTCAGATTAGATGGTAGTTGAATCCAACGGTCGCTCCCTTGCTGTTCATCAACGTTTGATATCTCCGCCTTACACTACAACACCTAACCCCATCTAGAGCCGTTAACTTCGTTGTATCAAAAAAATCTGACGGTCGCTACAAGCTTCACTTCACATCACCGTCCGATTCACCTACCAGCTTCGCATCCAGTGACTCAGCGACGCAGAACATCAACTCCTCGATACGCCCGACTAACACCCTATCACCCGAGCCCTACCACCTAACAAACAACCCCTTCTCCCATTCTATCGAACCCATCTACCACCATCACCCCCCTCTGCAGAACCACCTCCTTCCCTGCCGCACCACCATCATCACCACCACTCCCTGACGCCACCAAACACCACCAACTCTCCACAACAACCCTAACCCACATCATTATTTCCCCTTTCACCAACTCTATGTCCTCCTAATCACTCAATTTCACGCCTCTCCCATGTCAGGAGGAACCCTAGAGGTGAAATTGACAAATTAGGTGAATAGAGTTGCAATTGGAGGCGTGGATAACATCAGGAGAGTCAGAGAAAGGATGGGTCGACGTCAATTTGACGATTAGGTGAGCTAATTTCACTGTTGGAATTTGGGGATTTTTCTATAAACCCTAATTTTATAATTTTGAGAAATTTGGGTCTGTGACTATAAATAGCCTTATGTGTGTTGTAATAGTTATGCTTGGAATAGCCAGCATCCAGGACTTTCATGTCCTGTTAATTGTTATGTTGTGTTTATTGTTAATGTTTGTGTTAATTGTTATGTATGTTTGGACTAGCCAACATCCAGGACTTTCATGTCCTGTTAAATGTTCAATTTCAGCTCAATTTAAGTTCATGATCACTATGTTCTGTTAATATCAATGTGTTAAGTTGCAATATCCTGTTAATGTTTCTGTTGAATGTGCAATGTCATGTTAATTCACTGTTAATTTGTCATGTTAATGTTTGTTACTTTGTTCTGTTAATGTTTTTATTTTCATCTCCTGTTAACATGTGTCCTGTTTAGATGTTATTCATTGTTAGTTCAGTTAGTTGTGTTCATGTTTATTGTTGCTCCTGTCACTGTCAGTTACATGATGGAATGCTAGGCTAGATACATTTGAAGCTTTGTGCTAATTGTGTAATGGAAGAAATCAGTGCTTAAAGCAAGCTGATTTTCTTGCCATTCCCTGTGTATGCTTAGGTTGCACTTTGATTGAGCATTGGGAGAAACTAGTGCTCATAGCAAGCTAGTTTTCTTCCCATTCTATTTGTTTGCCTGTATTCTGCCTAGCCTTGCTTCATTTCAGCTTCACCACATCCCTGCCCTTGGCCTTAGGCCTTGGTTATCTTGTTTTGTTCTTTGCTTTTGCTGTTGCCCTGTTGTATCTTTCATTTTGTTTTCTGTTGCTTTTGTTCATCTTTGCTTGCACTGTTTTCTGTGGCTTAGGTCTTTGCTGCTATTTGCTTTCCCCTGCTGTGTGCTCTCTTGTGTAGCTGCTGTTGCTTTTGCTCTGCAATTGCTGTTGCTGTTGCACTTGCCCTGCACTTCTTTCTCCTGCACTGCTTCTGCTGAGCAGCACTTGTGCTGCTGCTGCATTGCTACTTCTTTTCTTGTTCTGCTGCCTTCACTGCTGTGCAGTGCTGCTGCTTTCCTTCCCTTGCAGCTGCTGCTGCTGCCTTTCTGCAGTTCCTGCTGCACTGCCTTCCCTCTGTGTTGCCTCTGCCAAGCTGCTGCTGCTGCTGTGCAGCACTTGTATTGCTGCTGCTTCCTGCAGCCAAGCTCAGATCCCATCCAACTAAGCCCAAGTTCAATTCAGTGAAGCCCAAAGGCCTAGTTCATTAGCCAAGCCCAATACATTTCATTCCAGAAGGCCCAAAGCCAAATTACAGTGAAAGATCACTTCACTGTTAGGGTGAAATTGAGCCCAAAGCTCAATCAAAGGCCCAAAGCCCATTTGCACTTCAAAGACCAACTGAGCCCAAGCTCAGTTCCTTTTATTGTGAACAAACCCATTAGTACTTTAAGCCCAAAAGGATTCAAAACCCAATAGCAATTTAGGAACCCAAATATCTAGAAACATTCCAAACACACCCGATCTCTGTGGATCGACCCGTACTTGCACGAGCTACAACCGACGACCGTGCACTTGCGGTATTACTGTAGGCCCCCGTTTTTATTGCGCTTAATTTTATACACTTCTCCGGGCCCACCAATGCCTCATATTTGGAGAGGAGACGCGAAATTCTTGAAAAGAAGAATCTTCAATGTCGTACGAAGAATGAAGAACTGGAAACTGAAGCTAAGGATCTTCGTGAGAAGAACGAACAATTATAAGCTGAAGTTAAAGGTCTTCGCGAGAAGAACAAACAACTGGTAACCGACACTTCTTCGCAAAGGAAAAAAAATTCTACTCTTCGAAAAGCTAATGATCAGCTCTATGGTATGCAATTTTTCTCATTTCCTTTCATTCATTCATCATATTGTCTTATCTTATTTGATTAATCTTTTTTGCAGACATTTATGGTCTTTCTGATGAAGCCATTCTTCTTCGTTCATTTCCCGATGCCCTAGATAATGACACTCTTCTTGAACATCTTAATAAATCTTTGAATAGTTTCTATAATGATAAAATTTCATCTCTGCCTTTGAATGAACTTAAATCCAAATTTCGCCTCTTAGAGATTGATCATAGATCTAGTTTAGGTTTAGCCAACCAATTTAAACGTTTTTATCTCAATTCTAAAGAGAAGATCAATGAATTAAGAACCAAGATTAGCAAACTTATAGATGATAAAGATCGTATCTCTGATCAAGGTGTTAAGGCTTTGGAAAAATTCCAAGAGACTCTTCTTGAGGTTCAACTTGAACGAGATAAAGCCAATCGTCAAAATGCTGTGCTTAGCGAGAGAGAAAAACAAGTTCGTTCTCGTCTTCTCATAAATAGTGATGATGAGTTCGCTTGGGCCGTGACAATCTTGGATAATGCCAGAAAAGATTTAGGTGTAAATGTTAGTCTCCAAGTTGAGCATACATCCTTGATTAGAGATATGATTTCTGAGAGAGAAGGTCATTAACTGTTTTCCTTTATTAATCTTTGGTTTTCACGAGTTTTTATCAAGTTACTGACTGATTGCTATATGCTTCGCAGAATCTGAAAGTAGATATCGCCAAAGAGTTGAAGAACTTGAAGCTGAGAAAGGGGAACTCACAAAGAGTCTTTCTTATCGCAACGACAAATATTCTAGATTGAAGAATCAATTCAAGATCACTGTTGCAAACTTTAAGAATGACGCTCTGCATTTTCGCAATCAAACTATTCAAATGGTTTGCGATGAACATAGTATTCCTCATTATGACTATCCTTGTCTCTCAGAGGAGATCCCAAAGAATTCTCCTAGTCTGATCATCTCTGATAGCGAAGCTGATGATGAGGAATCTGATGGTGATGAAGGTTCTGATGGAGGTAAAGGTTCTGATGAGGATGAAGAAGAGAGCAAATCTGATGAAGATGATGATGAATCAACTAAGAAGTAGTCTTTGTTTCTTTCTTTGATCTTCTGTAATACTTGTACATTTATTCCTTCTTTTTGTATATTTGCGAATTCTCTTGGTTCCCCATATTCCTTAATATATAAGTTTCTTTTATTTTGACCTGCATTCATTAAGACAATTCTTTCTCGCAATATGGTTAATCAACATAATCATTAATTTTTAACTTTCTGCGTAAATTTATCATGTGGAGACAAATAACATTTTCTGATTTCATTCATTCCCATACTTTCCTCTGTTATTTGTATCCAAATGAGAGATTTTGCAGATTTCTCTTATTTTGTGCCTCAGCTTCGCAGTTGTTTCTGTATAATTTCGCAATCATATGCGAAGTGAGTTTTGATTCTTTTCAAAATTTCATTTTTGTGTGGTCTTATTTTTCCTTCCTAGTTAAAGGTCTTATCATGCCACCCCTTGTCATTGCGACAAAATCGCAGGACGTCCTTTCACTTTCATGCAAAAACCCATTGATATTGCCTTAACTTTTTCTTTTGTATTATTGCCTCTTCAGGAATGTTGCGACAATATGACATGCCTTAATATTCTTGCGAAAGTAAAGCCCCATTACATTGCCGTCTTGCGACGAAATCGCAGGACGTCTTCGCACTTTCATGCGAAAAACCATTGATCTCGTCTTATCTTTTTATTTTGTATTATTGCCTCTTCAGGATTGTCGCACAAATATGACAAACCTTAATACCCTTGCGAGTAAAAAGCCTCATGACATTTGCGTCTTAAGACACTTATCAGCTCCCTAATGGAGGTTGCCGCCCTTATCTTCCCCCTGGTTGCCCCTTCAAGGAGGCGTACCTCTACCATACAAGGTTGGCTCCTCCCATCCGGTCTTAACAACAACCAGTTGTTTTCGCAGCCACTTATCCCTTTTACTTATAGGGCTTATGGTTACGAGACTGCACCCTAAGTGGGGTTTTCTTCGGGTTATAAGCCAAGACTTTTCAAGAATGGCAAGGTACGCTCCAGACGCCCCTGGCACTCTTGACTCAACCGTGTACCTCGGCGCCTTGGTCAGATTATGCACTCCTTGGGAGAGTCCTTATTACCTTAGTCGCCCAACCTAAGTCACATGCTTAAGCCGAGAATCCAAGGTGCCTCTCCCGGATGGGCTTTATTGACCCCAAATCTCCATGATTCAGGTTCCGATGGCGGTGTAGCCTTTCCCTGAGCCATGCAACAGGTACCCCCTTATATGACGTACTTTAGGTCTTACATTTGCCTCTTGCGAAATTGTATTCGCGAACTAGGGTGTACGCCGTAAAGGTTCGCCCCTTTCTCTTTTGTCATTGGTCTCTGATTGTCTTTTGTAGAATTCATTATCTCTGCGAGATCCTCGCACATCATCATATCATATTTGCATTTCGCAATCTCAATTTTGTCATTCAATAAAATGTATTTTTGAGAATTTTATTTGTTGCGAGAGTGTCGCAACAAATCAATCATTCATACATTTCTTATTTTTATTACCTTTGCCATTCTCTGCTTCTTTGTTATTTTATGTTACTGCTTCCTTGGTAGTGGTATGTTCACCTATTTCTTATTCTGAGCTAGCATTAGTTTCGCAACATTTCTTTATCTTTTTCGTTCGATTGCATCCACCATCAATCTCTCACTTCTTTGCGTCTCTTTGATTTTGTGTCGCCAACTTTCCTTCTTGTTTGCTCTTCCTTCGCAGGATTCTACCTCAGTTTCGTAACACTTATTTCCTTCAACCCAATCTCCCTTTATGATTCCTATACCGCTGGGGTGAGGGAATTTGATGCACTGATGGAAAGTTGAAGCTACACCTAGAATACCATGTAGCCAAATTCGACCAATTAATGCATTATAGGGTGATTCTACGTCAACGACACAGAACAGGATTTCAGAAGATATTCCCTTCAATGGAATTCGCATAGTAACCTCCCCTTTAGGTTTGTTGGCAGTACCATTAAAACCATATATCTTATATGTTGTTGGTATAAGATCATCATCTCTTCCTCCCATAGTTTTATAAGTATGATAAAATAAGATGTTCACAGAGCTTCCAGTATCGACTGGAATCCTATTAATTGCCCATGAGTCTTCAACTTCATCATCTTCATCTTCTTTCGGTTTTGGATTAATTTCTAATTTTACCACTAATGTACTTCTCCACCTTCAGGGACTTCTTCTGCGGTAAAAGAAATAGTCTGTTTCTGCCATTCCTCTAGCGGCGAGATTTTCGCAATATTCATAATTTCTCTTCCATCATTGGCTCTTGCGAACACTCTACTCAAAACATTGTCATGAAAATCTTCAATTGTCTTGTATGAATGTACGATAGAGTGACAGAATAGATTCTTTGCTTTTGCACCAAATTCTACGAAGAATGTTTCCTTTTCTTTTACCGTGTTTACTCCGTGATGCTCTAGTGGTGGTGGCAGCAATGGTTGAGATTGTGGATGCCATACCAGAAAGTGGTTTAGCTTTCCTTGATCTATCATTCTCAGAATATTCTCTTTACATTTCTGCAATCATTTGTAGTATGTCCATGGAAATGATGATAAGAACAAACTCATGACTTCTGTTGCTTGGAGGTGGTTCAGTTCCCATGTTCCATGGTTTCGGTATTCTCCATCAAAATTATAGCTTCCCATATTTTCTCCACACTTTGCATTCAGAGGTGGCATCTTGATTCTTCCTCCCATACTACCTTGTGACCTCCTTGTTCTATTATAATTTTCTTTGACCTCCATAGGTTTCTTCGCGGCTGATCCAGTCTTTGAATCTTATTATTTCCACCACGATTGTAGAAATTTCTTTCTCTTTCATACTCCCTCTTGATCTCGGCTTCCCATAGCCACCAGTTTCTGTTGATTGTTGCTCGTCATCTTTTCTTGTTGTCCTTGCGAATGCTCGCCACTGTGTTTATTATTAGTTTGGGTAATAAGCTTGCATTGCTGCTTGTGAACTGGTATTCGCAATGGGTATGATTCCATTTCATTTTTCCTTTCCTCTAGAGAAATATACTCTTCCTGAAGTTCTCGCAGTTCGTCATTGTGATAGTGTTCTTGACTCTGAAAATTTGACATATAATATTGGTTGCGAACATAGCATTGATAAATGACAAGATAAGATATCTCTCATCCACACGGCCAGCCATCTCACACACATAGTCCTCCACCTTTTGGTCAATGCTTTAGACTTTCGCCAATCCTTTGTTTTAATCCAAACAATCTTCAATACCAGGTCGCGAAAATTATTACTTATATATGCCCCAAGAATGTGGTCTGCAAATGATTGAAAGATGTTATTGTATTTTTTGGTAACCTTCGAACCATTTTAACGCCGCCTATCCTGTTAGACTGGATAAAAATACTTGCACAATACGGCATCATGATTTTCCCACTGTAACATGCATCTCACATAGGCTTTGATGTGTTGAATTGCACAAGTTGTTCCATCAAAATGTTGGTTAATGCGTGCAAATTGCATTTCGGAGGTATTCCTCCTAGTTGTACTTCTCTTGTAAATGGAGTTTTCGCAGCTTCTTTTATATCTTCATCTAATTGTCTTCTGCCTACTTCTCCTCTATTATTTAGCATTCCTCTCATTTCTTCCAATTCTTTTAAGATTTGTTTATTTACGCCGGAATTTTGATCCATTGGTCTTTTTAATTTCGCCTCCCTTCTTCTGCGTTCATGTCTTTCTTCTCTCGCGAAATTTTGCATTTCTTCTTCATCATCCTCATCTCGTCTTCTCCTGCGATTCTCTTCCTCATCTCTATCTTGAATTCGCATATGATGATGTCTCTCATTTTCCCCTCCATGATTTTGTTCATTTCTTATCAATTTCATTCGTTGTCTTTCAGCCATCCTCTGTACTCTATCATACTCTTCATTGAGATTACCGTTATTCCGGTTTTGTGTACGCCTTCTTTCTCGATTGTCGTGATTGTTCTGGCGAATTGTCTCCTGAAGCTCTTGTTCTTCCATTTCCGCTCTCAATCTTTCACGTTCGCAAATTAAACGTGCTTGTTCAGCATAGTGTCTTTCAATTTCTTCTTCAATCGTTTGTTGATTTCTTTGAGCTTCTCTCTCATGTAAAATTCTCCTTCCTTCCTCTCGATTCCCTTCGCCATCTTGATTATTTCGTCCCTGACGTTGTCCATTCTCTTGATTTCTATCATTTTGCCTATCATCAAAAGTTTCATTTTGTGGAACGTAACGATCATCAGTCCTTTCTCTATCTTCGCGATGTTCTTCATTAGGATTTGGTATTTCTTCTCGAATATTATTTACAGCATTAACTATGGGTGAGTTTCGCCTCATCTCTCTTCTAGTCGATCTTGAATATGATCTTGTAGTACTTCTCGATTTTCTACTCTGTAGTCTCATATTTTCCATCCTCAATTCGTGATTTTTGTTTGTTAGATTTGCTCATTCTTCTGCCTCAGCTCTTCTTTCTTCATGTATTCTTCGTCTCAACGTTTCTAACGCTCCAATTTCCTCATCTCCATGAATTATTCCTTCATCTGCTTCTTGATTTCTCTCTACCTGTCTATGGTTCCTTGTTTGCTGCTCTTCTTCTACTTCTTCTGCTGAATTTGATCGCCAAGTGTGTACACTCACTCTATCATAATCTGTTGTTCCATTTTGTACCGATGTTTGCTGAACTGGCGGTTGAACTTGATTTTCTCCATTATTTCTCCTTCTAGTAGATTCTCCCATTTCACTTCTCTCCCTTCCAGCAAGTCTTTTACTTCTTCTTCTAGCAGTTGTCGGTTGTTCCGATACATTTCTCCTTCTAGCCATTCTTTCAATACTAACAAGTTGTAAGAGATTATGTAAGCTTTTTCACCAATTACTTTCAATTCTAATAAATCACAATATTATTCTTCAATTTTTTCTAGAACAATCTTCAATCTTCAACCCCCTTCCCTATTTCTAGCGCCATTATGTAGTTGTAGTAAATCCTACACTACACCCCTCACAAGATTTCATTAACATTCAACTCAATTTTGGATTAACAATCCTAATTTTATTGATGAATCTTTAAACAATCTTACAAGAAAAGATAAAGGAATCAAGAATAACCTCTGCTCTAAATTTTCTCTCTCCTGTTTACTTGCTTCTCACTCAAAAAAGATCTCTCATTTTCCTTTACAACTGAACGGCTATTTATAGGAAATTACATAGTGGATGACAGCTAATCTGTCCTTTATTTTCGGATATTCCTTGCGACATTTTCGCAACCTTATAAATATCAATCTCGCAAACTTCCTTATTTTCACATGATCGTCACACTTTTCTCATGATTTGATTGATGTCGTTTATTATGTCGTTTCTGAAGTTGTTCTGCGACACTGTCGTGTTGTGTTGTTAATAATTTCGTTGAGGCATTATTTCTGCGATATTCTGATCCTACAGGAGCAGTACATAAAATACAAGGCTGTTCATCCATTAATAATGTTATAAATTCACCAGGTATATGGGATTGTTTCTACATGCTCCATTTTAGGTGAATTAGTAAAGTAGAGAAGTATTCATCACTTATCAGTGGATTTATCCTTTGCAGGATGTCAGCGCATAAATTTGGTTTTACAATTTTAGCCCTGAACTAAAATCCACCATCAACAGTATCAAACATCATTGGAGAAATTAGACGAATTAACAGATGAGAAGGGAAGAATTGCAGAGGAGAAACTAGGCGAATTCATTAGAACAAAGAAGAAGATAACACAGACACAAGGATATCAATTCATAATCATTCTTCACATCCATAATAAACAGATACACCCCTATATATACCATCACCCATAGAGTAACCACTTAAAACTACCCTAACTGCCAAGTACATGTGTACGTATCATTCCATTCCCCTTAAAACAACTTTGTCCTCAAGGTTGTGTACACAAAGATTTCTTTGAAATTTGATTAACAGAAAACAACACAAGAGATAAACAAAAGAACTAATAAGCACCAATACATATTCAGATTAAGTAAAACTTCCAAAAGTGGTAGCGTAAATCTCGTTTCAGATCCTTGAATATAACAACGAGATCTTCCAAATTCCTATCAGTTTGTTGCACAAAACACCCGTCTGTCTGTAAAGAACATGCACATTTTTTTCTTTCTCATCCTTCACAGACTCTCTTCAAAACATTGAACAATTCTTTGGCGTAACCTTTTCTAATTGATAATGATAATTACATATATATATATATATATATATATATGATAATGATAATTAGGATAAACCATCCGAAAGAATCGAACGGCTCTGATACCAATTGATGAGCCCAAAAATCATCAGTCAAATATTATTAGAGAAATTAGACGAATTAACAGATGAGAAGGGAAGAATTGCAGAGGAGAAACTAGACGAATTCCTTGATAAGTACAAACTTATCAATTAAGCATGAATGGTGAATATAGAAGAATAATTAGGTTAAGGAAGAGAAGAAATTCAGAAAAGAGGCTAGAAGAATCATTTAGAATCAGGGAAGAAGGGGACACAGACAAGATGACATCACCTTTCCATTCATAATCTTCATCACACTCACAGACACATATATAGGTTTCCTAATGCACAACCGTACAAACTACCCCAACTTTCTTGCATAAACCATACGTACATATCCAGAACACATCCATCATATACATACCTACCATACTAACGATACTAGACATCTGTACCTAACACCAACCAGACCATAAAACATGCGTGTATCAAATATCATTAGAGAAATTAGACGAATTAACAGATGAGAAGGGAAGAATTGCAGAGGAGAAACTAGACGAATTCATTAGAACGGAGAAAAAGACAACACAAAACTGGAATATCAATTCATAATCATTCTTCACATCCAGAATAAACAGATACACCCCTATATATACCAGCACCCATAGAGTAACCACCTAAAACTACCCTAACTGCGAAGTACATGTGTACGTATCATCCCATTCCCCTTAAAACAACCTTGTCATCAAGGTTGTGTACACAAAGATTTTTATGAAATTTGATTAACATAAAACAATACACAAGATAAACCGAAGAACTAATAAGCACCAATACATATTCAGTTTAAGTAAAACTTCTGAAAGTAGTAGCGTAAATCTCGTTTCAGATCCTTGAATATAGCAACGAGATCTTCCAAATGTCTATCAGTTTGTTGCACAAAACACCCGTCTGTCTGTGAAGAACATGCACATTTTTTTCTTTCTCATCCTTCACAGAATGTCTTCAGAACATTGAACAATCCCTTGTCGTAACCTTTTCTGATTGATAATGATAATTACATATATATATATATATACATGATGATAATGATAATTAGGATAAACCGTTCGAAAGAATCGAACGGCTCTGATACCAATTGATGAGCCCAAAAATCATCAATCAAATATCATTAGAGAAATTAGACGAATTAACAGATGAAAAGGGAAGAATCGCAGAGGAGAAACTAGACGAATTTGCAAACTTATCAATTAAGCATGAATGGTGAATATAGATGAATAATTAGGTTAATGAAGGGAAGAAATTCAGAAAAAAAAGGCTAGAAAAATCATTTAGAATCAGGGAAGAAGGGGACAAAAACAAGATAACATCATCTTTCCATTCATAATCTTCATCACACTCACAAACACATATATAGGCTGCCTAATGCACAACCGTACAAACTACCCTAACTTCCTTGGATAAACCATACGTACATATCCAGAACACATCCATCATATACATACCTACCATACTAACTATACTAGACATCTGTACCCAACACCAACCAGACCATAAAATATGCACATATCAAATATCATTAGATAAATTAGACGAATTAACAGATGATAAGGGAAGAATTGCATAGGAGAAACTAGACGAATTCATTAGAACAGAGAAGAAGACAACACATACACAGGGATATCAATTCACCACATCCATAATAAACAGATACACCCCTATATATACCAGCACCCATAGAGTAACCACATAAAAATACCCTAACTGCCAAGTACATTTGTACGTATCATTCCATTCCCCTTAAAACAACCTTGTCCTCAAGGTTGTGTGCACAAAGATTTCTATGAAATTTGATTAACAGAAAACAATGCACAATATAAACCAAAGAACTAATAAGCACCAATACATATTCAGTTTAAGTAAAACTTCTGAAAGTGGTAGCGTAAATCTCGTTTCAGATCCTTGAATATAGCAACGAGATCTTCCAAATGCCTATCAGTTTGTTGCACAAAACACCCGTCTGTCTGTAAAGAACATGCACATTTTTTTCTTTCTCATCTTTCACAAAATCTCTTCAGAACATTGAACAATCCCTTGGCGTAACCTTTTCTAATTGATAATGATAATTACACACACACACAATATATATATATATATATAATGATAATTAGGATAAACCGTCCGAAAGAATCGAACGGCTCTGGTACTAATTGATGAGCCCAAAACTCATCAATCAAATATCATTAGAGAAATTAGACGAATTAACAGATGAGAAGGGAAGAATTCCAGAGGAGAAACTAGACGAATTCCTTGATAAGTGCAAACTTATTAATTAAGCATGAATGGTGAATATAGACGAATAATTAGGTTAAGGAAGGGAAGAAATTCAGAAAAGAGGCTAGAAGAATCATTTAGAATCAGGGAAGAAGGAGACACAAACAAGATAACATCACCTTTCCATTCATAATCTTCATCACACTCACAGACACATATATAGGTTGCCTAATGCACAACCATACAAACTACCCTAACTTCCTTGCATAAACCATACGTACATATCCAGAACATATCCATCATATACATACCTACCATACTAACCATACTAGACATCTGTACCCAACACCAACCAGACCATAAAACATGCACGTATCAAATTCATACTCAATTTCAAATTATAAGAAAATCAAATAAGAAACCCTAAATTACCTTTGATTCTGAATGAAATTGACTCCACGATAACAATTCAATTGACTCCACGATAACAATTCCATTTCATTCTTCATCCAACAGCAACTCAAAGCACCTATCAATTCAACAAAATCTCAAGGCCTAATCTGAAAAACCGAATCTCCAGTTCCCTCTGAATTATCTTGTTTCCTTGAGTCAGAATTAGCTATTGAGAATAACACCGCTACCGTTATCTAATGCAGGATCGATCTCCTCTTATTTCAATCTCGAAGCCTCCAATTCATCTATGATTGATAAAGATTGTTGTTCTCAGAAGAAATCGAGAGGAGGAAGAAGAAGAAGAAAGAAAGGGAAAAGAAAAAGGAAAAAACAGAAAAAAAAATAATTAAAATTTGGATGTGATCGGGTTCGACCCTCTAACCTCTACCTCGTTTTTTACCAAAACGCCCTCAACAATTAAAATATTTCCAACCTCCTGTCCTTTTTTTTGGTCTGCCAAATTTACGTAATTACCCTTCTGTTTCTGTTGTATTTACGCCAATTTTAGAGGTGATTGAAAACGTGAAGGGTTACTTTAGGCTTTTCATTGTTGATTGATATCTGTTTGGGACACCAAATCCAATCCTTTTGCTTCAAAATAGTAAAAAAAGTCTTGTGCCATATTGACACAAAGTCACCATATATAGAATTCTCCCTCGCTTCGCTCGGTCGGTCTAATTACATGATAACTAAGCAAACACTTAAGTTCAGACTGTGGGTAAGCACCAATTCGGTGCCTCCATCAGACTTCTCTTGCTAGATAGGTGAGAGTTGAATTCCTAAGTAAGTGTGCATCTTAGACAGGGATTCTGACAACAAGATCTTAATTAGCAAGCTTTTGACAAATATTCACTCCGGAAACATCATAAGAAGTCTTAGCAACGGTGCCAAATTTCCTTTTAGTGTATTGGTAGCAATAGCTAAATAACCTTGCACCATAATACTTCCTCCGTCCCACTATTAAGTGACCTAGTTCAAGTTTGCACAATTTTTAAGACAAGTAAGGGAAAAGTATTTTTAAACATTTTTTACAAGTATACCTTTATGGATAATAAATAGTGAAATTTTGAAATGGTTTATCTCTCAAACTACACCACGGATGTTCGCAAACTTTGTACCATGGAAAAACATTTTAAAACACCTACCTAACGAATATAAACATGACTATCAAATTATGCATATTTCTTATATTTTATATAATTAATTAAAAAGATAATTTTAGAAATATCACCTTGTTTAGTGATATAGGTCACTTAATGGTGGGACAAAATCTAAAAATAACTAGGTCACTTATTAGTGGGACGGAGGGAGTATGAATTTTTATGTTTCAAGTCTTCAAATACTTGCAATGCTAACTTACAAACACCAAACCCAACTACTACGGAGAAAACATGACTTTGCAAGTTACTCTACAACAATAAAGGTATGCATTTACCGTAAAAAGAAACAAAAGAGAATGGGCGTATGACAAGGATGGGATGATTTCCAGTCTAGTAACAGTGTACCGTGGCTTTCCCTTTTAATGATAGAATGAGATATTATTGAGGCTGCATCTCACAATTTTTTACATCTGGAATGGAGAGAAAACCATGGCACCCAATTTGAAGCTAAAACCAATTGAGATCAGAGAAGTTTGGTTGGATAATCTGTATAAGGAATTTTACGGAATCAGCAATGCCCTCGTTAGATTTCCAATTGTCTCAATGGATACTAGATTTCCTGGTGTCATTTACCATCCTACTAGAGGAAACTCCATTCATGATGGAACATCAGTATATTTTCTAAGACCAGTCAGTAACTATCAAGCTTTGAAATCCAATGTCGATGCACTGAAACTCATTCAAGTCGGACTCACAATGTCAGACTCTAACTTGCCTGATTTTGGTACCGGTACGTGTTACATATGGCAGTTTAATTTCCGTGATTTTGATATCTCTAATGATTACTATGCTCCGAACAATTGAGCTTCTCAAGAGGCAGGGGCATCGATTTTGAAAAGAATCGACAGAAGGGAATTGATTCGATGATATTTGTTGATTTGCTCTTTCGTTCCATACTAGTTTGTAATGGTTCTTTGGCTTGGGTTACTCTTCATAGTGCGTATGATTTCGGTTACTTGATTAAGATTTTAACCAAGAAAATGTTGCCATTTGAACTACAGTACATATTTTCGTGTTGCTGGTACGTATGTTTTTTGGTGCCCAAGTTTATGATATTAAGCATATTATGAAGTTCTGCAACAATTTGTATGGTGGTCTTGAACGAGTTGCGAAAACGCTTGAAGTTGATGGAGAAGTGGGTAATCGTCATGCTGGATCGGACAGCCTGATTACACTGAAGACATTTCTGAAAATTAAGGAGAAATTCTTTGGTGATGGAAATTATTTTAAATTGTTTGTTGGAGTTCTCTATGGCCTTGAATAAGTAAGTTTCACTGCAAGAACATAACATCTTTTTTTATAGTAGTACCTTTCTATATGGCCTTGAATTAGCGAGTTTCCCTGCAAGAACAACATTTAGTTATATCTTATCATGAATAAACATGTTTGGTGATATGAAAGAGGTGAAACACTTTTTATTTTTGCTATCCTTTTGTATTTTATTCGTTCTACAAAATGATGGACAAGGATTTTAAGTTTTGTGTGTGGAATTCGTATCATATTTTATCTGAAAGGAAGTGGAGCGGATTCTTTTGAAAACAGATAATTGGAGTTTAAACCTTAAGTGTTCAAGCCTTTCAAGGAATCAGGTTTTATAGACTAAATGAGTCTCATATCATTTAACAAAATCCGGTCTATGCTTTTTGTCATAAATCTCATGATTGCCATTTCATTTCTTCTGCACGACTCCCAAATGGTTCCAAATTACCTGCTTCCCGATATATACTAGTTCGTTCCGAGACACATTTAAACTACAACATATAGAGATTGTATTTTCTGTGTTCAGAGATCGTCTCCCCGAGACCTCGAGCAGTGGTAGCAAACATGTCTTGTTTTCCGGCCTAACTTTTTTTTTTTTTTTTTTTTTTTTTTTTTTTTTGTAAAAATTCATTCAAAGAGCTAACTTGGGGAGTTATCAACCCTTATATCAAATAAGTAGAGCCATCTAATGTTGGGATAGAAGTAACTTCCCTAACATTTGATTTATCTACTTCTAAAAAGATACAAGACGGGGGGTTATGTACCCAATTAAGAACAATTCTAAAGGTCTTGGCATCCTTAGCCAGATTATCAGCCACATTGTTTGCTGATCTTGAAACAAACCCAAAAAGTTTGAACAAAAACTGATTTCCTGTTTTATTTCATTCATTATAGTTTGGTTTTGCCACGTTATCTGAGAAGGTATGTCATTTAAGTAGTCAAAAAGATTCTTACAATCTCCTTCAACATTGAAGTTTTAAAAAATACATTCTCTTGCCCATTTAGCTGCCTGAAGAAGTCCTAGTGCTTTTGTTTCTTCTGGAGATGATGTTGAAATTGGTCCTGCTCTTCCTTGTTTGAAGTTACATGCATCATTTTTGAGAATTAAAGAAAAACCTGCTGGTACTAGTTCAGAAACCCAAGCCGCATCTAAGTTAATTTTACGTTGAAGCCTCATAGGGGGTTTCCAAGTTGTTGTTTTTATTCCATGAGAGTTGTTCCTATTGTTATACTTCTCTTTATGCCAAAAGTTCAAGTGCCTCTGTATATCTAAGGCTAGTTGAGAATACCATTGTTGCTTCTTACCAAAGGTTTTGTTGCATCTTTCGTTCCATATAAACCAAAATTTTGTCAATATAATTTCTATAGGCAAGACTCGGTTCTTCTTGTCTTAACCAATATTTACAGATATCAACAAATGTAGTTGAGGTACTAAAGTGTAGTTCAACTGGATATGGGTTAGTAGCCCAGACATATTTTGCATAAGGACATTGGAGAATAGATGTTCTATAGATTCTTTTTCTTCGCATCCAAAGGTACATTTAGGTGAGACATCTTTCATAAATCTAGATAGATTTAGGTTTGTTGAAACTGCATTTTGGAGACATTTCCATACAAAGATTTTTATTATTTGAGACAGATCTAAATTCCAAAGACTTTTCCAAAAGGAATCGGGCAGGCCTAAATTATGGGTATTAATTTTTCTTTCATTTAATTTTGAGTACATAGATTTGACTGTGAAATTACCCAATGCATTTAGGAGCCATCTAAGTTTATCTGGTTTTATCTCTAAATTCTTTCATAGAGCAATTCTTATCCTGCAAATTTTTCATGCTATAACATTTGGAAATCTAGAGTGTACTAAAGTTTCATTCCACCTTTTAGTGACTGGATCAATGAGGTCCACTACAAGTGTTAAGTGAGAGTTTTTGGCATTCCTAAACTGACTCAGGTTTCCAACTAAGTTAGGAACCCAGTTATCCTCCCAAATATTTATGTTCTTTCTATTTCCAACCTCCCAGATACTATTTTGTCCCACTAATTTAATTCCTTTATAAATACATTTCCAAATCCAAAAGCTAGTGGAAGGGATTTTAGCTCTGAACGTAGAGGTTTTCCTAAAGTATTTTGAGCATTATGTTCTATTAGTAGTCTCCAAGCTAGTTTGGGAATTAGAGCTAAGTTAAACTTATATGTACTCTTGAAACCAAGACCCCCTTTACTAATGGGTTTACAGAGTCAAGAATAAGATTTTGGGTAATATCCTCTGTCGTTAGTTTCTTTGCCCCACCAGAAATCTCTTTGTAAGGCATTTGTTTTATTGGTAAATTTTTTTTTGATATGATAAAGCAAACCCATCTGATAACTTTCCATACTAGTTAGAGTTGTTTTAATGAGGATCATCTTGCTTGCCTGGGCAAGAATTTTTCCTTTTCATCCTTGAATTTTATGTTTCATTCTTTCAATTATGCCTTCAAAAAGTTTAAATTTTAACCTTCTATAAAAAGAGGAACACCTAAGTAAGAATCTTTTAAGTCTTTGATGTTTAGGATGTACCTTTTTGAAAAGACGAGGGTACCCAAATACACCACAATCTTTAATTTATCCACCTATAAGTCCTCTTACTGAAAGTGATTGTCTATGGACAAAGTTGAGAAAATACAACAAATCGGTATTCACACTTTGTGTGATCGTCTATGGATACAAGATCGAGACAATACAACAATCAAAGTGTAATTACTTGATAATATAGTTTCGGACTTAACCAAATTCTATAGGATCACTATCAAGTAATACGGAGTTAACGTTTGTGTAATTTACTTTAAATTATAATAACAACAATTATAATTGCGGAAAACAAAAGTAAATGACACAACAAGATTTTGTTAATGAAGAAACCGCAAATGCAGAAAAACCCCGGAACGTAGTCCAGAATTGAATACTCTCAGAATTAAGCCGCTATACAAAATCTAAAAAACTTTGTATAGTTGTGACCAAGCAACTAAACCTATAGTTCACCTAGTTTCTTCAGTATCCCTGCGCTTCCGACATTCAATAAGTGCACGCACTGGAACAATTCCTTTGGATCGTATTCCAAACAGTAAATGAACAACAAATCTGTTTGGTAACAACTCTCTTGATTCTTCCAGATGAAGATATCTCAAGTTATAAGCAAAGGCTCTTCTGTTTAACAAATAAAATCCTTTGCCCGGTCAGATCAATCTATCCAACAACTATCGAAGTAGCAGAGTTTAGACTTGCAATCAATCAATATATAGTCAAACAATAAACTATAAGGTGATGCCGATCTTACACAACTAATCAATCGAATAAATCTGATTCTAGTTGGATCCCGACCGATCAAGGTTTGTGCATACCCAAAGAAATAAAAACAAAATCAGAAATCTTCTTTGTTTTCAAATCTTCTTTAATCTTCAATAAACACCTGCACAACACCACTTGAATCTCTTGTGATCAATCATGCACGTAACGGAGTCTGTTAACAATGGATTATCACAATACGTCTTTAGATCTACAAACAGTTCTAAAGATCCTGTTGAAACTTCGATCTAGTTTGAGTGAATCTTATATCAGAAGAGAAGATGCTCAAGAATAAACAAACTAGGTGCAATCAAAGTTCAACAACCGTTAGTCAATCAAATCAATCGAAAACTAAAATAAACTGCAATTATCCAGTTTCCCACCAACGATACTCGTAGACGCTTCTTGATTCCACATAAGTCTTTAAACGATCGGTCGTAAGAGATTTCGCCTAATTAGGGTACTTTCCTCTCCGAATAGACGACTCCACCAGAAACAACAAAAAGATGAAGTTTGCCTGGCTCGTAGGATAGTTTGCTCGAAATGCAAACTTGGGTATTTATAGACCAAGGATGTTTTGACACCAAGGAATTTCCAAAACCGCATATTCTTAAGATATGCAATAAATACCCAAAATCGGTTTTCATAATTCCTGGAAATACTTTGTCCAATATTTCCGAAATCTCACTAGAAAATCTCCAATTAGTAAATGCACATTACCAATTTTTATTTTCCAGAGATATGCATTTAATTGCTGGTAATTAAAAGCATATAAAATTAATAACCTTAATTAAAAGATTCTTAATTCATTTCGTTCAGGGATCTCCTTGCGCTATTAAGGAATATCTTTGAACAATAAAAGATAAGAGTTACTGAACATGTTCAAAGTATGTTGACATCTTTCTTTCTTTGTAAATCCTTTATCATAGTTACACTCTTGGAATCGATTATACCACACTTCCAAACAAGTTTAGAATTGGTTCATCTGTATTCCAAAAACAATTATGTGATTTATCAAATATCAATACACTAATCACGGGTTTACGTCAATTACCAGGACCGGTTACGTCAATTACCAGGACCGGTTACATCAGTTACCAGGATCGGTTACGTCAATTACCAGGACCGGTTACCATATTCTCATGGTATTACTTGTGATCGGTTACACAAGTCACTAGGATCGGTTACACCAATTACAAGGACCGATTACGCCAATTACAAGGATCGATTACACAACTCTTTTGTGATTGGTCATACCAATTACTAGGATCGGTTACACCAATTACAAATATCGATCATACCATCTTAGGTGATTACTTAAGATCGGTTACACTAATAAAAGTCATACCAATACTTAAATCAGGCACTGTGACTAGTTTTACCAAGATACATAAAAAGTTATGATCGGTTCTTCTAACTCACACATACTGGTAATCCAAAGATATGCAATGAATAACAATATCAATAAGCCTGCCGATTTCCCTTTCGATTCATAAAACAAGTTCATGAAAGTACTTCCTTTAAACAAATATAAACATTGTTTACTAGGATGAAATCTTCACCTTTACCCATACACATAATCACAATAGCATTCATACGATTATGTCGATGTCTTGAATACGAAGTTCAAAAGATAAGAGTTATACTTCGTATTCTAATTCCTTAACACTATGTCTCACTACTAGAGTATAATCATTCATAGCTTCGCAATTATGTTTTCAATATAGCACGACTTGAAAGATACGTTAGGAATGAAACAGTTCAAGTCAAAATATCACTAACCTCAAGAGGAAGGATGATGTCGTCGTTGTACCTTGTTACTTCTTCACATTCTTTAAGTCTTCGAGTAATACTTGTATGTCTCATAATCCTAATCTTTCTAGACTAACCTATACGAAGTTGTCGCTAGTACATAATCAAGCGACTCTTTAATTGAGTTTTGATTCACTAAAATATGAAAACCAAACTTGACATACCAACGCTTGATGGGTTCAACCGAGCTATGCTCTAACATAACCGAACTCTTGAGTCGCACAATTTTTCTTGTAACCGAACTCTTCTCTGTATAGCCAAATGTTAAGTTCAGTTGAATCGCAGAAAAAAATTATTAACCGAACACTTCTATGTCCAAATGTTGAGTTCGATTGAGTCGCAAAATTTTTGTGAGCATGCTGAACAAAGAGTTCGGCAACATAGGGAACCTAAAAATTATATCGAACTTTACGAGTCCCGCTGATTTAAGGCTTAAAGTTCGGCTAAAAAAATGGTGTGCTCGACTAAACCGAACATCACTCTGTATACTCTTGCCTAAAAGTTCGGCTACCTGTCCTGGAAACAGATAGACGAACAAAGCAAAAATTCCATTAAAGTTGAGTTTGGCTACCCACGTCTTCAGAAACATTAGCCGAATTACACTTGCAGAGGAGTTCGGATATCGTAGCGAACTCTATTGACCTAGCCGAAATTAGTTTATAAAATTTTTATTTTTTCGAAAGTTTTAGCCAATTCAAGCAACGTTAACTAAATCTGAAGTATACCCTAGTACCCAAAACCCTCATTTTGAAATCATCCACCTCAATTTTTGCTTACAAACCATCTTTTTCTCCTTCTCTCAATAATTATTATTCTAAAAAAATAAACTTATTAAATTAACCTCACTAGTCATTAATTACTTAAGAGGAAGGATCCCTTCTCACTTTTATTCCCACACTATCTCACAAGTTGGACGTCATTTTTGTGAATAAAAACCAAACTGTTACAGATTTGAAGCTGATATTCTGGAGATATGTTCCTCTTTCCAAGTTCTACATGCCTATAAAAATGAGCACATTCTACCGGTCTTAATTTCAATGGTTAGGAATCCGTTGATTTTCAACGGACCATTTTCAAAGTAGTAGATGGCGGGTGCTATACATCTCGTAATATACTCATTTTTGGTAGGAACGTAGAGCTTTGTAAGCGGAACATATCTCCAAAATACTAGCTTTAAATCCGTAACATTTTGGTTTTTATTCCAAAAATTAACGTCCAACGTATGAGATACTGTGAAAATAAAATTGTGACGGAATCCCTCCTCTTTAACTTAATCAGTTAACTAATCGTTACACTAACCGATCACTACACTTACTTAATTAAAAAGGATAACTTGGATATTAATATAAATATGTGGATAGGGTGTGGATGGAGCTTACATCTGAATGTGTTACCCAAAATAAAATCGTAGTCCCCTTGGAAAAAGGAGTGGCGCCCATAAAACCATTCTAGATTTTGTCAGACTTGTGGTTTCAAAGGATAATTTAGTCGGTATTTAAAATAACAGGTTGCACGGTTGTTGCATTTTTTGAGACGTATCCATGTCTGACGCGCGTCAGACACAGGATGCGCGTAGGACGCTGACACGACGCGTGTCTGATGCACCCATGTGCGCGTCCGACACACGTCTGGTTTGGACGCACTGATGACCCAGGTTTGACGCGTTTTTTTTTTTTATTATTATTTTCATTTCAACTTCTTCCTTTATTTTTACTACTATAACTAAATGAAGAGAGTCACACATTTAGATTAATCATTAAACCGATTCATCCGATTAGAATAAAAATAATAAGCTTAAGGAAATGTAATTGAAACATTAATTAATCACATTACAAATCCATGCACATTGATCTTTCGTCAGTAAACAATGATCACCAACATTTATTCTACATACATCGAGATACAAAGGTAAAGTCGTGGAACAAATTTTTGTTCTGCTATCACAACGTAGGTAACAGAGGAGAAACGTTAAATATCACATAAAAGATGAGATAACTAGGTAGATATGGATTTAGTGTTAGTATAAGATAAAGCAAAACAATTCGATGGTGAAGGAAAGGGAAGAAGAAGAGGCGAGAATAAGAATACAAAGAGAATAAATGGAAAAGTTAGGTCTTTGTTAGAATTTTGTATTTGAAAATGACACTATGTATACCCTTGGTTGGGCACGTGTTGTTATAAGAATGTATTTTGATTGTACCATGTGTTTAATAGTGATTGATTGCTTGATCTTGAGCGTGTATAAACAAACGATCTCTTCTTTTCTTTTGAAATTAATACACCAAAACGACATAATGTAGCATCGTTTTCTAATTTTCAGGATCGAAAAACTTGACTTTGATGTATAAATACATGATTGTATATATAAATAATATATAAATAAAATATGTATATACGTGTCCACATCTGATTTTTTTTTGTTGAGATTTTTACCGTGTCCGCGTCTACGCATCCGTCTGTGCAACCCACTGATATATAATGACCCTGCAACCCTTCCAGAAAAACAATTTTATGTTACAGGGCCTACGACCCATGGATGTGCGGTCCATCTAGTTTCCCCTTTATTTGTATATACAGAAACCTATGTATTATTACAACTACTCTCTCTAATAAGATATCTTCCTTCTTGTGTCTACCTCTTCTTCCTTCACCCCTATTTCTCCTTAAACACGTTATCAAGCACGAGTTCTAACCTCGCTGCAATGGATTTTGATTTTTTTTTTTGGGTTGTTATCAAATCCCTAAAGGATTGTTTTGGATACATATTCATTTTTATTTTATTTTTTCAATCAAATATGGAACATTGGAATCGTTGGAATCATTGAAATCGTTGGAATCGTTGGAATCATTGGAATCGTCTCGTCAAAATCAGCTAAGTTGGATCTATTTTCATATATCTATTTTTTTTCTTTTCTCTATTTTTGATTTTGGATAAATCCAAGCTAAATCCAATGAATCTCTACGCAAATCCCATGACCAATCGATTGGTTACATTTTATAATATATTTATTTGTTTATATCGTGATTAATTAGATTTGATTTGATGATATATGTATATATGTTTCAGTTCCGTCGGTGGGGTTTATCTGTGAACGAAAACCTGTTAAAAGAGGAAACAAAAGAAAGAAGTTCTTTGAGAAAACAATATGCTTGTTTTCCACCAGGTTCTGTCCGGCCCGGTTCAACCCTGTCAACCGGTCCGGTTCAACCCAATCCATCCGGTCCGGTTCAACCCGGTCTAAGCTGGTCCAACCAACCCGGTCAAAGCTGGTCTAACTTGTTCTGCCATGTTTCTGTTCGGTTCCGGTTTTGGGACGTGCGCGACCAAGCACTAGCGGAAAAGGGGACATTTCTGACCCACATCCGTGACTCTTAATGGCGGTCAATTGACCGTGGACCGGTCAAGACGGTCGAAGATCTACTAAAAAATCTGGAGTACTGCTCAGAGCACCAAAGTTGGACGTTGAATTAAAAGGGGACTTTTCCACTAGTGAAGGCCGTACTGGTTCTGCCTATATACCGCGGGAACCAAAATTGTGAGGTATGTAACTAATGCGGGGTATTTACATTGAATATTCGTTGGGCTTATTTATTTGTTTTTAGAACATGTTTAGTCTGTCTTTTTTTCTCCTTAAGATAAGTCCATATCATATAAACGGTCAATTTAAATTATGACTGTTGATCTCGTTCACTAAGAATTTTGGTCTTAATGTTATTTTGTTCTCTTGAGAATGATATTGGCTATAGTTGAATGGTGTCTTTTGTTCAATTGGTTGTACCAACTCGATTCCAATGTATTCATTTGAAATTTAGAAGTACTTGAGCACCATTATTGGGTGCATGGTATTTTCTCCACAAATTTGAATGTTCTTGTGGGATGTAATCCATTTTCTCGACTATTAAAGAGTCGGTATTTTCAAAATATATATTGCAAATAAAATTACATGTATTCCAATTTTTGTGGAAGAACTCACAAAAGGTGATATGCGTCAGAAAATTTCCATTTCCCTACTTCATCCATGATACTAACGAACCAGTATATGTTGAAGTATAACAACAAGAGAATTATCTTTAAATCTATTCAACCTAAAGTAAGTGGTTGACATGTGTAGTGAGATTCTCTTGGCCTTTGAGATAAAGAAATTTCTCAAATTAAGCTAAATGTAGCAAAATTGAAAATGGAAAGAAGCCCGAAGTAATGAGGGTTAAACGTACCGACTCATATAAAGCATGTGAAAAGGGACATATATATCATGAGACAAAGATGTATTTTTTCCCCAGCAGTAATGACACCAAAGTACAAGTATCGATTGAACATGGAATGAAGCTAAGATGTAATTCTAGCTCTCACCAAAGAGTTGGGAATTAATCTTCTTACTGGTATTGGTACAAGCAATGCAATGCGGGTACCATAGTAGCAACCAATTTCCATAGGAAGATCATGCTTTGGACATCAACTTTAATGACAAGAATAACTTTGCCTGGCCAATTGAATATTTAATTGAACTAGATCATATGTCTGCCCTTATGGAATGAAAAGTACATCATTCCCACGAGACATAAATTTTCTAAACCACTTGAGATATATCTGGAAGAAACGTAACATATATTCACTCTGAAGTAATTGAGTTGAATCTCACTTTTGTTACTAATAAGGCCACACCACTTATTTAATATCTCAAAACTCAATGTCTAACTGATAGTGGTTTCTCTCCCACTAATTTAAGGAATATTCACTAGTTGTTGAACTAATTCCTTATAATGTGACTACGATGGTTGGATCATCGAGCGAAGCACTGCTCAAAATTTGTTACCGAGATGGAACACAGGCTAAAAGCTCACATAAACTCTATGTGTACTAAGGACTAATCACGCCTTGTTAAATTCCAAAGAAACCCATGCAAGTGGATATCATGTGGAAACTCACAGTGATGATAATGTAATTGATTGGATCTTTTGTAGCCTCTAATGTATTTGGAAGGAAACATATTTTAGAGAAACTAATGAGTCAATCTAGTGAAATGTATATCACTATAGTATTTGGATTATTGAATCCATATTGACCCCGGCGATGAAATGTTGGGAATTGACTCATACGGGCTTTGACATAACCATAAAGGCACTTTGGTTGTGACATGATATTTCGTTTTGAAAGGACTCGTACGTACATCATTGTGTTTGAGTGGATGTTACAACGGGAAAAATATTGACAGAATGCGAAGTAACGGCATATCTCTCAATAAGTGTTTTCTAAAGTACTAGATGCACCCCCTATTCCCATTATGCTCTTAAGTAAGAGAGCATATCACTCATTTTACAAAATCTTCAGTGAAACATGATTGAGACCATCCTAAGATGCAAATGGTAAACAATCCATATTACAAAGAAAATGAGGTGAAATTTAGAAAAATATTCATGCAGAATGCGGACCATTAAAGTGACTTATGGCTCTGATGAATGTTTTGAGATTTTGGACTAGTAATAGTTCCCAAGAATTTTTGCGTTTGGAAAACTACTAGCACATATTATACATGTAAGGGCTCACCACCCCTTGTAAATGCTAGCTAGTGTACATCAAAAGGACTTGATGGTTATTGCGTATTTAATAGGATCAATGCAGAGCATCCTATACCTCATAGTCTCGCAAAGGTTATCATCAGAGGTTACAAATGGCGCCTAAGGCATGGTTATGCGTACAAACCTACCTTTAACTGCTTGGGGAATATGCAATATTACACGCATCTTTGCTTATTCGTTTTATACCCACAATTAGTCAACCATTCTTTGCGTACCAGTTGGTAGCTGGATATAAGCCTGACATCGTACTATGATGGGTCATCAAAATGATTAAGTGACAATGTTGGACAAGAATTTCCAACGATTATCCACATTTTAAAACCTTTTGAAAATCGATCTCTCAACGACTAATTTGCGAATAATCACTCTAATGGGATAGTCTTCCCGTCGTTAGGGGGAGATAGGAAAAAGTATTTTCCGAGGGAACGACAGGAATGTCATGATGTGTTCCCATTTTGTCTCAAAAAAAAGGATTATCGATTTTCAGAATGTACACTGATATCGCTAAACTGACGAGATCACACATACCAAGTGCAAACGTGCCTGTAAGGTTAAAAATCCTTAGTAAAGGATATGCACCGTAAACTATGGTGTTACAACTACACTTGGTGGAAGTGTGGGTGAGGCCGTGGCTCCATAAAGGAAGATGAAGAGACTACTAGGTTCGATGAGTGCTCACCTAGAAAGTAAACAGGTGAGTTAGGTACAACCTAATTATATCATCTGAAATCATCTCATAAGATTGTATCTAAATATGTTCATGAATCAAATGGGAGGACGCTCTGAAGTTTTAAATGATTCTAGAGAACAATGAAATCCTGACGGATTATGAGAATGCACATGAGTCAATGGAAGGATCATGCGTGCACAATGATGATATAATCCGTAAATAGTTGCTCCAGAAGTAGAGCACAATGAGATCAGACCATTCTTTATTTTGATTAATTTCAAACAAAGAGCATATTTGGCCTACGAAATCCAGGTATAACTTAGTTCTTTGACAAATATACGGGTATTTAGTGTGGTAGTGCTAACCAACCAAGTGTAAAGCCCGTGGGACATATGTTGTTATTTGTCACAAAGTGCAGTGAGAAGAATGAGGTCTTAAAGTATAAAGAATCACCTTGTGGCGCGAGGTTTCTCACAAACCCATGGATCGCTTACTTTTTTGAACATCATAATGTTCAGTTAATTAGTTTGCTTTCTAGTTTCAAAAGAACATGAAACATAGTAGATGTGGTTATATCTCTGGAGATTTAGACTCAAAGATATTTGCAAAAGTGCATGATGGCCTTTTGCTTCCCAATTCGAATGACTCTAAACCACGGAGTGTGTTTGCAGTTACATTGGAACACTCACTTATTGATTTAAACAATCAGGCGGATGTGGTATGCCCGTCTAAGTGACTATTTGATTGGGAAGGGATTAACAACTAAGGTTTTGTGCCATGCGTAATAAATAAGTTCCTGATTCAGAATTATATCTATATATGTCGACGATATGGACGTGATAAGTACTCTTAATGGAATAAGAGATCTTACAAGCTATTTAAAATCTGAATTTGAGATGAAAATCCTGAGAAATCTCGATCTTATCTATGTTTTGAACTAGAAGACCGAGATTGTGGTATATTATTCCACCAGTTTGCATATGTCCATTGTCAGGAAATTTAACAAGGACATGCATCCTGCTAGCACTCCCATGATTAGTCGAGTTTCAAATGTACATAAATGACCAATTCGTCTAAAGGAAGATGACGAAGTTGTGTCGGGAGATAAACTTTCCTTATCTAAGTATAATAGATGCATTATTGTACTTAGCATAATGTACTCGACCAAATGTTACATCCTCAGTGAACTTGTTAGCTAGATATAGCTCAGCGCCAACACAACGTCATTGGAATAGTATGGTGAATGTAATCATATACTTAAAAAGTAACCATTGACATAAATTTGTTTTATCCCTACAAAGACATAAAAAGGAATGCTAACAAAAGTGCAATCCAAAGGTTGTTGATTATGAAATAACAATAATCTCTTCTCCAACGAAAGTAATCAGGGGGAGATATTGTAGATTATTTTCTAAGTCATTACTGATATTCAGTTTCGGAAAATCCATGACTAAAGGAAATGTCTGGAAAAAATCTGGAAGTAATCATGGGAGATGTCGACATCAGGGGGAGGATCCTAGGATATGATGTCGACATATTTTACTTCGAAATTGAAGCTGTGTTGTACTCTTTTTCCCTTCGATCGAGAATAGTTTTTCCCAAAGGGTTTTGTTACTCGACAAGGTTTTTAGCGAGAAAACACTAAAAACATCAAATATGTTGAACGTTGAATACATAAGGATCGCGTTGATATTATTGAAAATATTTGAATCAAAGAAATGAAAGGCGATAGTCTGTTAAGCAACATAACTTCCAGAATCAATAACAAGGTCTTATAAACATTCAAGTCACCCAAGTAAAGTGTGAAAAACTCCTTTTGACTGCATTAGACTAATGAAAATTGTCTGACATCAGGGGGAGCATCTAGTGGCGTGTTGAACTATTTTCCTTCACCGAGGTTGCTTTTTCCCACAGGGTTTTGTTACTCGGTAAGATTTTTAATGAGACAATTACAAACACCGGGAATGTAATTTCCCAGCTAAGGCTATTGTTTTTCCCACGAGGATTTTCTTCCTTAAGAGTTGTGAAGCAACTAGTCAACTTCAACGAAGCAAAGTGATCATCTGCAACAGACCACCTTAACTTGCATCTGTCACGTTGTACTCTTTCCCTTCGTCAAGGTTTTATCAAACTGGGTTTTCCTTGTCAAGGTTTTAATGAGGCAACATATTCGAGTCCAACTATGTTTTATGTTTGCTTAATATTGTACTTTTTTTCTTTAGTTCATGTTTTGTCCCTCTGGGTTTTCCTGACGAAGTTTTAACGAGGCAATTAACTTAGACTCGTCGATCTTTGAAGGTCGTATTGAATATGATGAACTACATGTAAAGTACGAGACAACATGTGAAGTACTACATGTGAAGAGTTGTACTAAGGTTTTATCCCACTGGGTTTTTCCTTTTCAAAGTTTTAGTTAGTCAATTGATTTCCGCACAAGTCATTAAGGAGAGAACGACATTTGAAGAACTACATTCAAAGCACCATATATGAAGCACTATGTATAAAGTTTTGTTATTAAACGGCACAAGGGGGAGTGTTACAGGGCCTACGACCCATGGACGTGCGGTCCATCTATTTTCCCCTTTATTTGTATATACAGAAACCTATGTATTATTACAATTACTCTCTATTCCACCACTACACTTGTGCTATTAAGAATAGCGTTTTCACTATTCCACCACTACATTTGCACTTCCATCCACAATTCCAAATGCTGAGGTGGCGTGGAAGATGGAAGATGGAACTCTTCCACCATAATACTTGCTCTAATAAGATATCTTCCTTCTTGTTTTTACCTCTTCTTCCTTCACCCCTATTTCTCCTTGAACACTTTAGCATTTTTCTTTCTTATCCATTGTTGGTGCAAAAATCGATCACCTCAACAATCTTCGAGATACGTTATAGTTGATCCAATCGCTGCCGTTGATGAAGAATATTCAAATAATTGATGAAAAGAGGTGGGGGTACCTGCAAAAACACTCTGATGCTAAAGTCAGCGGATGGTCTATGCAAGTGTATTGTGTGAAAAGAATAACATTCTCTCCCTTTTGAGTTGAGATTTAGCCTCTATATATAGGCAGAAGGAGATATAGCTTTAGGGTTTCGATAGTTATCCAAATAACTTTCCCCATCTGTATAAATCCCAAATAACAACCAGATTCATGATAAGATTTGTTATTCTCTCTAATACTTATCATAATCCATATTTATCTTGAATAATTATGATAACTACTTAAAATAATTATCCTCCTTCTGCTAGGATCTTGCAATTATCTTAAATAATTATCTACAACAATTATTCCATAAGAATCCTAACCTCTTTTATTAAGATCTTATTACCCATGGACCTTTGGACTTCAATAATAAGACAAGCTGGTTTCTACAATAAACCGATTTGGGATTCCATATTAAGCCAAGTGGGTTTCCATAATAAACCCACCGGTTTCCATAATAAACCAAATCCAGGCTTCCATAATAAGCCCTATGGGTTTCCATAACAAACCAATCAGTTTCCATAATAAACAGACCGGTTTCCATAATAAACCGGATTTAGGCTTCCATTTTAAACCATGTGTGATTCGCACGTACGCTATTTTGAGTAGGGTACAAACATCGCCCCCTCTTAACTCTCGACCTGTCGAAGAGTTAAGAAAAACAAAAATGAATTAACCGTCGTGGCTCGTTCAATTTCACCCTATACCGTTTGTTGGGCAACCTTCCATGGTCTTAACCATTTTATTGCACAGATTTTCCTCAGGCATGGCTTCATAGTTGTAGTGCCCATAGATGCACTTAACCATCTCATAAGCCGGTATTCCTTAATTATCAAATGCGTAACGTACCTAAACCTCCAAAAAATAATTGCCCAAACATCAAATATGTTGGCATATTAAATCATCGTGCTCTTCCTTTAGCTAATTAATGTCCCATGTTTTTGTCGTTATATCAACCGTTGTGGAATCTATTGTTGCCATCACATGAGTCATAAGCCCACGTGTTAATGTCTTGCCATATTATCACAAAAAGAACACGTCTCCTCATGATTCCTCCTCGTGTTACTTTTCCCATAAGTGAACGGCTTGGTAAAATATCAGCATTTCCCAATATTAATGCGATTCAAGTATTGTACGTTTCGTACTGTGTCTTTCCACCGCCGAACTCCATGGCCAGCGAGAGCTTGATCCCGCATAAAACTGTGGGTTTGAATCCTTGTGAAACTATCTTTTGTTTACTACTTCAAACTCCTGGCCAATGCGGTGTCCGTCATTGTTAAACCTCAAGCTCAGCGTGTTCATGTGGCTTGTACAGCTCTTCCAACAGTCTTTTGATATGATCATTCCACTTCTTCCGCTTATGATAGAAACCCACGTGTTTATTCCCAAAGAAAACACGTGCCCTCCAGATCATATCCATGTCACTTCTTTGATAAGCGACCATTGTGAGACGACGCTAGCATCTCAGTTTGCCGCGTACACCTCACGTCTTGATTTCCACCGCTGCTAGAAAGAATTTGGTTCTTTACGAACTTAAGAATTTGATCACCCTTGGAAGTCCAAGAAAATCTGTTCCTTCTCAAATTCCCAGTCTATTTTATTTGTACGCCACCGTTCCTCCCCTGTATAAATATGGATGAATTGATTATCACCAAACCACATCTACAGCGATCCTTCTTCCCTTGTCAGCTTCCTTGGGTAAGTGCGGCTTTATTCTTTTCTTTGACATGATTTCTTTCGCACCTGGAGTAATCAACTTAATATCCTTTGATCTTGTGTCTTTCATACAACATCATTATCTTCTCAAGGATCTATATCGATAAAGGTACGAAAAAAAAAACACTTTTCTTCCATCATTATTTTGTTTCGCACGGTGCATCGATACAACAGCTAAACCTCTATTTGGTTGCTTCTTCCTCTTTTAATCTCCCTGGCTTCGGTATACATACATATATCCCTTTATTAGATATTGTGATACATCTTTTACTTTGCCTGTTAGGAAGATTTTATTCTTCGTTTAAGAACTTACTTATCAAATATCCCATCTTTTCTTCTTTTATAATGTCTTCCATATCGAAGATCATCCTCTGATTTTACTTCCCTAATGCAGCACTAACATCCTTCTAAGAGCTGGTGTTGAGCTTGTTTGAAACCTGCAGTATGACTTTTCCTAGCAGATCTCCGAACCACAAGGGCGATTTGAAAAAAGTTGTTCCTATCCGCCAGAATCCCAAAACTCGAGGGGACGGCTACAAACAAACAGTGTGCCACCAAACATCCATCAGCTATCAGAGATTTCCCACTCAACCTTCAAAGAGCTAACAAGGTTGACAACGTTTCCATCCCTAATTCAAACATGAATACCGGGGATAAATTGACAGTAGCTATAAGTGACGACAAAATCGGAAGCGTCAATGCTCCATCTAGAATTGCATGTTCGTCAGCTGAATATACTCCTGCTACGCCTTCCCCGAAGCCAGTAGCCCAGCAGCGTCTGCCATTTGAAGACGATCCTTTCCGTCCAGCCTTGTACAGATCGACTGGTTCTGCGGTGACTATTGGCGACTCTGCCATCCAGAACCCTACCGTCGCTCGCGGTATCATTCTCTCCAGCATGCTGCCAGTAGATCGCCATTGCTACAATCGTATGACCGACATTCCACAAGCTTTTGATCGTGCAGCACAGCTTCATTATGCCGTATGTGTTTTACTATTCAATTTATATGTCTTGTTTCCTTGCCAATTTCTGAGTTCTCAATGCTACTTTATCCTTTTCTTCGCAGGGTCTTTCACTCGTCCGGCGGGTCGGAGAACTCCATTATGAGGTCTTGGACAAGAAAGAGAAGGCTCATGAACTTACCTTGTATCAACTCCAGCGTGAGAATGATAAGTTGAAGCGCCAAATCAAGGACTTCCATGCAAAAAGTCGTGAGGCCTTCCATGCAAAAAGTCGTGAGGCCGACAATGCTTTGAATTTGATGCGTAAGCAACGCGATCGCGCCTCCTTTAAGAAGTTATGTTGTTGTTCCTTCCAATGTTGAAAAGGCCGTTTGACGGTGTCGATGATATGCACTACGACCCCGAAGAGGAGTATACCGTGAAGAGTAGTTGTCTGCGCTTTTTCAGAATTTTTTCTGTTATTCTTCTTAGGCTAGTATATGAACTTAGGCATCCAGTTTGATGTTTCATTATTGCGCTCCTCATTAGCTTTGTTTATTTCCCTTTCCGTAGATGTGCACCAATGAGCACTTTATTATTTTCACAAGGACTTAGTGACCAGTCGTCACTTTTAATTTGTTTCTTTTCCCTTCTTTAATGGAATGGCAGCTTACTGTCTCTAACTCTCCTTGTATCCTGAAGTATCTATGCTTACAAATCTTGCTCTGGCGCATTGGTCGTTATATACTTCAACTCTTGGAAAGTACACTTTAATTGTAGAAAAAGAGTTTATCAAAGAAATACGATCTACATTAATGAAAATATTTTTTTTTAGGTTGAAAGAATTCCATGGCTTGGACTCTTCTCTTCCATTCATATTCCTTAACCAATAAGCACCTCCACTAGCGGGTTTATCAACTAAGAAAGGTCCTTCCCAATTCTTTCCTAGCTTACCACTACCTCCATCTAATGACTTAGGTCTTGTCCTTCTCAAAACTTGCTCTCCAGGAAGAAAAGTCCGTTCTCGTACCTTTTTGTTGTACATTTGCTTCATAGATTGCTGGTACATTGCCAGCCTTCTCGAAGCTTCATCCCTGACCTCTTCCAACGGCTCCTTGTCTTTTGAAAGTATTTATGTGTTTTGACCCGACCGTTCCGCCAGAGTCTTGGTGGTTGGAACCAATAGTTCTACGGGCAGTACTGCTTCTGTACCGTATGCCAGTGTAAACGGAGAAAACCCAGTTTATCGTCTTGGTGTTGTTTTGTATTCCCATAAAACCCCAGGCAAGTACTTCGTCCACCTTCCCTTAGCTTTATCCAAGGTCTTCTTTAAGTTATCCAGGATAATCCTATTAGTTTCCTCGGCCTGTCCATTGCTTTGGGCATAGTATGGAGTCGAGAAATTATGTTTAATGTGCAAACCTACACACAATGATTTGATCGTCTCACAATCAAACTGCTTCCCATTATCAGAAATTATCATCGTTGGCACGCAGAACCTACAAATGATATTCTCCCATATGAATTTGTGAACATGAATCGCCTCCGTTCTCACTAGTGCGACTGCTTGCACCCACTTTGTGAAATAATCAGTTGCAACTAATAAATATTTGACGCCCCCAGGTGCCGTGGGGAATGAACCTACAATATCCAAACCCCATTTGCTGAACGGCCATGGGCTCATAACTGGATGTAATTCGTTTGCAGGTCTCTTTATTAGAGGTCCATGCAATTGACAAGTCATGCATTTCTGAGTGTATTCCTTCGCGTCATTTTGCATATAGGGCCAAAAATACCCTTGAGATAGCAAACGGTGCGCCCAGATTTCTACCTCCAGAATGGTTCCCGCAACACCCCTCATGTGCTTCTGGTAATAATTGCTTTCCCATCTCTCGGGTTACGCATCACAATAATGGTTCCATAGATACTGGCTTCCTGTAAAGCTCTCCCTCAATAAGAGCATATCTCCAAGCAGTCCTTGTTATTTTCCCGGCCAGATTCTTATCATGTGGCAGTTCTTGCGTTTGTAGGTAGCGAACATAAGGTTGTCTCCAATCCTCAGGTTGATCGCTGCTACTCTCATCTATATCCATAAGATCACTCTGGGCTTCAGACGAGGTAAAATTATTCCCACTGGCGTAAACTTTGTGCGCGGCGTCGATGGTGTTGTGAATAGTGGGAAACTCTTGGAAATCAACTATGATATACCGTGTTGTATCTGATACTACTGCTGCTGACAAGTAGGATAGGGCGTCTGCATGCATGTTTTCTAGCCTTGGCTTTTGCTCAATATCAAATACATTAAATTCCTTTGCCAATTCATGTATATATTCCAAGTAAGATGCTAACCTTTCATTTCTGGCCCGGTGTAATGGTTGGCTACTAGTCTTGAATCGGTTGTCAGAATGACCTTCCGCGCCCCCAAGTGAAGTGCAGTCTTCAATCCCGATATCACGGCCTCGTATTCATCTTGATTGTTTGAAGCTGCGAATCCTAACCGAATAGCCTTTTCGACCCGTAATCCTTCCGGGGAAATTAAAACGCATCCAACGCCGGCTCCATCGACATTTGCTGATCCATCAGTGTAAATCTTCCATATTCCACTGTCGATTTCGGGTATAGGTACTGAGTCTTCATTACTCGCTCGTATATTTACACCCTTTGAGACTTTCTTACTTACTTTAACATGTTCCCACGGCAAAAGGATTGGCAATACGTTGTCTGCTTCCTGCAAGATTTCCTCCTCAAGAACGGACTCAGAAACAACAATGTCATCTACTGGGAAATCTGCTATTAATGATGCTATCGCATGCCCCTTCTCTTCCATCCTTGGTTCATAGTCGATGGTATACGCGCCAAGGTAGGTAGCCCAAGTAGCCAGCCTGCTGGAATCATCGGTTCTTCCTAACACTTTCTTTAAGGGGTACTCGGTATACACGATGAGCCGTCGACCTTCGAAGTATGGTTTCAAACGCCTTGCAGCATGCATAAGAGCTAATGTCATTTTCTCTATTTTTTAGTACCTAGTCTCAGCATCTGTTAGTGATTTGCTAACGAAATAGACTGGCCTCTCCTCCGGTTCTCGAACAAACATTACTGCACTAACAACATAATCACTTGCAGCCAAATAGATGTAGACCGTCTGGCCAGTCTTTGGACTTGTGAGGACTGGCGGTGAGATTAAATACTGTTTTATTTTGTTAAATGCATGCTCACACTCCTCATTCCAACCAAATGTTTCAGCCTTCTTTAAGGCTAGGAAAAAGGACTTACATTTTTCTGAAAACCGAGAAATAAATCTATTCAACGCAGCTAATCTCCCAGTAAGCCTTTGTATTTCCTTTTTGTTTCTTGGCGATGGCATCTCTAAGATTGCTCTAATTTGTTCTGGATTGGCTTCAATTCCTCTTTGTGTCATCATATACCCAAGAAATTTCCCAGATGTGAGTCCAAAAGAGCACTTCGCTGGATTTAACTTCATCCCATATTGCCGAAGCCGATCGAAAGTTCTTTTCAAGTCCATAAGGTGAGATTCCTTCTTTTTGGATTTGACCACCATATCGTCGATGTAAACTTCCATGGTTCTCCCGATCATATCCTTGATCATTTCATCCACAAGACGCTGATAAGTTGCTCCCGCGTTCTTCAAACCAAATGGCATAACGAGGTAACAATATATCCCTTTGTCTGTTATGAAAGCCGTATGTTCTTGATCTCCCTCATACAATGGAATTTGATTATAACCAGAGAAACCGTCCATAAATGACAATCTTCCAAATCCCTAGGTAGCGTCTACCAATTCAACAATCTTGGGCATTGGGTAAGGATCACTTGGGCATGCTTTATTTAAATTTGTAAAATCAATACATACCCGAATTTTCCCGTTTTTCTTCGGAACTGATACAATATTTGCTAACCATTCTGGATACTTGACAGGTCTTATTATTCTTGCTTCTAACATCCTGTCAATCTCCTCAGCAACCTTTGCCTTCCGTTCCTGAGCCATTTTTTGTGGCTTCTGCCTTACTGGTTTAAATCCTTCACTGATATTGAACCGATGGCACGCGATGTTGGGATCAATACCTGGCATGTCCCTGAGACTCCAAGCGAAGACATCTTTATTATTTTTCAACAGGGTGATCAAGCTTTCACTTTCGCCTAACGGTTATTCCGCTCCGATAAACGTTGTTTGCTCTTTTTGATCCCCGATTTGTACTTCCACCAACTCCTCAATAGTTGGTGGTCCTTCCTTTCCTCTTCCTTGATAAGAGGTCGGGAAGCACTGTGGTTGCTACAGTTTCTTTTCAACCTGGAGTATTTCTGAACCCTTTAGTTCTGACTTTCTATACTCCTCCATTGCGTTTTCGTGACATTTATGAGATGCCACCTGGTCGCTTCTAACTTTTGTCACCCCTGCTGGAGTAATGAACTTCAAGCACTAGTGGACAGTGGAAGTTACCGCCTCCATTGCATGGATCCAATCACGTCCTAAGGTAGCGTTGTAAGGGTGCACGACAATCTAGCAACGAGAAATATTGCATAACCGTCCTTCCTTCCACCATCGTAGGCAGATTAATCCTTCCCATTGTTGTCATCGTTTCCCCACTAAATCCAATGATAGGGTTATCATCTGCTTCAACTTGGCTCTCGCTCAAACTCATTGAAGAGTATGCTCCCGAGAATATGACGCTAATTGAACTTCCAGTATCGACCAGAACTCGACGTACCTTATACATCCCAATGAGAGCTAGAATCACGATTGCATCATTATGTGGTTGATATACTCCAGCAAAATCAGCGTTCGAAAAGGAAATCTCAGTCTTCCCCTCTTCCAAAGTTTCTATACCAATCAGACTGGCATAATCAACCTTGTTCGATACTCGCCAATCATTAATATGACATAACTTTAATCTTGTAGCATTTTCCTGAGCCTTTATCGAAGTTGTGTTAACTCTTGCGTGGCTCACTCTAATCTCTCGTAAATCTAGAGTGTTGGCCAGTATGTTGACCTGTGATGGATTCTTTTTCACATATTGCTGCAGCTTTCCCTCTTCAATCATTTTTTGGACTTCTGCTGCGAGTGCGCGACAAGTATCTTTATTGTTCCCATGATCTTTATGATGAGCACAATATTTATTCTTATCTCTCTTATCCCTTGTTTCCACTGGCGGTGGTTCCGGAATGGGCAGCGAGTCTTTAATCTTCTTAAAAAGTTCCCCAAGTCCAATATTCAACTTGGGAAACCTTACTTTTTTCTTTTCTTGCAGCTTATGAGACTCCTCTTCATTTCTCATCTTCCTTGTAGGACCTTCATGACTCCTGTTTTTGGTATTCCCTTCAAATTGTTGTTTCGGTTTCTCCGGTCGCTCGACCATTGTCCTTTTTGTTGTCCGCGACAATTTTGCTTTCTTTTCTTTCTCTGCCTTATCATACCTATCAGACCTGTCATACATCTCTCTGAGGCTTCCAACTGGTTGGACTGTTAATGAATTGTAAATTACGAACTCATCATACTCCAATGCATTTTTGTATGCTTCTATTACGAAACTCTCATCAACTTTTCCAACTTCGCTTACTTCCTGACGGAACCTAATGTTAAAATCACTTAGACTTTCGCCAGGTTCCCTATGAAAAAGGAATAGATGACTGCTTCCCTTCTTGCTTCCGAGGTTAATCTTGTACTGCTCGAAGAACACGTCTGACAGCATTCCAAAATTCTTGATGGAATTAGACTCTAAATGAGAGAACCAAATTAGAGCCTTACCCGTCAAGGTTGTTGGGAATGTTCTACACAGTAGCTCGTCGTTGTATCCCCACAAACTCATCGAGTCTTGAAAACGCTGGACGTGCTCCACCGGATTTCCATTCTTGCCGTCAAAAAAATCCTTGAACTGAGGTTGGTTGAAATTTGAGGGTAGGCGGAATCGCCTTATTTTCTCGACGAATGGGGAGTCCATAGACTTCTTCATGGATAAGATTTGTTGTTCTTCATCTTTGGACTGCTTCTGTGTTAACAACTCGTCAATCATGGCGCTAAACCTTTTTCTGCTGAACTCTTCGCCTTTCTCTAAGACACTTTCAGTTTCCCTACGTATTCGTTCGTTTCTGGCGAGCTCTGTCCTCTTTCTTGGACGCTCCTTTTCATGCCTAGACTTCTTTGAGTAACGATCATTATTGCGATCGACCCTCCGTCTATTCTTCACATGACTTGTACCTTCATGTCTACCCCGCTCGGCTACATAGTAACGATCTTTATTGATGTCATATCGATCGTAATAGCCGTCATCATGGTGATCACGGCTCTGGTAATCGTCTCTGACGTCCTCCTCTCTTCTTTCGTTGCTTTGGCTACGTCGACGACGATCGTCACGAAGTTCAATCCATCTGTGTGGATTTCCATGCTCTCGGTGACGATATGGTCTTTCACTTCCCGAATGAGGGATGGCTGCTTCTTCATCCTCCCTTCTTTTCTCAAGTGCGATTCTGAGTCGCTTGTTCTCTCTTTCGAGCTCTTGCAATCGCTCCCTTACTGTTAAGTCAATAGGCGTCACCTGTTGGTTGTTGATCTGTGTAACCCGTGGGTTATTAACTTGTGCCGCAGGTTGGACATTGGCTTGTACCGCTGGTGGGATAGTGACTTGAGCAGCAGGTCAGACATTGGCTTGTACCGCAGGTGGGATAGTGAATTCAGCAGCAGGTCGGACATTGGCTTGTACAGTAGGTGGGTCGTTGATTCGTTCAGCTGGTGGACTATTCACTCGAGGACGTACTCCTCTGTTAACTATATCATCCTGTCGTCGCTCATGGAAGCTTCTGCTAACGGTTGGAGGTGGTGATATACGCAGCGGAACGTTGCTCTCCCTGATCCTTGGAAAAGATCTCTCAGATCGAGATCGAGAAGCAGATGCCGATGACGATATCGACGTCTCTCTCCCGTCCCTTTCATCATAGTTGTTTTGAACAACAACGCTTCTCAATGTTGGAGCGTTTTCTTGATGATTCGATTGATTTCCAGTGGGTACATCTACATCCATCTCAGGTTGATTTGCTCCTGATGCATCCATTTGTTTCTCTTTTCTTTTGAACTTTTCAGTTAACAACTTTGGCAGGATTTTTAGCAACTTTCTCGGATCTTGCAACTCTTGAAAATGTTCAGAAAGTCTATGGATCTCCTGCAACTTTATGGATACGTGGTGAAACTTTCCGCAACTGTCGGGAAAGGTTCAGAACTTCTTATAACTTTCTGAAAAGGTTGTGAAATCTTCTGCGACTTTCTGCAAAGGTTGTGAAACCTTCTGCAACTTTCTGTTCACAATGATTTTGAAACCCTAATTTCGAAAATCATTTGAGAACGACTTCTTACCAATTGGGGAGCACGATCTTTTCTTCGTAGTCCCCTTGGTCGGCGCCAAAAGATGTTGGTGCAAAAATCGATCACCCCAACAATCTTCGAGATACGTTATAGTTGATCCAATCGCCGTCGTTGATGAAGAATATCCAAAGAATTGATGAAAATAGGTGGGGTACCTGCAAAAACACTCCGATGCTAAAGTCAGCGGATGTTCTATGCAAGTGTATTGTGTGAAAAGAATAGCATTCTCTCCCTTTTGAGTTGAGATTTAGCCTCTATATATATGCAGAAGGAGATGTAGCTTTAGGGTTTCAATAGTTATCCAAATAACTTTCCCCATCTGTATAAATCCCAAATAACAACCAGATTCATGATAAGATTTGTTATTCCCTCTAATACTTATCATAATCCATATTTATCTTAAATAATTGTTATCTTGAATAATTATGATAACTACTTAAGATAATTATCCTCCTTCTGCTAGGATCTTGCAATTATCTTAAATAATATTTAATAATTATCTACAACAATTATTCCATAAGAATCTTAACCTCTTTTATTAAGATCTTATTACCCATGGACCTTTGGACTTCAATAATAAGCTAAGCTGGTTTCTACAATAAATCGAATTCAGGCTTCCATAATAAGCCAAACGGGTTTCCATAATAAACCAAATTCACGCTTCCATAATAAACCCTATGAGTTTTCATAACAAACCCATCGATTTCTATAATAAACCGACCGGTTTTCATAATAAACCGGATTTAGACTTCCATTTTAAACCATGTGTGATTTGCACGTATGCTATTTTGAGTAGGGTACAAACATCCATAATTAGGAGGCAGCTTAAAGAAAAAAGTACTGATAGTTCCACTGTATGAGCACGACGAGCTCATAAGAAGATATTTTCCCTCCTGAAATTTCAATTTTGCGCAACTGATAACAACAAAATGGGGCATCATCAACGCCAACAACAACAGAATCATCCATCAATGGATGGTTTAGTTAATCTGCTCAGCAAATCTAATAATGATCTTACTACTGTTTATAACAAGCTGGAGAGGGAATTCCAACAAACTTACCCTGACAATGTAATTTCATTTCCCCTCTTTCTACTATTTCTTCTTCTTCTTCTGATTTTGTAATTAGGGTTTTAATGTTTTAATTTGTCATCACGTATTTTGAATTCGTTTTTAAAAAAAAAAATAAAAAAATTTGTTTTTAATTCTGTAGGCAAATCCACTGAAGTTAGTTACCCGGATCAAGAAAATCCAGGAAGATCTTTCATCTTTGAAAGACCAGTGCAGAGAACTCTTATCTGCCAAGCAGGTATCCTATCCCCAAAACTTACTCATATATGATTTTGGACAACTTGTTATTTGAGTCCCTTAATCGTTGATATGGTTGATTTAGATGGGTAGGATTGTTGGTCTAGATAGGAAAGGGTTAAATTGGGTTTTGATTGCCGTTAATTTCTTAGATCACTATGCTGCTCCCTGATTGCCGTTCGTTGCTAACATGCTAGGGTTATGGTTCTCTATATTGTATAGTGCTGTCGCTGATGTTTGAGGTACTTGAGTATACCAAATTGTTGTTGTGGTGTAGATTAATGTTTATTATTGGAAGTGGAATCAGGTAAGGGTAAATAATTTCTGGTTTAGTCAAGTCCAACTTATCGTTCTTGGCGATAGTGTTGTGATTTTGCATATTACATAGAACAAGAAATTGAGGGACATATTAATATGAGAAATTGAGGGACATATTAATATGCGTAACAGAATGAGAGTCAGATTGCTACACATGGACTCTCTCTTTATCCCAATTCTGTTTGTTTTTTTGTCTTGCAGGATTTGATAGACAAGGCCAGGATGAGTCTGGTCAGTAATAGGAGTCTAGTTCAACGGATGCAAGCATCATCTGGGATTCCTCCTACTAATGATTCGGATGATCCGGCATACACTAATTTAAACCAGGTATTTGCGTAAGATTTTGATTTGTCAATTTATATTGTTTGTACAGTTTGAAGTTGTGTGTCTTTTTATGCATGATGTGAGAAACATGTGAAATAGATTTTTGCAAGAGGATTCTTAAGTGCATTTTTGTCCATTTAGAATTTTTGCTTCTGTTTTTTTTTTTTTGAAGCAATTTTTGTTTCTGTTGTTTCATTAAGTTTAGTTTTACTCTTCAATTTTATCTTTTAATTGATGCTTACTTTCAAAATTAAAAATGGGTTTTGTTATCTTGTGCATCCATGCACAAGATAAGGGCCAATCATTGGCATCGAAAAATGTAAAAAATTATAAAACATAAGAGAGAGAATGTTTCTTTGCATTGGAGAATGCATTTGTGGAGAAAGAAGTTCAAAAATTCATGAATATTTGCATTCCCAAATGCAAAGAAGCATTCTCTCTCTTATATTTTATAGTTTTTTACACTTTTTGATGCCAATGATTGACCCTTATCTTGTGCATGGATGCACAAGATAACAACACAATGGAGGGGGTCGCATTTTCCAAGTGGCACCTATAGATGTTGTGTCATTTGCCAGCAAGCAACCAACAGTGAATTGAAAGCGAGGAGAACTAATATCAAGGCAGGAATGATTGCCTTGTTATTAACTTTCAAAAGTTTTGCACCATATGATCTTGCTACATCTTAAATGTTCTTGTTTTCTTTTACTACCTATTTCATTCTATTAAAAAATGAAACTCCACTTCTGGATTTTGTGTGTCAAGACACATGAACACCATTTGCAGAGTTCACGGACACTTCGGCTAGTAGTTGCACGCAACTCTATTAATCCGTGTGTATATCTTGCGCATATGAAATAGTAGTACATTAGTGTCTTTTATGAATATGCAACAGTTCTGAACTCGTAGAACATATTAAGAATTAAAAATAGTGCCCCTAGTGCTGAAAAAATGAACATGTAGTGTACTTCCATGTCGGTGTTTCAGCAATTTTGACTAACCGTGTCCGGCACTAACATATGTACCAGTACCGTCGGAACATAATGAAATGTTCATGGTCCAACATTTACAGGTTTTTGTCGCCCTCACTTGAACTTTGCTTTCAATTGTATGCAGATCATTGCCGAGTGGACAGCTCAACTAAGTTCAGAGACAGGTAAACACTTCATCTCCTTGTTTTAGTACATATTGATGGACGTTTCCTGTGGGTGGAAAGTGGTGGACATGCTCTAGTATGAGTTTTCCATCCCTGGATGCAAGGCTGGTTCTGTGCACCTACTCGTAAGATGTGGGAGTAATTCTTCATGTAGGCATGGATGTTAAACAGTCACCCACCTTAGTTTGATTGTGATCATATCACACCTACATGTAGGATACTGGATATTATGTGATCATGGTTTCACTCACCCGTCTAACATGTAGAGTTTTACGTTGGCCCATGATCTTTGTCATACTAACTGAACAAAGCCTGACCATGATCAGGGGAAAGAAATGGGTCACACTGTCAACGAGATGATTCTCTGCTGCGGGTTTAATTTAGAGTCCAAGGCCTCTGAAGAGATACATGCTAATGGTCCATTATACTCTGATATATTATTTCTTAGAAATCTGAGGAGATTTTATATGTTTCATGCTGGCAGGGGATGATATGCTTGAGTCTGACTCGGATGATATCAATAAGTTGCTTTTTTCAGCATTAGTTCACCCAAATTGAAAAAGAGGGAACATTGAAGATAACCGAAAAAGTAGCCTCTTCAGAGCCTTCTCAGCTACTTTATGTTACTGTGTGTAAGGTACATATATAGACCCCCCTTTCCTTTCTGGAGGTGCCATTAATTAAACATTTTCGTGATGCTGGAATATGGATTTTCTCATGTATATTGGTCATACAAGCTTGTTAGAAAAGCACAACGATTTGCAGATTGCGCTTACTTATTTTGAAGATTACATGTCTTTCGCAGAATCTTGAATTTACCTATTTCCGTTTCAAATTCTTTGTTTGTGCCCTTGATTCTTTTTATACTTGATACCAATAGAACTCCGAGTTTAGGTATCAAAATATTAAGAACTCACTTTCAAACCACTATTTCTCATTATAGAAGATTGAACGTCTTCTGATATATAGATCCCTCGAACAAATGTTGCTTTAATTTATAGAATAATGGTCAATTTAAATTGTTCTCTAGACTGTGTGATGGTCACTGTCATGGATTGATGATTAATTCAAATATTCTCTAACGATGATTAATTCAGATCCAAGTTTCAGAAACTTATGGCCGTTATCAATTATGTTTGTAAAGTGCATTGGCAGTTTCTGCTTTTTTCGGTACACGTTTGATGACTGGAACAATCTGCCCATTTCAATCATATGTGGCAACATAGGCCAACAATTTCATTCTTGTGGCCTTCGGCAAGTTGGTAAAAGACACCAAATTTCCATGGTTAATGACTGGAAAATTGTTACAAAGTTGGGTATAAGTTGTTACAAAGTTTTGAAGGTTTGCGCAGTAGGGAATGGCTGGAAAATTGTTGAAAAAGGGTTTCACTTGTCCTTCCTCAAGTACTCCTTCCCTCTTAATTGCAGGATGGTTTCATATATATGATGGAAAGTGAAGTCGCTCTTTATTAGTAGTGCATACAGGCGATAGTTGTTATCTCCTGCAGTTTACCTTTCTTATACTGCATTATTCAAGCATAACTGTTTCCCCTCATTCAGTGTTTGTCCAATTAATTCTTGTTTAGAGGAACGACCTTCATTTGTTCGTTGTACATACGTTTGAGCACCATCTGTCTGGCTGCCCTATCTACTGTACAGGTCACAACCTAAAATTTCAATTTTGTTAGGATTCCACATTTTTTTCCTCTCACAAAAAGTAGGGAAAGCAATGGCCAGTTGCCGAGTTATCTCTGGGTACTACTGGCGGATATTTCTACTTTGTACCCTTTTTTGGATTTTATAACACCAAACTGCTTTTCACCTAGCTAGCTACACATTCCATTCGAGCTGGACCCGACCAATCTGAGTTGTCTTGGTTTAACTTCTTTCTTCACGGCTATCTGATTGTCCACAATGCTAAATAGTTAGCTGCATTTGTGGTTGCTGCTTATGCCTCAGAAGTCGGAAGACATCGGTCAATCCGACCAAGCTACCATATCACTCCTAATCAGCTAGCAATAGCTGGGACCGCGGAGTATTTCTTAGCCTGTACACACATCGATAAAACACGGAAAAATATTCATCATCCACGACTTTAACAGCTCCGACCATACGAATGAGATTATAGGAAGTTTTCAAGGGTTAGACAGCAGGCATAGCTGAGGAATTATTGAAGAGGGTAACTATATGCAATAGGTGACCAGAGAAACCAACAGTTCACCTGTTAATCATAATTTTTTCTTTGATTATAGATGGTAAATTGATTTTTTAATTTTTTCGGTATCAAAAAGTTCAAAAAAAAAGAAATCTTGAGATTGTTTAAAACGCATGCAACTAAAGCGGCGTTCAACAGACTTTAGAGCTTCTCCAATGGCATGTATGTGGAGATAAATGTCAAATCCATCTAGGATACATATCAATTTTCTCTAAAATCATTCTCCAACCCGGATGTCATAAATCAATGTATGCATGACTTTAGGTAGAAAATATTAAGAGGAACGTCTAGTTTCCCACATTCCTCTTGACATTGTCTACTATCCTAGTCAGTTTTTTTAAATTAAAAATATATTTTATTTACTAAAATTAATTCTAATACAATAAAAAATCATTTTTAGATCTAATAATTTTAAAATTACCAAACATAAAATTTACATTTAATAAGAAAATGATCACAAACAACACCATTAGGAGACGAATAACTTTTTTCACTTAAACTTAAAGAAAATTTGAAATAAAAGTGTCTTGTTTGTGTTGCCACATAGAAAATACGTACAACCACCGTTGGATAAGCTCTTACCCACCGGTGAGTACCTCAAAATCCGAAAGTACAAGTCAGCAATTGTTTGGTTATTTGGGCCAACGACGAGAATCTCAACCCCCTCCCTCTCTCTAAAGTCTAAACTCTCCCCCTTTCAAAATTTCACGCTTTCTCTCACTCGACTCGACTTTAAAATCCAGAGAGGTGTATGATTGTAGAAATCATTTGCTGAATTGCGGAACTCAAAAGAGATACCGGCTAATTTCCGGTAGATCACCGGAAATTATGGCCGGGAAAATAATTAATAGAAAAAAAATCATCAATCGAAAAAGTGAGCACGAGAAATCATCATCAGAAAAAGAAGAAGTAAGAGAAGAGATTATGCTCAAGAAGAAGAACAATAATCATGAGAAAGTGGAGAAAAATTATCAAAGAAGATTACTGAAATTTGAAGAATTACCAAATTATATGAAGGACAATGAGTTTATATTAGATCATTATAGATGCGAATGGTCATTAAAAGATACTTTCTTCAGTGTTTTCTCTTTGCACAATGAAACCCTAAACATCTGGACGTGAGTTTTATCAAACTTAGAATCAAATTACATCCGTTATTTGCTTCGGATTTCTCTGCTTAATTAAGAATTTAATTCAATTCTCAGGCATTTGGGAGGATTCGTGATTTTCCTATCATTGACTATGCTAAGCTTGATTGATGAAGTTCCATCATTTCTCTCCGATTTTTCCAGGTTTGTAAGGAATTCGATTTTGATTTTTTTTTTTCTATTTATTTTTTTGAAATCAAGCTCATCTTCTTAATTCAGATCGATTCAGAAGCCATGGATGATGATTATGAAGAATGGTTCAGATATTCCATCAGCTGGAACCGTAAGTTCCTTCTTTCTCTTAGAGAACAAAAAGTATGATTAATTAGATTTTTCCGTAACGTTACCCTACACCACGTTTTTCTCGTAGCCTTTTTTATGCTTCCCCGTGATTATGTGGGCCTGGGCCTGTTTGGTGCGACAAAAAATCTGAACCCTGAATTTCATTTGAAATTTTACAAGTTACTCCTGTTACTGTATATATCAGTGAACCAAAAAGCAAAAAGATTAATCGATTTTTCAGCGATTCCTTTTCTATTTTCTAAAAGATAATGTTATTTAGTAATGAAAGCACAAGAGTAAAAGTTAATCCATTTTCAGAAGCCGCGTGAAGTTATAAATCTCATTTTAAAAAGAGGGTAATGGTGATGAACTAATGATGTGTTGAAGTCCCCCACTAATCTAGCTTAAAAACTTGACATCTGTGAAGTTAAATCAATAAATAGGCGGGTGTTATTATAAGCACTTATTACTTTGTCAGAGGGGTTAGTGACGTTGGCCCCATTTTAAGAAATCCAAATGCAGAATGTGGATGCTCCATATGCAACCTTGACATATGAAAATCTTACTAAAATATGTCTGCTGCTTCTTTTAGGGCTTACATGCAGGACACAACCAACATGGATCAATCTTTCAGTCAGTAATCTTCCCCCGTGGATTCATAAGCAACGACTTGCCAAACATTCCTCGTTGGCCATGGTTTGTATTCTTGATAGGAGCAATGGGATGTTTAATCTGCAGCTCAATTTCACATCTCTTTGCTTGCCACTCTCGCCGTCTCAATTTATTCTTTTGGCGTCTGGATTATGCTGGCATTTCATTGATGATTGTTTGTTCATTTTTCACGCCAATCTACTATGCTTTCTTCTGTAATCCCAACTCACGAAATTTCTACCTCACATCCATTACAATCCTTGGAATTCTTGCGGTAGTCACTTTACTAGCACCAGCACTATCTTCACCTAAGTACAGATCATTCAGAGCGACACTTTTTCTCACTATGGGTTTCTCTGGGGTTGTTCCTGCTGCTCATGCTGTTATTCTTCATTGGGGACACCCTGCCATTTTTGTTGCTCTAGCTTATGAACTCGCAATGGCGCTTTTTTATGCTATTGGAGTCGTTTTCTATGTTAGCAGAGTACCAGAGAGATGGAAGCCTGGCGCCTTCGATATTGCTGGGCATAGTCATCAGATATTCCACGTTTTTGTCGTTGCGGGAGCACTCGCTCATTATGGAGCTACAATGGTGTTAGTTCAGTGGCGATTGAGTTCTCCTACGTGCGAGTTTCAGTAGAGTTTTATCTATTCCAGAGAAAATTAGTGAAATAAGTCAATTGGTTGTTCCATATTTTGGCTACCAAGAGTTTGTTCATGGGTGTCCTATCAGTCTATAAACTGTTTGGTGAATTTAAATTGCAAGATTGATAAAACGAGATTTGACTGTTAATAGCTCTTGAATTTCTCTGTAAACTGAGATAGCAGAATTACTTCGGGATTGAAATTTTGTTGCATTCTAAATTAAACCTGACCAGTAAAACAGTTATTTAACTATATGCACATTGTTATTTTCCAATTCCATTTGGATCTTACTCTTCTTTTTTACGGTTTATAATAATACCTGTGTTTCATTATCATTACAGTAGTTTCAAATCCTACAGAATCAGGTGGCGGTGTTTATTTTCTGTCAACTGATTATCTGAATCCGTACACCATTTTTTTCTTGAGTAATGCCTGAGTTGGGCTTTCGTCACTCGTCATTAGATAAATTTCTAAACCTCCTCTGACTTGCCGACACCATTCTACTAAAGAACAATAACATAATATCCCTTTGTGCAAGGAGGCATAGACAAAAAAAATAGAACACCATAATTTCTCAAAAAAAAAATGATATGAGAAATGAATCAACAATCAAAGTTTGTTTTCATTGTTGATTCATTTCTCATATCATTTTTTTTTTAATGTAAACAAACTTTGCAACAAGATATCTCAAAGCCGAATCGCCAAAACAAGACTAGTAGTTAATATAAAAACCAACACAAAAGACCCTAACTGATCATTGAGCAAGCTTCATTGTTCCTCTTCTTTCTCCAAGTTAGAAAGAGATAAAATGAGATAGAGACATAGAGGTACTACAACAAATGCAGCAACTTTTGGTAACTCTTCATTCTCCTCTGAAATTACTCCTATCCTTGACCAATCCCCACTATACCTGAATGAAATAGACAATCAAGGATTTTCCCGTCAGCTTGTATCACAGATTTGTTATAACAGAGAAAGAGAGAGAGAGAGAGTACCCGGTATCAATGAAACCCAATCCAAGAACAGCAATTCCAGATTGAACAAAAAAAATCTTCGGAATTTTCAAAGCAGACAATATTGTCGATGGCTTTTGTTTACTGGTCGTTGAGACATTTTGATCATCTGAACTAATATCTTGTTTTCTGGAAAATTGGGGTCTGATTTTCCTCCGAGATCTGTCTTTATTATCATTTGATAACTGGAGATACGGTGAGAAGGAGGCCAAGCTGTTAATTTGTGTGATCACCATTTCTTTATGTCTTCCGTTCTCCTCTCCTTCTGCCAGTTTATTTATTGAACGGTATTCTTCGGCACCACCTTTTTTTTGGTTGGGACCATCATTCTTTGATAAGAATATCTACCCTGATAAGAGTATCATAATAATCTGGGGAGATGACTAATTTATCCACTACCGTAATTAGAATCTAGCTCCTTTAAAATCCTAAGCTCCTTAGGCTCCACGTTGAACGGTGACCTTCACCCTCTCACAGAATTGTTCCGTTTCACTTTTCCTCAAAGGAGAAAAAAACAAGGTTTTTTCTTCACAAAATAAAGAAATTTTTATATTTATCACACACAAAAAAGGAAAACGAAAACAAAAAAAAAATTCTTAGAAGAAACCCTAGGAACAAACCTAGGTTTTCTTCCCTACGAAAAAAATCATCATTAACGATGATACAGAAATTCGTTCTCTTTATTCTCCTCCCGATTTTTCCCTGAACGAGAAGAGTAACTGAAATGGAAGTTAGGGTATGAAGGAATCAAGCCGAACAAAATATAGGTTAGGGTTTCGCTGCTTTGTTTTGATTTTTGAAACTCTAATCTCTTGATTTATGATCATACGGGCTTGGTTAGGGGTTTATTTTTCAGGTACAGTTTTTACAAAATTCAAGTTGGGATTTGAAGGAATCAAGGGTTTACTGTGTTTGGTTAGGGTTTATTTGAGTTTAATGAACTGTTGCAGCACCAAAACTTCCTTCTCTCCTTTCCTGATCAAAGAGACGTCCTAGGTTTAGGCAGAGCAAATATTAATTATGTGGGTTTTTCGTTTATAAATATATTTCGATTTCTTTCTTCTGCTATTGGTTCTCTGAGAATTTAATCCCTAGAAAATTTTCTTCATGATTTTGTGTTGATTGCTTTGTATTCTTAATTTTTCGGTTGATGCTCGACTCTCTCGAAACTATTGCACTTGAGGTTTATCATGCAGGTGTGAACCCTAATAATGGAGGTTAATAATGGATATTTTGATGATTGTTTATTTTGTTCAATGTATCAATAACCCAAATCAAGTGTAATAAACCTTATTTATGTTGGTTTCAGGTAACCAATCAATGCAGCCAATTTATAATCTTGCATAGCTTGGTTGGATTGCAGCCAATTTGTACTGGTGATGTTTCTTTCTTGATATTGTGTAAATTGGTGGGCGTGTTCTTTTCTTTTTATTAGTTAGGACTCGGGAGTAAAGGGAATTGAGGTGGATTTGAGTAATCAATTTGTTGTAGTGTAGTAGTTCTTGGTTCATTAAACATGGGTTTATTTGATTTTTGACATGATATACAATTATGGTCTTTTATGTTGTTTGTAGTATTACTTTGGTTTCATATTTGTATGGTTTCATATTTGTATTAAACTCTACCTTTTTTTGATTTTGTACAGAGAATATTTGTGTCAATTGGTGGGCTTGTTTCTTAATTTTCTGATCATTTTTCTTCTTCTTTTTTTTTGACTTTGCAGGTTAGGTTCCAGGGTTCTTCATAATTGTCTCAGTGTGCTTAGAAAAAATCTGAAGTTTTAAGGGTGCAATGGAGATTGCAACAATGGTAATCTTTGACTTTCTTCCTAATTTTTTAAGTTGGCGTATTTCATTGTTGCAACTCAAGCTAAGTGATTTGTGGTGTGTATATTAGTTGGAATGCATTTACTGTTATGTTGTTGTTTTGGATGTTAGTTATAATACTTATAACTATGCATCATAGTTGAATTTTTGCATTCAGTAAAAAGTTCCCACTTTTACGTATTTGATGCGCTAACTTTTTTGATATATTTGTTTGAGTTAAGCCAGAATAGATGAAATAGAAATAGAATTTCTAAGAGTTTGTTAAGTTGATTGGAACAGTTGAGGACTGCTAAGAATTTGTTGAATATTTTTACTTTGAATTTGGTCGGAGTAATTAAGGCCTAAATGCCCAATTCACGACCTCCAGAGTTATGCATATGCTTTATAGGCTACCTTAATGGATTACTTATATATTTAAATCCCGAGACCCTTGAAAGAGTATAGGTATTGGTTACATGATAGCATACTGGACCAAGATTTTGTTGAATACTGATTACGATTAAGATTGCTTTTTAGGTTACATGAGAGCACTGGAAACTAAATAGAAAATAATATTAGAAAATTCCAAGGAGTTCAGTACACCTGACTGTGGTAATGATGATTGTCCTTTGATTTAAGGCCTAAATGCTCAGTTCACAACCTCCAGAGTTATGCATATGCTTTATAGGGTACCTTAATGGATTACTTATATATTTAAATCCCGAGACCCTTGAAAGATAATAGGTATTGGTTACATGAGAGCACACTGGACCAGGATTTTATTGAATATTGATTACGATTAAGATTGCTTTTTAGGTTACATGAGAGCACTGGAAACTAAATAGAAAATAATATTAGAAAATTCCAAGGATTTCAATACACCTGACTGTGGTAATGATGATTGTCCTTTGATTTTGTTTCACCACTGTCTCAATAGTAAGCATCAAATAGAAAACTAAATAAAATAGCTTGAATTTGCAGATCTGGAATGTTTTTTTCATGGTGTTAAAAATCTTCTTTTGTATAATGCGTAGGATGCAAAAGCTTGAGAAGGAGTTCGGTATTGAATACCTATAAGATTTTTTGAGGAGGCAAAAAAAGGAGCACCTCAAATGTCTATGGTAAGCCGACACTATTTTTATTTTTTGGTTCTATGGAGTAATCATGTGCATAATTTTATAAATATAGGATAATTAGTTAATACTGTAAGCTATTGTAATTAGGATAATTTTACTCCTATTGTAATTATCCTTTTTCTATTATAGGATAATTAGTTAATACTGTAAGCTATGTTTAAAGCCCATTCAAGTTCAAGAGAGCTAGACAAAAACCTTTCGGAAGGACTTCTAAAGTTATGTGTTGTAGATAATAATTGAAATAACTCATATCAATGTCACCTGTTCAAGTTCCTAACATACTAATCATCCGTAAGTGGTGTACTGCATATATTTCTTTATCAGTGGTTTTTAGTTAGCATGGTTTCTATAGTCATTTGAACATTAATGTGAAACATTTTGTATATATGTGATGCTCTTGCAGATTTGAATACTATTGTAGGGAAAGCTAAGGTGATAATACTAACCCATTGAGAAAAGAATAAGGTGATAATGCTAACCATTTATTTAATGGGTTTGTTTTATTTTTTAAAATTGGCTCATGATACTGTTTTTTTTATTTGATATGTGAGAATCATTATATTGTCTTTCAACGTGCAACTTGGTAGTGAACTTGAACTGGAAGATATATTAGGAACGAAGAATGAAACATCAGCAATTAGAAGAAAACAAATAGTGAAGAACAAACCAATGCATATAGTTTAATTTAGCTTACTGAGAAGTTGTAGGTTCTATTCATTGTAATAATATTAGAAAATTGTGGGGCGAATTGAGTTAGACTATAAAAATGAAATAAACAATTACAAATCCCATGTAGTTGATAAAATTGGATCAATAAAATTTCTATATAATTTTGTTAAGTTGTTCTGTTTCGATTTAAAACATGACATACATTTTGGATGTTAGTTCATTATAACAATGTATGTTTTTTTACTGGATAAAGAAATCAACTAATCGAATGTTTTGAATTGCCTGTAATTTCAAACAACTATACCAAAGACTTACTTTATGAGCCTATACAGGTGGAATTCTTACTTGGTGAAACGATTGTTGTGAATGGTATTTAACTCTTAACTTCACCTCATTGATTTTTCTCCAATACTAAAGGTTTTTTTTTTTTTTTACTTTTCTAGCTTATTGTTAGTATCCAAGTTCTTGGACCAGCTGGTAAAAAGAGTAGGGTTAAATGTAAGATTATGAGTTCGATGGGGACTGAGGGTCTGAGCTGGTGAGTTATATAATGCATTTACATTTGTGCTTGCTTCTGAATATAATCCAATAGAACTATTGACGTACAAATGAGTATACGTGATTTTTTTTTCACAGTAGAGTTTAGTTCGTAGCTTAGATGACCATCTGCAAAAGCTAATTGCAGGTGTGATCTTGCAGGATGAAGGAACTTGGCTGATCGGTCTTCATCTAGCTCCTAAAGTTTGAGAGTGGATACTCTAAAGCATGAGAAGAAATGGACTAGCTTATGGAGAACCTTCTTGGTCAACATGTCAGTTTTCATCTCTTACCTCAATTTTCTACGCGCTGATATCGTTATGGTGCATATGATTATTTGTACTTTAGGTTTCTCTAGGAGTGATCAATTTTGGTGTGGTAATGGTGCACACAGTTATGTACTTCAGGTTTGTCTCAGCGTAGTTAAATTTGATGTCTGATCTCTTTTATGAGGTATATAGAAGAGATGGGGAAAATAATTAACAGAAAATTTTCTTAATTTATTCATTGAGTTATTTCTTCCATGATGTGATCAGAATAAAAAAGTACAATTGTATAATTATGTAGATTGACACTTCAATTATAATAATACATATTTGTTTCTTTTCGACAGATCATATATTTGGATTAATAGTTGTCGATTGTAATGATTTTTTGAATTGCGATGATACCATATCTTAGTAACTTAGTGTAACTTAGTAGGCAACTTGATGATGAAGCGGAAGAAATTTCAAAAGTGGGATGAAGATCAAAAGTGGAAGTATGTTATAATTTTGGCATGTTCTATACGATCAAAAATGAATACGGTTTGTAGGGTGACATCGTTCTATCATTAACTTTGGGAGTATGTTTTTACTTTTCTTAATGAATTTATCTAGCGCATTGCCCTGCCGTACAAAATTCCAGGTTTCTTGCACCAAAGCCACGCGACAAGAAAACAAAATATATATCAGGATTGGGCAACATGAAACCACGCGACACCAAATCAAAAAATGCATTGGGACAGGGCGAGGCGAAGCCGAGCCACCAAATCAAAAATCCTTAGCGAGGGGGCGAGGCGAAGCCGAGCCACACCAAATCAAAATTGCATCTCAATGGGACGAGGCGAAGCCGCACAACACCAAACCAGAAATACATCGGGAAGGGGAGAGGCGAAGCCGAGCCACATCAAATCAAAAATCCTAAGTATACATCGAGACTAGGTGAGGCGAAACCATACCACACCAAACCAAAAATATGGTTAAAAGAAAAAAATGGTGGTTGATTTTCGGGTCCGACCGGTGCGTAGCACGGGCACAAAATCTAGTTATTATAATTAATCTAAACAACTACCTAATATAATCTAATAACAAAACTAATTCATTAATCCTATCCTAGCCGAATGTGTGAGAGAATTTTTTCTTCTTTCTTCTAATTAAAATTAGATTTTTGTTAACAATCGGGATCCGTCGACAAAATGTTTTGACAAACCATTTTAACAAACCTTGTGAAACGCTAGATTTCCTATATCTAACGACTTATATTAGTGCTTACGTGGCCGTTTAACCGATCTCATTTTTTGTTTGGCTTAATTTTAGTTGAGAAATTTTAGGAAAAATATTCGACACAAAACCATATCTTCTACTTTTTTTATTATGATTGATTTGGTAAATAAATCAGATTTTTCCTTCATTAGGTAGATGAAAGGATACAATTTTTAAGAATATATTTTATACGGACAATTAAAGATTATATATCATCATAGATCTTCGTATCTTCATGATGGTCTGTATCACAAGCTCACTCTCCACTCAATATCAGGGCATCAAGATGATGATCCACTATTTCCATAATTCATCTTCGTTTGAGAAATAGTTCTGTTAAAGAATTTAAATAGGAGACAAAGAACTGCTCTTGATTTTTAAAATTAGGTGAATAAACGTTGTTATTAAACCACCCCAAGAAAAATGGATGTTGATCATTGGCGACAGTAGAAGAACTGTTAGTCTGTCACTACCAATTAAATCCACAGCTTCGGATGAATTCACAAGCTCCATCAAGTTACATATATATAGCTTAACAATAATTCTAAAAGAGAATGTTGTTGCTTATGCGGTTATGCCTTAATAATGGGTTAATTATTTCTGATGATGAAGTAGGAGAATTTGTTGTTAGCGGTGATAAGCTGAAGGAACAAATGAGAAACCCATAAAGTAGGAGAAGAAGAATTCATTGAGATGAAAACGCAAACCACATAGATATGTTGTATGAGAGAAGAAAGTTGATCACGAATCCATGATGATGTCTGTTGACCATCGTCATCTAGATCAGAGCTATTAGTGAGCACCGATCAATATTATTTGGTAAAAGTTAAGATTAAGATTTGTTCCAGCCTCGGCATAAAAGCTACCAAACAGAGTATAACGTTGATTAGATGTCAGATCGGTTTAAATTATTGACCATCCGATAAGATTCATTTGACGGACTAGTCAAAACAATTTGTTGCTGGATCCCGACCCTTTTGTTAAAGGGAGAGCAAAAATGGATCCGAGGAGAGCGAAAATTGTCGCCCACTTATTAATTACGAACTAGTCAACATAATTCACCAACTCGGACTAGACTACCCATGTTTAGTACACTTTAGAATACACAAATTACCCCCAAAAATGTTCATCTTCCTCCTGTCGTAACCATCCTCTCCGCCGCACCACCACCAAACTCTTTACTGCATGGCCCACTAACTCCATTAAAGGTAGATCCTCTCGTTAATGCTCACCATTAACATACATTTCACTCAAAGATAACAACTCTCTTCTTATTTAAACAAATAATTCTTGTTTCAAAAATTGAAAATCCAGTTCTAATCACTCGAGACATCAAAATAATTGGATCTAAAATTAGTTGTCCGATAAAATCTACTTAATTATTATTCTTCTTCCATGGATTCTACCATCTTTTCTAAGTCCATCATCTTGTCAAGCTACCAAATAAGTAAAAGATGTTCAAATTTTTTATTTAACCTAAATTAGATAAAGGAATACAATATCAAAAGAGACTCAGAATGTTTAGAGGACGATTTGATGTCCTGACTTTTGTTTTCACAATTTAAGAGGGGATTTGTTTGAATCGATTGATATTCGCCTCATATACCAGCTAGGTATATTTCCAGGTGCGGAGGTTTGGCAAAAGCTTGACTTTGTTTGATGGACAACTAATTATAATCAATTTCTTATTTGGTTAAGTCAAGGGTAGATACAACTAATTAATCAATCAAACAAGTTGTTATAGCTCGTAATGTTTTCAAAAATTAATGAATCAAGTTGAGTTTTTTTATCAAAACCCATTGGCAATGGAGTTTGCAGCAGTGAAGTAGTTTTGCGAGATGGTACGAGTTGTGTGGTGTGAGGGTGAATTGAATTAGGGGTAGTCTGGTCCGAGTTGGTGAAATATATTGACTAGGTCATAATTAGCGAGTCGACTACGATTTTCGCTCTCCTCGGATCCATTTTTGCTCTCCCTTTAACAAAAATCTTAAAATTATAACTAATCGAAACAACAAACCTAATTCTAAGAATATGCATATTCGCAGGTATTTTCTCGCATACACATTACTTATATTTCGCTTTTGGTTGAAATAATTGAATTGTAATCATCAAGCGAGGTTCTATGCACTTGATTCCCATAGCTGAAGTCCTTTACAGCCTAAGAGTTGCTTCAGCCGAGTGGAGATTTTTGATACCAATATGCCTCTAACAAATAAGCCTATTTGATTATTGTTTAGATCATAGATCAAGGTGTGGAAATTTTCCTCACCAATCTGGAACTTACGACTCCCGAAGAGCATCCTAGATTCTTAACCACCTCTCAAGAAAAGTCATTGAAAGATCAACTTAGATCAGTCTTTAGATATCTATCTTGAGGAATCACAAATTATGAGACGAAGATAACTTTGTGATTATTATCTATCTTTCCTGAAAGAGAATACAAAAAACTCAATAACAGAAAAGTAAGATCAGGATACACAAAATATCAAGGTAAAGATAGTCAGACCTGGCTTCACGAATCCCCAAGCAAAGTCTTTTAGTCGAAAACCTAAAAGGTCAATAGAGGCGACTCTAGAATCAACTAGGACACAAAGTGTCAGGGATTGATTTTCCCAGTTGACAGAGATGCTCTATTTATAGATTTCAAAGACCATGGTTAGCTTAGAATTCAAGCTAAGATAAATTGAGAATCAGCTAAACAAATAGGTCTTCAAACTACAATAAAAGACTATACACATAGGTTCGGTTACTGATAGACACATTTCTGTGTCTTTATCAGTCCCGATAATTTATATTGTTAGTGCTTATTTTTTTACTAATTTCGGTATTTATTGTGTTTTGTAGACACATGAATAAAATCGGCTTTGGCAAAGAAAACGGCTAAAATTTAGGCTAGTTCATAGAGAATATGGACTGTGGAGTAAATGGGCCATGGCTACCGAGTAAGATTGGGCTAGACAATAAATGAAATTATAGCAGTATGGAATTATCAGAAATTATAAGAGTTCCAGAAATGTGGCGTTCTACTTTTGGAATTATATAATCTAGTCTAGCTCGTGAAAATGGAAGGGGATGTCAAAGAATGTCGAAATCAAGGTAAGATATCATAATTATTTGTATCATTTGGAAATAAAATCTTGTGCACGGGAAAGTGGAATGGATATGAAAAAGTGGGGGTACAACAACCTCACCCGATATTTCGCTTAGCAATCTGTATTGACTAACTCCAATATAGACTCAATCTTAAGAAAAGTATATCAAAGAGTTATATCTCAATCTCTCAATTCAATCTGCAATCAAACAAATAATAATTTGTGAGCCCGATTGAATATAAGGGAGATAAACTTGAACGATACCAAAGACCAATGTTCAAGGATCAATCAATTTCAATCAACAACCAAAGGTTGGATTTACCAATTGATCGATTCAACGCACAACATGTGATATTTCAATTATATAACAAAATATAATGTGGAAAAGAAATAACACAGACACCAGAAGTTTTGATAACGAGGAAACCGCAAATGCAGAAAAACCCCGGGACATAGTACAGATTGAACACACACTGTATTAAGCCGCTACATACACTAGCCTACTACAAACTAACTTCGGTCTGGACTGTAGTTGAACCCCAATCAATCTCACATTGATCCAAGGTACAGTTGCGCTCCTTACGTCTCTGATCCCAGAAAGATACTACACACTTGATTCTCTCAGTTGATCTCACCCACAACTAAGAGTTGCCACGACCCAAAGTCGAAGACTTTAATAAACAAATCTGTCTCACACTGAAAAGTCTACATGAATAGATAAATCTGTATCAGAAATACCTACGAGTTTTGTTCCGTCTTTTGATAGATCAAGGTGAATAGGAACTAATTGATATACCGGACTTATATTCCCGAAGAACAACCTAGAAATATCAATCACCTCACAATAATCTTAATCGACTAGCAAAACAAGATATTGTGGAATCACAAACGATGAGACGAAGGTGTTTGTGACTACTTTTCTATCTTTCCTAAAAAATTAATCTCAAGTCAATCTTATGATTGTACTCAAATACGATAGAAACAACAAGATCAGATCACGCAATTACAGAGAAAATAGTTGAGTCTGGCTTCACAATCCCAACAAAGTCTTTAAGTCGTTAACCTACAAAGTTTCATGAAAAACCTAAGGTTAAAGGAGAATCGACTCTAGCTTATACAACTAGTATCACACAGGAGGTGTGGGGATTAGGTTTCCCAGTTGCTAGAGTTTTCCTTTATATAGTCTCCAAATCAGGGTTTGCAATCTAAGTTACCTTGGTAACTGATAGGTGTTGTAAAACACCTAATTTTATATCTAGTATTTATGCTTTATTTGCTATTATCCTTGTGAATTGCATCTCTTGTGTTTAGTTTTGAGTTATTAGGTGCAATGGAGTCCGTGGAAACAAAAGAAGGAGAAAACGTCCATTTGGAGCGGAAATGGAAAAAAGATCGATTCTCAAGCGACAATTGGAGCAGGCTAATGTTCCGCAAGAAGGAGTGAAGGATGAATTGTCGGTTGTGTGAAACTGACAGGCCAAATAGTACTGGGCATCCCTTATCCTAACCCATTGGATGTCCATATCAAGTCCACCTATTACACAAACCTAAAATTCAGCGAAGTTGTAATTTTTCTCATTATTGTCTTCTTTGCCTGAAATTAAGAGAAAGTGCGGCGGCTCCAGTGGTTTTCATGGAGAGGAATTAACAGGAGGAATGATGTGATTCTGGGTTCGATTCTGCTGCTGGTGATGAACTATTCAAGCAACTGAGATGTTGGTATTGTTTGAAGATTCAAATGAACTCATGAAAGAAATTAGAGTTAGGGTTTAATCACTGGCAGAGAAGAAGGAGATGAGATGCTGATGAATTGTATCTGATGGGTTATTGTCGATTGAAGAGGAAGTTGGTATTGTTTCTGCCAATTGGAAACTACAGTGAAGAATTAGGGTTCAATGATTATTCAAATTTAGTAAGATTCAGTTTCAGGAAGGAGATCTGCGATGTTCCCAGCTGATGGGTTTTGACAGAGATGGAAGAAATGACTTTGGGATGGCAACAAAATGGAGGAGAAACAGTAAAGGAGATGGAGTTTATGAAGAATCAGAAGTGGGTTTAGGGTGAATTCAAGTTTTCTTTGAAGAAACTCAAGATCTGGTACCAGAAAGTTAGTTTCTTGTTGCTGTTGATTCAAGTGTTTCCATGGGTCTATAGTTGATAAGAATATGAAGTTGTAGGTGCAATGAGGAAAGAATGAATAGATGCTGGTGCTTGTGGAAGCTGATTTGTCCTGGAAGGGTGTTGAGTTGCAGATGGCAAGGTTTTGGTGAATCTACGGCAGTTGCAGCTGCAGGTGACTGAATATGTTGAGATTGTAGTGATCTGGGAAGAACAGATTACAGAAATGGTGATTAAGTTTGATGATGGAAGTCCTGGTGTTTTTTACAGATGTTGCTGCCAAGATCGAACCAATGGGAGATGGCAGGTGGAGTGTTACTCCAGTGGTGCAATTGAGCAGCTGAGGAATGAATTGTAGTTGTTCTTATGAATGGAATCAGATATAGGTCTTGATGAAACTGTAGATGGAATTGTTGGTGGAACTTCAGGTGTTGATAATGACTGAATGGGTCTTGTTGAATCTGGTGCTGCGGAAGTTACGGTGTTGGCTGTTATGGTGGTTATGAAGTATAATGTGCTGAGTATCACTGGGTGCATTAGTAGTACTGGGAGAGTGCAGCTGAGTAACTGATACAGTGGACTTGAGAAGTGCAGTTAGAGAATCGAAGATTGAGCAGTTGTTGATATAGCTGGTGCAAACAATGTGTGTGTTATATGGTTCCGGCTTGTGACCAAGGAATGGGTGTTGCAGGTAGAGAATTGCAGGTGCAGTTGTTGCAATGAGCTGCTCGACAGTGAGCTGAATGGTACAATCTGGGGTTGAACTGTGGATGCTTCTTAGGGTTGAGTTATGGTGCTGGCAAGATGAATTTGTAGAACTTGGAAGAGAAGTTGAAGCTGAGTTGGTGTAAGTATGTTATTGCAGTTGTGATATGGGAGTAATGAACAACCATTATGGCTGGCTTTGAAGCAGTAAAGAGAAATCATTGCGAAGCACAGCTTTGGCCTGGTAACTAGCCCACTCAGCTGAGTCAGAAGAATGACTCGGTCGGCTTGACCCTAGTTGACTTAGTGTGACTCTCCTTTGACTCGGTTGACCGGCGACCAGTTTGACTTTCCCGGTCGACTGAGGTGATTTTTCGGTTATTTTATGGCCAATTTCCGGCGATAGCACCAGTTTTCTGGGGACATATATTTTTGGCAAGATTTTTACATGGGTTTTTCACACTCATGGGCTTGGTGGACCACATTGGATACGGACTTTGGGCTTTGAAGACCTAGTTTTGGAAAGATGAAAAGCTACAAAAGGAGAAAGTTTTCTACAACTTAAAGGAGAGGAGATCACGTATTTTTCTACTTGGAGTTTTGGAGGAGAGCGGCGATTCTACTAGGGTTTGCTTTCGTATATTTTTCATTTCTTTATTTTATGAAAATGATTATGATGAACTCCATTACTATGAGTAACTAAACACAATTATTGGTTATGGGATAAAAGTTGATTTCTCAAGCATGATATTTAAATCAATGGATTAGTTTTATCTCAACTTTATTGTTTACGATTCATTGTTAATATTGTTGCGTGATTTGAGTGCTAGTTTGATTGAGTTCGGAATCGATTAGATTGGTCTTCATATCTACTGCTAGATTAGGTTTTATTATACGAAAAAGGGATAAATTCCTGATTACAAGTAGCATAAATGTGAGTAGTGCTTGTAGTGATATATCCTACTAGTCACATATGAATCATAACCTTAGTCAAATCGAATTAGTGCTTTTACACGTTCGGTTGCTTTGATTAGTCTTATTCCATAAAACTTATTGCTCTTAGGGAGTTAAACTTAATTGTGCTTTTATACTTTAGGTTGCTTTCTAGGTAGAATTCACATATGCATCTTTTAATGTGGTTGTGATGAAATCAGGGAATTAGCGGGATACTCTTGCGATCAAGGTATCCTAGGACTTTTAATAAAATGAGAGATTAAAATATCAATTCTAGTCATTGATGAAAATACATGTTTGTGAATGATATTATCCCGTGACCAATATCTTCTTCTGTTGATTATTCCAATTATTTACTTTGCTTTCAATCTATTTTTATTGCATTGATAAAAAAAATCCCCCACTTTGTTACTTAAGAATCTGAAAATTGCATAACAACAATTGCCTCTCTGTGGAAACGAACTCTTTCTTATCATATGCTTATTTATTTTAGTTCAGTAAGAAAGTGAATTTATTTTTGACGCATACGACATCGATCAAATTTTGGCGTCGCTTGTTCTTGGTTTCTTATTTTTAGTTTTTATTATTTTTTTGGTTTTGACGTAGTTTTGAGAACTCTTGTTTCAGGTACTTATTGTCACATGGAAGGAGCATACTGGAGCAATGGATACGGTTTTCAACCTCCTCAATACTATGAAGATTGCCCACCATCTATGGAATATGATCAGAACCAATTTATTGGCTATGATCAATATCCAAGAGCTTATGGTGATTTTCATACATACCAACAACAACCTTGTAGTGAGTATGTAAGTAAAGCACCTAGGTGGGTTCTACTTCCAATTTGCTTTATCCGAGATGTATGAATGCTATAAATGGACTGAACGTCGCACAAACCAATTTCTGCAACACTTTTTCTACCCGATTCTAGATCGTAGTTATGATCATTCACCCATTCAAAGGGGGAAGTCATGGGAAAAAAACCTATTGTAGTCAATGGTGGTAAGCGTGTGGACGTTAGAAAACTTGCACATAAACTATACAAGTTGGAAGACGATGGAGCCTCAGAAGAGCTTGTCGATGAAATTAGTAGGACCATTCGTATGGAGCTTAAACGGCGTCGTGATAAAGGATGGGAACCCGATGAAGATTCTTATTACGGTGAGTCTGAAAATGAAGATGAGGACCAACCTTTGGAGATATTTGATGACACTAATGTAATGGACTCAACTATTGATCTTTATAATATCAAGCACCTATTCAAAAGGTACATGAGTATGATGAAACTAGTGTTTTACAGAATCTCATTGCAACAAGGTTTGAATCTAATGAAGACGAAAAGGAATATGTTGACACTTGTGTAGATTACTCAAGCATTGATCTTAATAATGATCAAGAGCCTATTCAAAGGTGATAGACGCATTTATGTGTCTATTTTCATCTCTTTTGTGTATTTTGTTAGTACCCATTTTTGCTTATTGTGGTGTTTTTATGTTTGTTTAGGTGTTTTTGGAGAAATACCCCTTGTGTAGAAAGAGTTGCTCAATAAGTAATGTTTTACACCCCGGAGAAATGCACTGAAAGGCACCCCAGAAATGCACCGGAAACGTCCCAGAAATGCACCGGAGGATCCCAGAAAAATTATCATTTCCACCCCAAAAATTACTATTTCCACCCAAATTACTATTCGCACCCCAGCACTCTGGATAAGGGGCACCTTCTTCTCAAATTCAAATAAACTTTTTGGCGGGAAAATTGGTTCATCAACTGGCAGAATTTCAATCGACAAAATGAAGGTGTTGTGGTGCGATTCAATGGCTCAAACTTGGTAGGAAGATGTTATATAGGTTAAGGAACACGTTTTGGGCTTTTGGTTCGATCAAATTTGGCCATAATTAGCTGGACAATTCACGGAAGCAAAACAGGGAAACACGGGTTGGACACGGGATTGGAGAAGATTTGAGCGTGTTCTTCTCATGCATGAGGGCTCTAGAAACGTTTTGGGTCGTGTTTAAGCACTTCTAGAGTGACCAGGATGGAAATCTATGCGTACCAGAGCAAGAATGGAAAGAAAATATTCCCAAGAATATTTTCTTTACTGCCGAGTTAAAGAGAATTATATGGAGTAATTGAGGGAGATTCAACGAGCTATAGGTGTATAAATATGTTCCCTGGGAGTACTAGAGAGGCTGTCGAGAGTTGGGAGGAGAGAAGGAACGCTGCAGATCGAGAACCATGATTTCTCTCTGCTGCTGCTGCTGCCATTGATGAAGATGAAGAACACGAAGAACGGACTCGCAGAAGCAGTCGTTTATCAACAGTGTATAAGACGCACACGCGTGGGTCGTAGTTCTTCGTACAACAGCAGTTACCATTTATCGTTCCTTTTGTAACAGCTGAACAGCGCCTTTGCAACAGTTATTTCTGTTGCGATTTTTCTGTTCAATTGTTTTACTCATTTTTATCATTTGTAAACAACTTTTTGAGCAATAAATAATTATTTTGAGAGCATTTTTACTATGATGAGCTAAAACCCAACACTGGGACGACGGAGGAGGCCAAACTTCATACTTGGGGTAATTTCATTTAATTCTTTTTTATGACTTTTGCATTAATTTAAAATTGAAATATGATTTGAATTAATTGGTTGTTATTTAATTTGATGATGTATGCTTGGCTTAAGTGTTTTGATACATCATGCTTAGGACTTACAATCAATGTTTTGAGAATCAATCTTGGCAATAAATTAGAGTCGATATATTTAATATATTTTTTGAGCTATTATTGATAAAAGAATTATTATTTGAACCTTAAGAAATGAAATTGGCGGAATCCTAGTCCCAGTACCTCTTGCACCATTGTTAATATTTTTGTGTATATAATTTTTATAAATCTAAAAATCCTTCACCTTCACAAGTCCGAGAGTTTGAACCTCATTACTACAACCACGAAAAATTTATAATCATTTTGGCGCCGCCGACGCGGAATTGTGTTTAGGTAGAATTTTTTTTTTTTAGATTTATTTTTCTTTGTTCTTTTTTACGTTCTTTGGGTATTTGTCTATGTGATACAGGTTTAAAGGCTTGGATCGAAAAGAAAAAAGAAGAAGAAGTTGTCAAAGATTTTTGGCGATTTCATAAAGACTAGGAGCAAAGCTTAAAGCAAAAAAGAACGGAAAGAAGACGAAGGACTTTTTTTTATTATAATTTTTTTTTTATTTTTTTTAGATTTTTTTTTTTAGATATTTTTTTAGAAACTGTAATTAAAGTTTTTATTTTTGTAATCTTTTTTTTTGGACATTATTTTTTTCCCGGACATTGAACACTGGACATTTTTTTAAACCCTACGGAAGGGTTATATAATTAAAAAAAAAATATTATATAAACTGTGTGCAGGGAAGGACGACGATTACTATATCGTCTCGGCCCCTCGGGTTCGCACACGGCATAGGAGTCGTGGCCCGAGTCGACGACAACGGTTCATCGCCCGTCTGGTACGGGAGGTAAGTCCAATCGAAACACCCGCGAATCTCCTGCAAGCGGGTTACTGTCTGCCTTAAGGTGATAATTGTTTGAGGACGAACCGGACTGTTTTATTTTCCTAGTAAAGGGCAAGGCCTGGCCTAAACAAGATAAGGGTTCGGATTTCATCACCGTTCTCTTCTTGCCCGCCTTAGGAAAACGAAACCGAACGCGAACCTAAGCTTTAAAATTTGGAATAGAACGAGACCGATAGGGTAACGAGCTTAATAGGAAACTCGTTCGAAAAATATTGGTTGCTCTTTAAGCACACTCCAAAGTTCATGACGGTTTCTGTGAGTTGAATGCGTGACTGCGCCGCCTTGTGATAGCGGTGAGGCCTTGGGTATCAAAGCTCCACTGAGCTTCCCTCGCCTCAATTCAACTTACTTTGACTCGGATTGATTCCAGAGGGGTTTGCTCAAATTGCAACGAATTCCCTTTCGAAAGATAGAAGCTGGTCTAGAAACAATCTAAGTGGAGCCATCATGCTTTTTGTTTGCTAGAAATCTTTAGGTTTGCTTTGGTGGAGTCGAGTCGGCCTTGTTTGTGGTTGTGTAGAATTCCCTTGCAATTAAGAATGTCGAACTGGTATGATAGAAGCCAATACAATGAGTATCGACCTGATTTTGATTATGGACATCATCCTTTTTATGACCATGTTGGGAATAGTGGTTGGGAACGCCATCCTTTGGAAGGATATGGGTCATACCCTGGTGAGCCCAATTACTATCCACACATGCATCAGTCTTACGAGCAAGAAGATTATAGTACTAGTTCTTCGTCTCTAGAGGATACAATCAAACTATTGAAAAGTAGTCCTTTTTATGATCCTTCTGATAATTCCTCTTTATTAGAGTCAACACGTAAGTTAGCTGAGTCGACGCGTAAGTTAGCTGAGATGAATAGTATAATTATAGACGAAAGAACTACAATAATGAGTGAACCTTCTTTAGAAGACCACCTCAAGCGGATAGCTGAGACGAACGAAAGAATTGCTCGAAATTACTTGAATTGCCAATATAGTGTATCCAATAATACCCTTGAGAATGAAGATAGTTATTTACACAATCAAGAGAACGAGGTTATAATTGGTAACACTACTTATTTAGATAAGGTTCAATCATCTTCGTACTATTATGATGATGAGGATAGTAGTGATGAAGAATCTGAAATATGTAGGCATAGTGATCAGGAATCTAGTAATCCAATTGAGCTTTATAGTGATTATATTATTTCTACTTCAAATCCAAATAATTTTTATGATTATTCACCTATTCAAGAGGACGAGGATTTGATTAGGAATACCACCGTTTTAGACGATGTAGTATTTCCTTTTGATTACGAAGCCGATAGTGGTTTAGAGGAACGGGTTTATTCTGAAAATGCTGTTTTAGAGTCTAGCGACTTAGAAACAATAATCTTGAATGAAGAACATAGACTCGTAGAGATGAGTAAAGATGCACTACCTGATAATAAATTAGAAGAATCAATTGACCATTTTCAAGAATCTAATGATCCAGAAATTAGGGAGATTGTAACTAGTCTATCTAGAGACACTAAAAACTCTAAGTTTGGGGGTGATTATCACCTTTATAGTGCCTTACCTTTAACTCTCAGAAAGTCCCTTCACTTAGGACTTGATATCTCTGCCTCGACAATTTTACAAGATTACCTTCATACTCGTTTTCCCGAACCTAATGATGTCCTGAAAAAGGTTCAGTCGTTAGAAACCCATCCTCTGGTCGATGTGGTTTGCCCAGGCTATGATACCCAGATTGACTTTGTTTTCCCACCAAATAGTTTTCTTCCAATTGTGGGAACGTATATTTCAAATGTGTCACTTATTAAGTTCTGAGACTAAGCCTAAGTACTTTAGGAAATTAGAATCGACACATTTGCTAAGAATGACCACTACTCTGACTGTGGTCAACTTTGTAAGTCATACCTAATTGACTTAGAGGATACTAATTATTTAGGTTATTTTGTGACTCAAGTTCTTATTGAGTTTTTCCAAACTCTAGACCTAATAATTTGGATCCTACCTATGAGAAATGCATCCGATGAAAATTTATTTAGACCCTTCATAGAACCTGAACCTGAACCGCAATTAGCGATAGTTATCAGGAAACTAGGTAAGGGCATGCTAGTCTTGTACATTTCTTGGTTCACTGCAGTTTCCTTTTGTCAGCTCTTTTTGGTTTTAAAGACCCACAGTTATTCCGGCTACTTTATACGGTTCGAGTTGACTAAACCTTTCCTACGTCTGGCTGAAGACTTTAAACTTAGCACTTCTTGGGAGGTAACCCAATATTCTTGCGACATGGTAATATCCTTCCTTATCTCTTTTCTTCAAGTGGTAACATTTCTCCTTGTTCATGCTTTTAGTTTCATCTTTAGAACATTGAGGACAATGTTAGATTTAAGTTTGGGGGTATGGGAGAAACTTTTTAGTTGCAATAAATAAACTCCAGAGCCTAGAAATTTACGTATTAAGGATAGCACTAACCAATCTAAGTGGATGGAAACATTTTTGTTTTAGGAGTTGAGGAACCAATCTGACTAGATGGAAACATCTATAGAGTCTATTCATAAAAGCACAGAGCTCAGGTGTTAGAAATAACATGATAGTTTCGCCATATCTTGTCGAGTCCTTTTCACTTTCTATTTTTAGTTTTCTTTTATTTCAAGTGATTTGGTGGGGCACACGATTCAAGTTGTTACCTTTGCTAGGGTGAAATAGAGTGACTGAGTTACCTTTTCAAAAAAAAAAAAAAAAAAAAAAAAGACCGGACCAGTTAGACCAATCGGAATAAGTATTAACACTTGGATAGCAATATGCGTGTGTTCTCCCTGTTTCCGTCGCCTAAGCAAGCGTGGAATGCAGGACCCGTGGGAACTATCGTGTAATCTGCTGACAAGAAGCATGCGCTTGGATCCAAAAGATCTATTCATGCCGTTAAGTTAAAAAAAAAAAAAAAAAAAAAAAAGGTTATTGTTATGTGTAGTCAACTGCTGGTTCCCTTGTATTTGCCAGTTTGTTGATCTAGATTTAAGTTATTGACCACTGGTTCCCTTGTATATGCCAGTGTGTTAATATTAGTCAGACCGGTATCTCAGTCATTTAGGTTAGGTTCATCTTGGCAGAGGCCTTCAGACAGATATGGGAAACACCGTTCACTTTTCAACCATCTACATTTTTCTTTTTCCATCTTCTTAATCTTTTCATGTGATTAGTCTGACTCCGAGTATGATGTCCATCGTGAAACTATCTTAGTAGAGCTGTCACTTATATGGATTTTAGTATGCTTGAGTGCAAACTCGTGTACAGCAATTGGAATTTCGCATCAGGGTTCTTTCTCTTAGAGTCAATAATTGTATGCCAACCAAGGAGGTTCTTTAGTGCTTTCCAAGGTTCTGCCTAGATAGCTAGGGTCTGGAGTATTGGTTTTTGTGGGTACACCTCTGATAAACCCACCCGAGATTAACTCGGTCACTTTTCAAGAATAAATTTTGCTCGAGGACTAGCAAATAATAAGTTTGGGGGTATTTGATAGACGCATTTATGTGTCTATTTTCATCTCTTTTGTGTATTTTGTTAGTACCCATTTTTTCTTATTGTGGTGTTTTTATGTTTGTTTAGGTGTTTTTGGAGAAATACCCCTTGTGTAGAAAGAGTTGCTCAATAAGTAATGTTTTACACCCCGGAGAAATGCACTGAAAGGCACCCCAGAAATGCACCGGAAACGTCCCAGAAATGTACCGGAGGATCCCAGAAAAATTATCATTTCCACCCCAAAAATTACTATTTCCACCCAAATTACTATTCGCACCCCAGCACTCTGGATAAGGGGCACCTTCTTCTCAAATTCAAATAAACTTTTTGGCGGGAAAATTGATTCATCAACTGGCAGAATTTCAATCGACAAAATGAAGGTGTTGTGGTGCGATTCAATGGCTCAAACTTGGTAGGAAGATGTGATATAGGTTAAGGAACACGTTTTGGGCTTTTGGTTCGATTAAATTTGGCCATAATTATCTGGACAATTCACGGAAGCAAAACAGGGAAACACGGGTTGGACACGGGATTGGAGAAGATTTGAGCGTGTTCTTCTCATGCATGAGGGCTCTAGAAACGTTTTGGGTCGTGTTTAAGCACTTCTAGAGTGACCAGGATGGAAATCTATGCGTACCAGAGCAAGAATGGAAAGAAAATATTCCCAAGAATATTTTTCTTTACTGCCGAGTTAAAGAGAATTATATGGAGTAATTGAGGGAGATTCAACGAGCTATAGGTGTATAAATATGTTCCCTGGGAGTACTAGAGAGGCTGTCGAGAGTTGGGAGGAGAGAAGGAACGCTGCAGATCGAGAACCATGATTTCTCTCTGCTGCTGCTGCTGCCATTGATGAAGATGAAGAACACGAAGAACGGACTCGCAGAAGCAGTCGTTTATCAACAGTGTATAAGACGCACACGCGTGGGTCGTAGTTCTTCGTACAACAGCAGTTACCATTTATCGTTCCTTTTGTAACAGCTGAACAGCGCCTTTGCAACAGTTATTTCTGTTGCGATTTTTCTGTTCAATTGTTTTACTCATTTTTATCATTTGTAAACAACTTTTTGAGCAATAAATAATTATTTTGAGAGCATTTTTACTATGATGAGCTAAAACCCAACACTGGGACGACGGAGGAGGCCAAACTTCATACTTGGGGTAATTTCATTTAATTCTTTTTTATGACTTTTGCATTAATTTAAAATTGAAATATGATTTGAATTAATTGGTTGTTATTTAATTTGATGATGTATGCTTGGCTTAAGTGTTTTGATACATCATGCTTAGGACTTACAATCAATGTTTTGAGAATCAATCTTGGCAATAAATTAGAGTCGATATATTTAATATATTTTTTGAGCTATTATTGATAAAAGAATTATTATTTGAACCTTAAGAAATGAAATTGGCGGAATCCTAGTCCCAGTACCTCTTGCACCATTGTTAATATTTTTGTGTATATAATTTTTATAAATCTAAAAATCCTTCACCTTCACAAGTCCGAGAGTTTGAACCTCATTACTACAACCACGAAAAATTTATAATCAAAAGGGTGGAGCTTGAGGATGATGCATTTTTGAGTCTTCTAAAAAAGTTCCTTATAGCGAAATTTAGAGCCGCAAAAGAGTATGTGCCTTACAACAAAAAGGAGTGTTGAGAATGTGACCGGTTTGACCCATATTGTGGAAGACCCAATTGAGTTTGCAAAGGATTGTAACGATGATGTTTATGTCAAGACTTTAGTTAAGGCAGAAACAGACGAAGAATGCGTGTCAGGTTTGATAAAGGACCATGATGTGCCAGTAAGTAGTTCACTTGAATTCTTTAAGGATGAAGAGGATATCATAACACAAAAGTTGCAAGGTTTGTCTAAACCTTTGCCTATTAATCCTTCTCCTTTACCTCTTATTGGTTTGAATATATGTGCTTCGAGAATATTGTTAAATGACTTTGTTTCTCGATATCCACCATTAGAAACATTTGATTCTCATACTATGAATGTTTGCAAAGAAGAAACCATAGAAGTTCCTGATTTCTATGTTTTTTATACACTTCCAAGTGTAGAAAAAAATAAGTGTGTGGGAAACTTCTATGGGGCGATAGATTCACTTCTGTTTTCTTGTACTAATATTTCTGTGAAGTGAGAATTTGCAAAACAGGTTACATGGAAGGATCCTCAACTTTTCAGATTGTTGGTGTATGGGGAATCCAACCTGCAAGTCGGGCTAACTACTTTAAACCAAGCGCTGCATGGGAGGCAACCCATTGGTTTTGTATCTCTTATCTTTTAATTTTTCTTTTCTTGTTTTTAGTTTTTCTTGTCTTGTATTTATTTTTTTCTGATTTCTTGTCACTTTTCATAATAAGATTTCCCGCCTTGACTTTCTTTGGACGATTCAATTTACATTGAGGACAATGTAAAGTTTAAGTGTGGGGAAGTGTTTAAGCATTTGCATTGTAAATTTTTCATGATTTTTCAACTTTTTTATAAATTAGTGAATGAAAATCTCCAACTTATGGTTAGTTTAGAGTCACATAGTATACATGTCGCTAAGATTACATCGAGATTCTCATAAGAGTGACTGAACTTAGAGATGACAGAGAACGTGATCGGGTTTCTTATTTGTATGAGAGTTAAAGTTGGATTTAACCATGCCAATGGAAAATAAGGTGCAGACTGAATTCGGTATTAGAGTTGTGGTCCCCTATAGTGGAGACTACCCATTGTTACATCATGTGAGGCACCGACCTTCAATTCTTTGTACGTGTCTAAATATGTGCTTTTAGAGTGTGTGTCATCGTACGTAAATTCCGGGTAGAATGGTGAGCTACCAAACCTCCCACCAATAGAAGCACTATATTGATATTTTGAGTGCTATTTTATCAATCATGATGGTGACATCGAATTGCTAACTTACATACCACTTGTATTCTTGTTCGCAGTTAGCACCATCCACTTTATCTCTCTATACACCAACAGGTCCATAGAAACACCACCATCATCAACAAGAGGAGCATCATAAATTCGAAGGAAAGTTGAAAACGTTCAAGGTTTACAAGCAACAGTACAGAAATAAGCAGATTTCAAATTCAAGTAAAGCAACAAGACAAGGAGCAGAAGTTTTACAAGTTGAAGACTATTGTACAAGAGCGAAGATTATCAAGATGAGAATTCAAGAAGTTTATGATATCGAGACATACAAGTTGTGAAGAATCAAGCGGTAAAGTACTTACACCATGACCTTTGTACTTACATTTTTATTTTTTATTTTCAGTTTATGTTTATTTCTCTTGCCTCATAAAAAAAAAGACAAGAGAAAATTTTGTTATTAGTTTTATTATTTTGTTTTGTTTTCATTTTGTATTTGTTTTATTTTTCTTGTCTCAATTCATTCTCAACTGAAAAAGGCTCTGCTTATCAGTTTGCACTACAGAATTTTGCTCAGGTATGTGGCATGCCTTCTACATACTGTGTCGATGATACTGCCCCCTCCCCCACCCCCCCCACCCACCCCCCCACCCCCGTCCATGCACTCCCTGGCATTCACTTATTTTGATGCAGTTAAGAAGCAAATCCCAGACCAATTTTCTATGTCCGCAAGAGATTCCATCCTGTGGCAGTGCAACCGTATCAAGCATGCACAAGATTATTTATTGGTTGTACCCATCAGTGGGTTTCACGTAAACACTCTAAGTACTTGGACAAGTGTATTTCACATGGCCATGGATTGAGTGTTTTGGCTTTCTCTACTCTAGGAGAGTTGGGTGAGGATACTTTGTGTTTTTTCAAGCGTCTGAAGAATTGTTTAGTTAGTAATGACGCTAGTAGTGGTTTTGGTAGCTTCATTTTTCATAGATTAGGCGTTGCTATTCAAAAAGGTGTTGGAGCCCAGCTTGTTGCTAGGTTACCAACCAAAAGCTTTGTATAATAATAAAAAATTTATTTTTATTATTATTATTATTAGTCAATAATAAAATATATAAAAAAAAGAGAGAAAAAATACTAAAAAAAGAGAAAAAAGAAGAAAAAAGAGACAAGAAAAATTTGTTGTACAATATTTTAGTTTGTTTTTAGTTTTGTTCTTTCAATAAAGCCAACGGAAAGAAGGAATATTCATAATGAAGTTTCAAGCAACACGGAATTAGAGGAAAGAATCACATTATCAAGACTCTACGAAGTTCAAGAGTTATCATCGAGAGTTGAAGACCGAAGACGTTTCTATGGATGCTGTGAGAGTGGTGCTAACTGCATGTCGAACGGATAACGAGGTAAGTAAGCATATTCCCACCTTCGTTAAGTGGTTGGTTTCTTTTTTTAGAGATCGTCAGGAAAAAGGGTTTTCAAAATGAATAAAAGATGTGGGTTTTCAAAACAATTCAGAGGGTTTTTGCCTTCCTACCATTCAACGTGTCACAGGATTCTCTCTTCATTCCTACCTGGACACATGTGTGACCCATAAAAAGCTATTTACTATTGAGAGCAACTTCATAAAACCCTTTCTTGTGAGGCAGAGTCTAGACTTTTGATCACTCCGAACCCTAATTTCTTTCGAGAAGGGATGGTTATTTCTCTCTCAACTTTTAAGGATGAGATTGTGTTCATATATGCGTCTAACTTCTTAAGACTACTGTGCAGAATATCTATCTCTTCTTAGCGCGTTGGATGTTATCATTACGGAGAACTAGTAAGTTGGAAATGTAGGTTTTGTGGGTATATCTCTAGTAAACCCTACGAGATGGAGTTGTATGTATCCTTTAGAATAAGTTTTGTTTGATTTGATCGAGGACTAGTAAAGTCTAAGTGTGGGGGAATTTGATAGTGGTGTAAAACACCTAATTTTATATATATAGTATTTATACTTTCTTTGCCATTATCCTTATGAATTGCATCTCTTATGTTTAGTTTTGAGTTATTAGGTGTAATGGAGTCCTTGGGAATAAAAGAAGGAGAAAACGTCCATTTGGGGCAGAAATGGCAAAAAGATCGATTCTCAAGCGACAATCGGAGCAGGCTAATGTTCCGCAAGAAGGAGTGAAGGATGAATTCTCGATTGTGTGAAACTGACAGCCCAAATAGTATTGGGCAGCCCTTATCCTAACCCATGGGATGTCAATATCAAGTCCACCTCTTACACAAACCTAAAATTCAGAGAAGTTGTAATTTTTCTCATTATTGTCTTCTTTGCCTGAAATTAAGAGAAAGTGCGGCGGCTCCAGTGGTTTTCATGGAGGGGAATTAACAGGAGGATTGATGTGATTCTGGGTTCGATTCTGCTGTTGGTGAGGAACTATTCAAGCAACTGAGATGTTGGTATCGTTTGAAGATTCAAATGAACTCATGGAAGAAATTAGAGTTAGGGTTTAATCACTGGCAGAGAAGAAGGAGATGAGATGCTGATGAATTGTAGCTGATGCTTTATTGTCGATTGAAGAGGAAGTTGGTATTGTTTCTGCCAATTGGAAACTACAGTGAAGAATTAGGGTTCAATGATTATTCAGATTTAATAAGATTCAGTTTCAGGAAGGAGATCTGCGATGTTCTCAGCTGATGGATTTTGACAGAGATGGAAGAAATGACTCTGGGATGGCAACAAAATGGAGGAGAAACAGTAAAGGAGATGGAGTTTATGAAGAATCAGAATTGGGTTTAGGGTGAATTCAAGTTTTCTTTGAAGAAACTCAAGATCTGGTACCAGAAAGTTAGTCTTCTTGTTGTTGTTGATTCAAGTGTTGCCATGGGTCTGTAGCTGAGAAGAATATGAAGTTGTAGGTGCAATGAGGAAAAAATGAATAGATGGTGGTGCCTGTGGAAGCTGATTTGGCCTGGCAGGGTGTTGAGTTGCAGATGGCAAGGTTTTTTTGAATCTATGGCATTTGCAGCTGCAGGTGACTGAATGTGTTGAGATTGTAGTGAACTGGGAAGAACAGATTACAGAAATGGTGATTTAGTTTGATGATGGCAGTCCTGGTGTTTTGTACAGATGTTGCTGCCAAGATCGAATCAATGTGAGATGGCAGGTGGAGTGTTACTCCATTGGTGCAATTGAGCAGCTGAGGAATGAATTGTAGTTGTTCTTATGAATGGTATCAGATATAGGTCTTGATGAAACTGTAGATGGAATTGTTGGTGGAACTTCAGGTGTTGATAATGACTGAATGGGTCTTGTTGAATCTGGTGCTGCGGAAGTTACGGTGTTGGCTGTTATGGTGGTTATGAAGTATAATGTGTTGAGTATCACTGGAAGAATTAGTGGTACTGGGAGAGTGCAGCTGAGTAACTGATGCAGTGGACTTGAGAAGTGCAGTTAGAGAATCGAAGATTGAGACGTTGTTGCATTCAAGAGCAGCTGTTGATATAGCTGGTGCAAACAATGTGTGTGTTATATGGTTCCTGCTTGTGACCAAGGAATGGGTGTTGCAGGTAGAGAATTGCAGGTGCAGTTGCTGCAATGAGCTGCTCGACAGTGAGCTGAATGGTACAATCTGGGGTTGAACTTTGGATGCTTCTTAGGGTTGAGTTATGGTGCTGGCAAGATGAATTTGTAGAGCTTGGAAGAGAAGCTGAAGCTGAGTTGGTGTAAGTATGTTGTTGCAGTTGTGATATGGGAGTAATGAACAACCATTATGGCAGGCTTTGAAGCAGTTAAGAGAAATCATTGCGAAGCACAGCTTTGTCCTGGTAACTAGCCCACTCAGCTGAGCCAGAAGACTGACTCGGTCGGCTTGACCCGAGTTGACTCACCTTTGACTCGGTTGACCGGCGACCAATTTGACTTTCCCGGTCAACTGAGCTGATTTTCCGGTTATTTTACGGCCAATTTCCGGCGATATCACCAATTTTTCGGCGACATTTTTTGGCAAGATTTTTACATGGATTTTTCACACTCATGGGCTTGGTGGACCACATTGGATACGGACTTTGGGCTTCGAAGACCTATTTTTGTAAAGATGAAAAGGTACAAAAGGAGAGAGCTTTCTACAACTTAAAGGAGATGAGATCATGTATTCTTCTAGTTGGAGTTTTGGAGGAGAGCTGCGATTCTACTAGGGTTTGCTTTCGTATATTTTTCATTTTTTTATTTTATGAAAATGATTATGATGAACTCCATTACTATGAGTAACTAAACACAATTATTGGTTATGAGATAAAAGTTGATTTCTGAAGCATGATATTTAAATCAATGGATTAGTTTTGTCTCAACTTTATTGTTTATGATTCATTGTTAATTTTGTTGCATGATTTGAGTGCTAGTTTGATTGATTCCGGAATCAATTAGATTGGTTTTTATATCTATTGCTAGATTAGGTTTTATTATACGAAAAAGTGATAAATTCCTGATTACAAGTAGCAGAAATGTGAGTAGTGCTTGTAGTGATATATCCTACTAGTCACATATGAATCATAACTTTAGTTAAATCGAATTAGTGCTTTTACACGTTCGGTTTGCTTTGATTAGTCTTATTCCATAAAACTTATTGCTCTTAGGGAGTTAAACTTAATTGTGCTTTTACACTTTAGGTTGCTTTCTAGGTAGAATTCACATATGCATCTTTTAATGTGGTTGTGATGAAATCAGGGAATTAGCGGGATATTCTTGCGATCAAGGTATCCTAGGACTTTTAATAAATGAGAGATTAAAATATCAATTCTAGTCGTTGATGAAAGTACATGTTTCTAAATGATACTATCCCGTGACCAATATCTTCTTCTATTGATTATTTCAATTATTTACTTTGCTTTCAATCTATTTTTATTGCATTGATAAACAAAATCCCCCTTGGTTACTTAAGAATCTGAAAATTGCATAACAACAATTTCCTGTATGTGGAAACAAACTCTTTCTTATCATATACTTATTTATTTTAGTTCAGTAAGAAAGTGAAATTATTTTTGACGCATACGACAGCGATCAGTAACAAAGCATTCAATATTCACCGTCAGATGAAAACCTGATTAGATTCAAGTTAATATCTTTCAACCGTTAGATCGAACTTAGCTTGTTACACACAAATGAAATGTAATTTAATTTAGGCTTGAGTAACCATACCTAAACGTGTACACTTAGTTGGTTCAACAATAGTTAACCAATGGTTAGCCATATGAGCACTTTTATATCAACCTTATTCATCTTCACCATAACTAGTTCAAATGACTCAAAAGAACTAATTAGAGAGTTGTTCAATTGCTTAGATCTCATAGAAGTATACAAGACACGATCGAAGCAAAAATGTTGTTGATTCACTCGAATCGATTCATGAACATTATAACCCCGGTTTGCAAAGATTGCATTCCTTAATTTATAAATGTCTTCGTTCACGAAAAAATCGTTTTTAGAAAATAACCCACTTAAGTACGCATACCGGTACGCATACTTAAGTACCCGGATTGAGCTTGTTTTTGGTTCACAAACTCCAGCAGAAATTCACGGGATGTGAACTTCCGAAAGCACGCGTACAGGTACGCGGACGTATTTCCAGACATCCTAAACCAGTAAAGTACGCATACTTTGGTTCAAGGATTTTGGACTTACACAGGTATGAGTTCATATACAATGTTTATATCCATTCAAGGTTATATATTCTAAACTCTTATTTTAATCATTGAAACTTTCTTAGAGGATGTTGTATAGTTGTTATTCACAAACTATTTTACATCAAAGCGATTTTCAAGTTATTGAAATGATCAACATGAGTTTCATCACGAGTAAAGATCGATTCTCAAGCGACAATTGGAGCAGGATAATGTTCCGCAAGAAGGAGTGAAGGATGAATTGTCGATTGTGTGAAACTGACAGGCCAAATAGTACTGGTCAGCCCTTATCCTAACCCATGGGATGTCAACATCAAGTCCACCTCTTACACAAACCTAAAATTCAGAGAAGTTGTAATTTTTCTCATTATTGTCTTCTTTGCCTGAAATTAAGAGAAAGTGCCGCGGCTCCAGTGGTTTTCATGGAGGGGAATTAACAGGAGGACTGATGTGATTCTGGGTTCGATTCTGATATTGGTGAGGAACTATTCAAGCAACTGAGATGTTGGTATTGTTTGAAGATTCAAATGAACTCATGGAAGAAATTAGAGTTAGGGTTTAATCACTGGCAGAGAATAAGGAGATGAGATGCTGATGAATTGTATCTGATGGGTTATTGTCGATTGAAGAGGAAGTTGGTATTGTTTCTGCCAATTGGAAACTACAATGAAGAATTAAGGTTCATTGATTATTCAGATTTTGTAAGATTCAGTTTCAGAAAGGAGATCTGCGATGTCCTCAACTGATGGGTTTTGACAGAGATGGAAGAAATGACTTTGAGATGGCAACAAAATGGAGGAGAAACAGTAAAGAGATGGAGTTTATGAAGAATCAGAAGTGGGTTTAGGGTAAATTCAAGTTTTCTTTGAAGAAACTCAAGATCTGGTACCAGAAAGTTAGTCTTCTTGTTGTTGTCGATTCAAGTGTTGCCATGAGTCTGTAGCTGGGAAGAATATGAAGTTGTAGGTGCAATGAGGAAAGAATGAATAAATGTTGGTGCTTGTGGAAGATGATTTGTCCTGGAAGGGTGTTGAGTTTAAGATGGCAAGGTTTTGGTGAATCTATGGCAGTTGCAGCTGCAGGTGACTGAATATGTTAAGATTGTAGTGAACTAGGAAGAACAGATTACAGAAATGGTGATTCAGTTTGATGATGGCAGTCCTGGTGTTTTGTACAGATGTTGCTGCCAAGATCGAATCAATGGGAGATGGCAGGTGGAGTGTTACTCCAGTGGTGCAATTGAGCAGATGAGGAATGAATTGTAGCTGTTGTTATGAATGGAATCATATATAGGTCTTGATGAAACCGTAGATGGAATTGTTGGTGGAACTTCAAATGTTGAACTGCGGGTGCTTCTTAGGGTTGAGTTATGGTGCTGGCAAGATGAATTTGTAGAGCTTGGAAGAGAAGCTGAAGCTGAGTTGGTGTAAGTATGCTGTTGCAGTTGTGATATGAGAGTAATGAACTACCATCATGGCTGGCTTTGAAGCAGTTAAGAGCAATCATTGCGAAGCACAGCTTTAGCCTGGTAACTAGCCCACTCAGCTGAGACAGAAGAATGACTCGGTCGTCTTGACCCGAGTTGACTCACCTTTGACTCGGTTGACCGATGACCAGTTTGACTTTCCAGGTCGACTGAGGTGATTTTCCGGTTATTTCACGGCCAATTTCCGGCGATATCACCAATTATTCGACGAAATTTTTTGGCAAGATTTTTACATGGGTTTTTCACACTCATGGGCTTGGTGGACCACATTGGATACGGACTTTGGGCTTTGAAGACCTAGTTTTGGAAAGATGAAAAGCTACAAAAGGAGAAAGCTTTCTACAACTTAAAGGAGAGGAGATCATGTATTCTTCTACTTGGAGTTTTGGAGGAGAGCGACGATTCTACTAGGGTTTGCTTTCGTATATTTTTTATTTCTTTATTTTATGAAAATGATTATGATGAACTCCATTACTATGAGTAACTAAACACAATTATTGGTTATGGGATAAAAGTTGATTTCTCAAGCATGATATTTAAATCAATGGATTAGTTTTGTCTCAACTTTATTGTTTATGATTCATTGTTAATTTTGTTGCATGATTTGAGTGCTAGTTTGATTGATTCCGGAATCAATTAGATTGGTTTTCATATCTATTGCTAGATTGGATTTTATTATACGAAAAAGTGATAAATTCTTGATTACAAGTAGCAGAAATGTGAGTAGTGCTTGTAATGATTTATCCTACTAGTCACATATGAATCATAACCTTAGTTAAATCGAATTAGTGCTTTTACACGTTCGGTTGCTTTGATTAGTCTTATTCCATAAAACTTATTGCTCTTAGAGAGTTAAAATTAATTGTGCTTTTACACTTTAGGTTGCTTTCTAAGTAGAATTCACATATGCATCTTTTAATGTGGTTGTGATGAAATAAGGGAATTAGCGGGATATTCTTGCGATCAAGGTATCCTAGGAATTTTAATAAATGAGAGATTAAAATATCAATTCTAGTCGTTGATGAAAATACATGTTTCTGAATGATACTATCCCGTGACCAATATCTTCTTCTATTGATTATTTCAATTATTTACTTTGCTTTCAATCTATTTTTATTGCATTGATAAATAAAATCCCCCTTGGTTACTTAAGAATCTAAAAATTTCATAACGACAATTGCCTGTCTGTGGAAACAAACTCTTTCTTATCATATACTTATTTATTTTAGTTCAGTAAGAAAGTGAAATTATTTTTGATGCATACGACAACGATCAGTAACAAAGCATTCAATATTCACCGTCAGATGAAAACCTGATTAGATTCAAGTTAATATCTTTCAACCGTTAGATCGAACTTAGCTTGTTACACACAAATGAAATGTAATTTCATTTAGGCTTGAGTAACCGTACCTAAACGTGTACACTTAGTTGGTTCAACAATAGTTAACCAATGGTTAGCCATATGAGCACTTTTATATCAACCTTATTCATCTTCACCATAACTAGTTCAAATGACCCAAAAGAACTAGTTAGAGAGTTGTTCAATTACTTAGATCTCATAGAAGTATACAAGACAGGATCGAAGCAAAAACGATGTTGATTCACTCGAATCGATTTATGAACATTATAGCCACGGTTTGCAAAGATTGCATTCCTTAATTTATAAATGTCTTCGTTCACGAATAATTCACTTTTAGAAAATAACCCACTTAAGTACGCATACCGGTACGCATAACGGTACTCATACTTATGTACCCAGATTGAGCTTGTTTTTGGTTCACAAACTCCAGCAGAAATTCGCGGGATGTGAACTTCCGAAAGCACACATACAGGTACGCGGACGTAGTTCCAGACATCTTAAACCAGTAAAGTACACATACTTTGGTTCAAGGATTTTGGACTTACACAGGTATGAGTTCATATACAATGTTTATATCCATTCATGGTTATATATTCTAAACTCTTATTTCAATCGTTGAAACTTTCTTAGAGGATGTTATATAGTTGTTATTCACAAACTATTTTTCATCAAAGCGATTTTCAAGTTATTGAAATGATCAACATGAGTTTCATCACGAGTAAAGATCGATTCTCAAGCGACAATCGGAGCAGGCTAATGTTCCGCAAGAAGGAGTGAAGGATGAATTGTCGATTGTGTGAAACTGACAGGACAAATAATACTGGTCAACCCTTATCCTAACCCATGGGATGTCAACATCAAGTCCACCTCTTACACAAACCTAAAATTCAGAGAAGTTGAAATTTTTCTCATTATAGTATTCTTTGCCTGAAATTAAGAGAAAGTACAGTGGCTCCAGTGGTTTTCATGGAGGGGAATTAACAAGAGGATTGATATGATTCTGGGTTCGATTCTGATATTGGTGAGGAACTATTCAAGCAACTGAGATGTTGGTATTGTTTGAAGTTTCAAATGAACTCATGGAAGAAATTAGAGTTAGGGTTTAATCACTGGCAGAGAAGAAGGAGATGAGATGCTGATGAATTGTATCTGATGGGTTATTGTCGATTGAAGAGGAAGTTGGTATTGTTTCTGCCAATTGGAAACTACAGTGAAGAATTAGGGTTCAATGATTATTCAGATTTAGTAAGATTCAGTTTCAGGAAGGAGATCTGCGATGTTCTCAGCTGATGGGTTTTGACAGAGATGGAAGAAATGACTTTGGGATGGCAACAAAATGGAGGATAAACAGTAAAGGAGATGGAGTTTATGAAGAATCAGAAGTGGGTTTAGGGTGAATTCAAGTTTTCTTTGAAGAAACTCAAGATCTGGTACCAGAAAGTTAGTCTTCTTGTTGTTGTTGATTCAAGTGTTGCCATGGGTCTGTAGCTGAGAAGAATATGAAGTTGTAGGTGCAATGAGGAAAGAATGAATAAATGTTGGTGCTTGTGGAAGCTGATTTGGCCTGGAAGGGTGTTGAGTTTCAGATGGCAAGGTTTTGGTGTATCTATGGCAGTTGCGGATGCAGGTGACTGAATATGTTGAGATTGTAGTGAGTTGGGAAGAACAGATTACAGAAATGGTGATTCAGTTTGATGATGGCAGTCCTGGTGTTTTGTACAGATGTCGCTGCCAAGATCGAATCAATGGGAGATGGCAGGTGGAGTGTTACTCCAGTGGTGCAATTGAGCAGATGAGGAATGAATTGTAGCTGTTGTTATGAATGGAATCATATATAGGTCTTTATGAAACCGTAGATGGAATTGTTGGTGGAACTTCAGGTGCTAAACTGCGGATGCTTCTTAGGGTTGAGTTATGGTGCTGGCAAGATGAATTTATAGAGCTTGGAAGAGAAGCTGAAGCTGAGTTGGTGTAAGTATGTTGTTGCAGTTGTGATATGAGAGTAATGAACAACCATCATGGCTGGCTTTGAAGCAGTTAAGAGCAATCATTGCGAAGCACAACTGTGGCCTGGTAACTAGCCCACTCAGCTGAGCCAGAAGACTGACTCGGTCGGCTTGACCCGAGTTGACTCACCTTCGACTCGGTTGACCGGAGACCAGTTTGACTTTCCCGGTCGACTGAGGTGATTTTTCGGTTATTTCACGGCCAATTTCCGGCGATATCACCAATTTTTCGGCGACATTTTTTGGCAAGATTTTTGCATGGGTTTTTCAAACTCATGGGCTTAGTGGACCACATTGGATACAGACTTTAGACTTTGGGCTTTGAAGACATAGTTTTGGAAAGATGAAAAGCTACAAAAGGAGAAAGCTTTATACAACTTAAAGGAGAGGAGATCGTGTATTCTTCTACTTGGAGTTTTGGAGGAGAGCGACGATTCTACTAGGGTTTGCTTTCGTATATTTTTCATTTCTTTATTTTATGAAAATGATTATGATGAACTCCATTACTATGAGTAACTAAACACAATTAATGGTTATGGGATAAAAGTTGATTTCTCAAGCATGATATTTAAATCAATGGATTAGTTTTGTCTCAACTTTATTGTTTATGATTCATTGTTAATTTTGTTGCATGATTTGAGTGCTAGTTTGATTGATTCCGGAATCAATTAGATTGGTTTTTATATCTATTGCTAGATTAGGTTTTATTATACGAAAAAGTGATAAATTCCTGATTACAAGTAGCAGAAATGTGAGTAGTGCTTGTAGTGATATATCCTACTAGTCACATATGAATCATAACTTTAGTTAAATCGAATTAGTGCTTTTACACGTTCGGTTTGCTTTGATTAGTCTTATTCCATAAAACTTATTGCTCTTAGGGAGTTAAACTTAATTGTGCTTTTACACTTTAGGTTGCTTTCTAGGTAGAATTCACATATGCATCTTTTAATGTGGTTGAGATGAAATCAGGGAATTAGCGGGATATTCTTGCGATCAAGGTATCTTAGGACTTTTAATAAATGAGAGATTAAAATATCAATTCTAGTCGTTGATGAAAATACATGTTAGTGAATGATACTATCCCGTGACCAATATCTTCTTCTTTGATTATTCCAATTATTTACTTTGCTTTCAATCTATTTTTATTGCATTGATAAACAAAATCCCCCTTGGTTACTTAAGAATCTGAAAATTGCATAACAACAATTTCCTGTCTGCGGAAACAAACTCTTTCTTATCATATACTTATTTATTTTTGTTCAGTAAGAAAGTGAAATTATTTTTGACGCATACGACAGCGATCAGTAACAAAGCATTCAATATTCACTGTCAGATGAAAACCTGATTAGATTCAAGTTAATATATTTCAACCGTTAGATCGAACTTAGCTTGTTACACACAAATGAAATGTAATTTCATTTAGGCTTGAGTAACCGTACCTAAACGTGTACACTTAGTTGGTTCAACAATAGTTAACCAATGGTTAGCCATATGAGCACTTTTATATCAACCTTATTCATCTTCACCATAACTAGTTCAAATGACTCAAAATAACTAATTAGAGAGTTGTTCAATTGCTTAGATCTCATACAAGTATACAAGACACGATTGAAGCAAAAATGTTGTTGATTCACTCGAATCGATTCATGAACATTATAACCACGGTTTGCAAAGATTGCATTCCTTAATTTATAAATGTTTTCGTTCACGAATAAACCGTTTTTAGAAAATAACCCACTTAAGTACGCATACCGGTACGCATACTTAAGTACCCGGATTGAGCTTGTTTTTGGTTCACAAACTCCAGCAGAAATTCACGGGATGTGAACTTCCGAAAGCACGCGTACAGGTACGCGGACGTATTTCCAGACATCCTAAACCAGTAAAGTACGCATACTTTGGTTCAAGGATTTTGGACTTACACAGGTATGAGTTCATATACAATATTTATATCCATTCATGGTTATATATTCTAAACTCTTATTTCAATCATTGAAACTTTCTTAGAGGATGTTATATAGCTGTTATTCAAAAACTATTTTACATCAAAGCGATTTTCAAGTTATTGAAATGATCAACATGAGTTTCATCACGAGTAAAGATCGATTCTCAAGCGACAATTGGAGCAGGCTAATGTTCCGCAAGAAGGAGTGAAGGATGAATTGTCGATTGTGTGAAACTGACAGGCCAAATAGTACTGGTCAGCCCTTATCCTAACCCATGGGATGTCAACATCAAGTCCACCTCTTACACAAACCTAAAATTTAGAGAAGTTGTAATTTTTCTCATTATTGTCTTCTTTGCCTGAAATTAAGAGAAAGTGCGGCGGCTCCAGTGGTTTTTATGGAGGGGAATTAACAGGAGGATTGATGTGATTCTGGGTTCGATTCCGATATTGGTGAGGAACTATTCAAGCAACTAAGATGTTGGTATTGTTTGAAGATTCAAATGAACTTATGGAAGAAATTAGAGTTAGGGTTTAATCACTGGCAGGGAAGAAGGAGATGAGATGCTGATGAATTGTATCTGATGGGTTATTGTCGATTGAAGAGGAAGTTGGTCTGCCAATTGGAAACTACAGTGAAGAATTAGGGTTCAATGATTATTCAGATTTAGTAAGATTCAGTTTCAGGAAGGAGATCTGCGATGTTCTCAGCTGATGGATTTTGACAGAGATGGAAGAAATGACTCTGGGATGGCAACAAAATGGAGGAGAAACAGTAAAGGAGATGGAGTTTATGAAGAATCAGAATTGGGTTTAGGGTGAATTCAAGTTTTCTTTGAAGAAACTCAAGATCTGGTACCAGAAAGTTAGTCTTCTTGTTGTTGTTGATTCAAGTGTTGCCATGGGTCTGTAGCTGAGAAGAATATGAAGTTGTAGGTGCAATGAGGAAAAAATGAATAGATGGTGGTGCCTGTGGAAGCTGATTTGTCCTGGAAGGGTGTTGAGTTGCAGATGGCAAGGTTTTTTTGAATCTATGGCATTTGCAGCTGCAGGTGACTGAATGTGTTGAGATTGTAGTGAACTGGGAAGAACAGATTACAGAAATGGTGATTCAGTTTGATGATGGCAGTCCTGGTGTTTTGTACAGATGTTGCTGCCAAGATCGAATCAATGGGAGATGGCAGGTGGAGTGTTACTCCAGTGGTGCAATTAAAGCAGCTGAGGAATGAATTGTAGCTGTTGTTATGAATGGAATCATATATAGGTCTTTATGAAACCGTAGATGGAATTGTTGGTGGAACTTCAGGTGCTAAACTGCGGATGCTTCTTAGGGTTGAGTTATGGTGCTGGCAAGATGAATTTATAGAGCTTGGAAGAGAAGCTGAAGCTGAGTTGGTGTAAGTATGTTGTTGCAGTTGTGATATGGGAGTAATGAACAACCATCATGGCTGGCTTTGAAGCAGTTAAGAGCAATCATTGCGAAGCACAACTTTGGCCTGGTAACTAGCCCACTCAGCTGAGCCAGAAGACTGACTCGGTCGGCTTGACCCGAGTTGAATCACCTTCGACTCGGTTGACCGGAGACCAGTTTGACTTTCCCGGTCGACTGAGGTGATTTTTCGGTTATTTCACGGCAAATTTCCGGCGATATCACCAATTTTTCGGCGAAAGTTTTTGGCAAGATTTTTGCATGGGTTTTTCAAACTCATGGGCTTGGTGGACCACATTGGATACAGACTTTAGACTTTGGGCTTTGAAGACATAGTTTTGGAAAGATGAAAAGCTACAAAAGGAGAAAGCTTTATACAACTTAAAGGAGAGGAGATCTTGTATTCTTCTACTTGGAGTTTTGGAGGAGAGCGACGATTTTACTAGGGTTTGCTTTCGTATATTTTTCATTTCTTTATTTTATGAAAATGATTATGATGAACTCCATTACTATGAGTAACTAAACACAATTAATGGTTATGGGATAAAAGTTGATTTCTCAAGCATGATATTTAAATCAATGGATTAGTTTTGTCTCAACTTTATTGTTTATGATTCATTGTTAATTTTGTTGCATGATTTGAGTGCTAGTTTGATTGATTCCAGAATCAATTAGATTGGTTTTCATATCTATTGCTAGATTAGGTTTTATTATACGAAAAAGTGATAAATTCCTGATTACAAGTAGCAGAAATTTGAGTAGTGCTTGTAGTGATATATCCTACTAGTCACATATGAATCATAACCATAGTTAAATCGAATTAGTGCTTTTACACGTTAGGTTGCTTTGATTAGTATTATTCCATAAAACTTATTGCTCTTAGGGAGTTAAACTTAATTGTGCTTTTACACTTTAGGTTGCTTTCTAGGTAGAATTCACATATGCATCTTTTAATGTGGTTGAGATGAAATCAGGGAATTAGCGGGATATTCTTGCGATCAAGGTATCTTAGGACTTTTAATAAATGAGAGATTAAAATATCAATTCTAGTCGTTGATGAAAATACATGTTAGTGAATGATACTATCCCGTGACCAATATCTTCTTCTATTGATTATTCCAATTATTTACTTTGCTTTCAATCTATTTTTATTGCATTGATAAACAAAATCCCCCTTGGTTACTTAAGAATCTGAAAATTGCATAACAACAATTTCCTGTCTGCGGAAACAAACTCTTTCTTATCATATACTTATTTATTTTTGTTCAGTAAGAAAGTGAAATTATTTTTGACGCATACGACAGCGATCAATAACAAAGCATTCAATATTCACTGTCAGATGAAAACCTGATTAGATTCAAGTTAATATATTTCAACCGTTAGATCGAACTTAGCTTGTTACACACAAATGAAATGTAATTTCATTTAGGCTTGAGTAACCGTACCTAAACGTGTACACTTAGTTGGTTCAACAATAGTTAACCAATGGTTAGCCATATGAGCACTTTTATATCAACCTTATTCATCTTCACCATAACTAGTTCAAATGACTCAAAAGAACTAATTAGAGAGTTGTTCAATTGCTTAGATCTCATACAAGTATACAAGACACGATCGAAGCAAAAATGTTGTTGATTCACTCGAATCGATTCATGAACATTATAACCACGGTTTGCAAAGATTGCATTCCTTAATTTATAAATGTCTTCGTTCACGAATAAACCGTTTTAGAAAATAACCCACTTAAGTACGCATACCGGTACACATACTTAAGTACCCGGATCGATCTTGTTTTTGGTTCACAAACTCCAGCATAAATTCACGGGATGTGAACTTCCGACAGCACGCGTACAGGTACGCAGACTTAGTTCCAGACATCCTAAACTAGTAAAGTACGCATACTTTGGTTCAAGAATTTTGGACTTACACAGGTATGAGTTCATATAAAGTGTTTATATCCATTCATGGTTATATATTCTAAACTCTTATTTTAATCATTGAAACTTTCTTAAAGGATATTATTATATAGTTTGTTATTCACAAACTATTTTTCATCAAAGCGATTTTCAAGTTATTGAAATGATCAACATGAGTTTCATCACGAGTAAAGATGAACTTGGCCAAAGCGAAAGCTTACCAACACATACTTCGAAAAATAGATAAGCGAGATAATTGAAGTCTATATAGCAATACGACTTTTGTCTCAAGATTGGAGATAGAATAGATAGACTTTTGAGTGATAGATAAGTTCAATTCTCCACATACCTTTTTGTCGATGAAGTTCCACCAGTTCCTTGAGTAGTTATTCGTCTTTGCATGATGAACGTCGTGGAGTCTAGAGCTCAACTACACTTACTATCCTAGTCCGAGACTTATCTATAAGTAGACTAGAAATCAAGACTTATAGTTTTGGAAACTAAACTTGATAAACAAGCTTGAGATAACAACGCTTGCGAGTTCGACCGAGCATTGCTCTAGCAGGATAAAAATAAACAATATCTTTAACTTAGCTTTTGTTTTCATTTTGAGAATCTCGAACACGTACAAGGTGTATTATTGGACTAATTAGCATTTGGACAAGAATGTTGCAAGTTTAAAAGCTATTAGATTCAGATAAATATGATCAGAAGATTAAGAAGATTTTATGCTCTCATGATGTCATCACTTGTGACTTGGATTAATAGATGAGTTGTCATTTTTTGACGTTCACTTTTGGTAAGAAATGTGTTGGAAATGGTGATATGGCACACCGTTATTGATTTGTAACATGATTGTGGTGTGCTCGTGACGTAAGGACAGAAATAAATTCAAGAAACAATTTCACTAAAAACATGTATATATATGTGTGCATCAAACAGAGGAGGGGAGTCAATTTTTCAGAGCGGGTAGCCGGTTTTAGGATATTCTTTTATTTATTTTCTATTTGTTTGTAATAATGGAGAGCTAAATCATAACATCGGGACAATGGAGGAAGTTGGATTTCATCCTTGTGGTAATTTAATTAATTCTTTTATTACTTTTTGCACCGATTTTCACTTATTTATGATTTCTTTTAATTACTTGTGATTTTATTTGATGGAGTATGCTTAGTCTTACGTACTTTCCATGCACCATGCTTATAATCTACAACTAATATTTTATGAAATCTACTTTGGCGAAAAATTAAAGTTAATATTTCTTTTGTTTGAGCTATAAATGACTAGAGTTAATGTCTGATCCACATGAATATGAAAAACAGTGAAATTTGGAGTCCTAGTTTCTCTCCATATTATTATCACCTTGTATATATTTGTAGTTAAATTTAAAACTAGGACTTAAAATCAAATCTTAACAAGTCTGAGAATCGAACTCCTTTTTACCACTTTCTACAACACATCGATTTTGGCGCCGTCGACGCGGATTTGTTTTTTAGGTTAGGTTTCAGATTTTATTTATTTTAGGTTTATTTTTATTATTTTATTTTGTTTCTTTAGATTTTACTCTGGGTATTTTTGTTTTTGGTGTGCAAATTTTTCCTGGAAACTAAAGGTGGAAAGTTGGACTTGCCTATAAAAGAGCATAAAATCCAAAACTTTTTTTGTTAGATTCTTTTTTTTTTTTTTGGAACCTTTATATTTTATTTGCTTTTTTTGTATTTTTTTATGCAAAAAAGAAAAAAAACAACAACACAAACACGAAAGCACACGTGCACATCATATTGCATCGTCTGGCACCGATTAGTAGGAAAACACGTTGTTTAGTACGGTGAACCATCTGAGCGTTATCATCCGAAACACTGGAAATCTTAGCCTCGTACCTTTGACCAGTCTCTGACTGTAGGTATATTTTGCTAAAGGTAACCCAAGCCTACCCAAAATAGAGAATCACGGCATTTGCATTTGCGTGTGCACATAACTGGTATTGTAATAGCCAATAAAATGAATATTCGACTGAGCAACATGGATATTATTCCTTTTATGACCATAGTGTAAATAGTGTTTGGGAACGCCATCCTTTTGAAGGTTATGGTTCATACTATGGTGATCCCAATTATTATCCATACGCGCACCGATCATATGAGTAAAATTCTTATACCTCTAATGTACTAGAGTCGACACATAAGTCAGCCGAGTCAGTACGTAAGTTACAAGAGTCGACACGTAAATCAGCTGAAATGAATAACTTAGTTATGGACGAAAGTATTACAACCATGAGTGAACCTTCTATACATGATACTGTCAGGAAGCCATGTAAGTCAACTTAGAGGCTTTTGTTAGAAGCGCAGAAAAGAACTGCTCGAAGTAGTGTTTCCAATAGTACCCTTGCAAATGAGGATAATTATTCACATAATCAAGATGACGAGGTTAGAATTGGTAACACTAAATGTTTAAATGAGGTTCAACCATTTTTTATGTTATTATAATGATGATTATGATGAGGATAGTGCTTATGAAGAATCTGAAATATTTAGGCATAATGATCAGGAAATTTGTTACTCCAGTTGAGCTTTATAAAGATGTTTTTAGTTCAAATCAAAATAATTTTAATGATTATCATTCACTTGTTCAAAAGGATGTGGATTTGACTAGAGATACCATCATTTTAGACGATGTAGTATTTCCTTTTGATTACGAAGCCAATGATGGTTTAGAGGAACGAGTTTATTTTGAGTCTAACGATTTAGAAACAACAGTCTTAGACAAAAAAGATGAACTTGTCGAGATGATTGAGGATGTACCTGACTTAGAAGAATTAATTGACCATTTTTAGGAATCTGATGACCTAAAAATTAGGAAAGTTGTGACTAGTCTTTCTAGAGACAGTGAAAACTCTAAGTTTGGGGGTGATTATCATTCTCTATGTGCTTTCACTCTTAGAAAGGTCCATCACTTGGGACTTGACATATGTGCTTTAACCATTTTAAAAGATTATCTTCATACACATTTTCCTGAACCTAACGAGGTCCATAAACAAGTTCAGTTTTCAGAAACCCATCCTCTAGATGATACGGTGTACCCAGGCTATGATACCACCAAAAACTTTTCAACCAATTGTGGTAACGTATGAGTTTCGAATGTGACGGTTATTAATTTTTGAAACTAAGCATAAGTACTTTAGGATATTAGAATCGACACATTTGCTTAAGAATGGCCACCACTCTCATTGTGGTCAACTGTGCGAGTCAAATCTGTTTGACTTTAAGGATCCACAATTATTCAGGTTATTATTATGTACTTCTATATTTTTCCAGACTCTACAACCTGATCTTATAGATGTCGTTTATAAGGAAATCCAACCCATGAAAATATTTTATTTAGACCCTTTCATAGAGCCTGAACCCGAACCACAACTAGATGTAGTTGTCTTAAACAGGAAACTAAACAAGGGTGTGCTTTATTTGTTTATTTTCTTAGTTTGTTAAAGTTTCCTTTTATCTGTGATAACACGATGCAGATGATCCACAATTAATCTGGCTATTACTTTATGATTCTATGAGGTGACTAATCCTTTCTTGGTCTGGCTGAAGAATTTAAACTAAGCACTTCTTGGGAGCTAGGTAAACCATGCTCATGCAACATGGTAATATGCTTCCTTATTTCCTTCGCTTCAAATGGTAACAGTTTCTCCTTGTTCATGCTTTGAATTTCATCTTTAAAACATTGGGGACAATGTTAGATTTAAGTTTGTGGGCATGAGAGAAAATTTTTAGTTGGATTTATATATAAACTCCAGATCCTAGAAATTTGTACCAATTAAGGAAAGCACTAACCAATCAAAGTGGAAGGAAGCATCTTTGTTGTAGGAGTTAAGGAACCAACAATAGAGTTTATTCATAAAAGCACAGAACCCAGGTGTTAGAAATAACATGGTAGTTTCACCATATATCTTTGAGTCCTTATCTCTTTCTGTTTTTATTTTATTTTTTTGAAAACTTATATTTTTCTCTAAGTGATTTGGTGGGGCACACGCATCGAATTGTTATCACCACTGGGATGAGGTAGAGTGATTGAGTTTCAATAAAAATAAAAATAAATAGACCAGACCAATCGGAATATATATATATATATATATATAAAGATAAACACTTGAATAGCAATATGTGTGTGTTCTCCTTATCTTCGTCGCCAAAACAAGCGTGAAATGCAGGATCCATGGGAATTACCATGTAATCTGCTGACAAGAAGCATGCACTTGGATTTGAAAGAACTAATCATGTTGTTAATTCTTAAAAAAAAGTTTATTATTATTGTCAATAAAATCGACCGTTGGTTCCCTTATATATGCTAGCTGGGTTGATCTAGAATTAGGATTATCGATCATTGGTCCCCTTGTATATGCCACTTGTATTGATATTAGTTCAGACCAGTATCTCAGTCCATTAGGATTCATAGGTTCATCCTGGAAGTGACCTTTAGACAGATATGGGAAATACCGTTCACCTTAGTCAACATCAAAAAAACATCTACTTTTTTCAGTATATCGATATTCTTAATCTATCCATACGATTTTTCTGATTCCGAATATGGATGCAACTATCTAAGTAGAGCTCTGTCATTCACATCAGGGTACTTCCTCCTGTAGTCAATGAGAGTATGCCAACCAAGGAGATTGTTTAGTGCCGTTTCAAGGTTCTACACATGTAACTAGAGTTTGGAGTAAAGGTTTTGTGGGTACACTTATGATAAACCCTCACGAAACTACAACTCGTCCGATAGGGAGACCTATGGGTTCAAAGGTTTGTTGCACATGCTAAGTACAATTGCGATACCTGCGACGGTGAGTTAGGATTTTTATTTTTATTAGTTTTGCCCGAGGACTGGCAAAGTATAAGTTTGGGGGTATTTGATAAACACATTTCCGTATCTTTATCAGTTATATTGTTAGTGCTTATTTTTGTACAAATTTCGGTATTTATTATGTAGGCACATCAATAAATCGGCTCTGGCGAAGAAAATGACTAAAATTTAGGCTAGTTCGTAGAGAATATGGACTATGGAGTAAATGGGCCATGGCTAATGAAATAAGATTGGGCTAGACAGTAAATGGAATTATAGCAGTATGGAATTGTCAGAAATGATAAGAGTTCCGGAAATGTGGCGTTCTACTTTTGGAATTATATAATCTAGTTTAGCTCGTGAAAATGAAAGGGGATGTCAAAGAATGTCGAAATCAAGGCAAGATATCGGAATTATTTGTATCATTTGGAAATAAAATTTTGTGCACATGAAAGTGGAATGGATAAAAGTAAACAGTATCTTTAACTTAGCTTTTGTTTTAATTTTGAGAATCTCCAACACGTACAAGGTGTATTATTGGACAATTGGCATTTGGACAAGAATGTTGCAAGTTTAAAAGCTATTAGACTCTGATACATATGGTCAGAAGATTAAGAAGATATTTTGCTGTCGTGATGTCGTCATTTGTGACTTGGATTAGCACATGAATTGTCATTTTTTGACGCTTACTTTTGGGAAAAATGTGTTGGAAATGGTAACATGACACATTGCTATTGGTTTGTAACATGACTGTGGCGTGATACAAAAATAAATTCAAGAAACAGCTTCACTAAAATCCTGTATATATGTATGCGTCAAACAGAGGAGGGGAGTCAGTTTTCAGAGTCGGGAGCGGGTGGCCAGTTTTAGGATATTCTTTTATTTCTTTTCTCTTTATTTGTAATAATGGATAGCTAAACCATAACAATGGGATAGAGGAAGCTGAATTTTATCCTTGTGGTAATTTAATTAATTCTTTTATTACTTTTTGCGCCGATTTTCGCCGATTTATGATTTCTTTTAATTACTTGTGATTTTATTTGATGGATTATGCTTAGTCTTACGTACTTTCGATGCATCATGCTTATAATCTACAACTAATATGTTATGAAATCTATTTTGGCAAAGAAGTAAAGTTAATATTTCTTTCGTTTGAACTATAAATTACTAGAGTTAATGTCTGATCCACAAAAATAATGAAATCCAGAGTCCTAGTTCTCTCCATATTATTATCACCTTGTATATATTTGCTAGTTAAATTTTAAAACTAGGACTTAAATCAAACCTTAACAAGTTTGAGAATCGAACTTCTTTTTACAACACATCAGTTACTGAACCGTGTATAATGACTGTTCGGTTTGGAAACTTAGCCAAATAACTAAAAGTTATTTGATGTTCATTTAAACGCCTATGAAAATAATCATAGTTAACACACATAAGTGTTTAAGTGATCGATGAAGTCTTAGAAGTGTTTACGAGAGTTCTAGCAAAGCTAAACATATTAAAATAATAAGTCTTTAAGCTTCTGCTAAACATTGTCAAGACAGTTGGTACAACGGTTCTCCAATCGTATGGTTTTTTCACTAGTCAGGGTCCTACGGTTCGTGAACCAAGTTCACCAACCATACTAGACTACCGAACTCAGTTGACCATAGTTCATGAACTGGGTTCGCCAATTGCTAGCCAATTTATCCAACTTATAAAATCAGTTCACCACGGTTCACCAACCAGGTTCGTGAACTGTACCCAACTGAACTTGCGGTTTTTGAACTGGTTCGCCGAAATTCCTGTATTTATATATCTCGATATCTATGGTTTGTGAACTGGTTCGCCAACCTACCCTGAGAAGAAATTTCAGTAAGTTCATATTTCTCTCTTATGATGTTTGAAATATTCCCAAGTGATACAATCATTTGCACATGCAATTTTCAATTGATCCAAAAATTAATTCATAGAACTTATATTGTTAAGGACCTATGAACATTTAATCGCCAAATTATATTTCGATATTTTTCACAAGACAAGCTTGACTGGAAACATGTTCTCTACTATAAGTCATACGACATAGTCTCAATAGATAGAATGATGGTATCATGAGTAAAATAGAATGGTTCAGTCTTCGCATACCTGATATAGAAGTTCTCCAAATGTATTCGTCGATCTTCAGTCTTCAAGGGTCATCTCTGATATCAACTACAATTCTAACTTATCCGAAACTTGACTTAGTATATTAGAAATCAAGATATAGTTTGATCACCTAACATTGACAACAAGCTTGAGATAACAAAACTTGTGGGTTCAACCGAGCAATGCTCTAACAAATACAAATTCTAGTTTCCACCAATGGTACTATCTAGATGCTTCTTGATCCCGCAAAAGTCTTTAAACTAGCGGATGTAAGAGATTTCTCCTAATTAGGTTACTCTCCTCTCCAAGATAGTATTACATGTATTATTATTAATCGGCTACCGCAGTGACTACAGAATGAAGTTCCTGCGTCACGATGAGTTTGAGACGATTAAACTTCAATATTTATAGACTAAGGTATATTGAACACTAAGGAATCTCCATAACCGAACATATTCTCAAGATATGCAATAAGTGATAGGTGTTGTAAAACACCTAATTTTATATCTATTGTTTATGCTTTCTTTGCTACTTTTCTTGTGAATTATGTATCTTATGTGTGAGTTTGAGTTTATTAGGTGCAATGGAGTCATTGGGAGCAAAAGAAGAAGAAATCATTCATTTGGAGCGAAAATGGCAAAAAGATCAATTCACAGGCGAGTTATATTTGGAGCCGGCTAGGATGCACGAGAAGGAGGTGAAAATGAACTGTCAGTTCCTCAAAACTGACAGTTGAGTTGAGAAAAGATGCTGTTGATGACAGTTGAAGCTAAGAACAGATGGGAGATTTGAGATTTTAGTTAAGAAAAGTTAGGGTTTGTGTGAATCAAAGATTGTTATCAGAGAAGGAGAACTCGAATCTGAGATGAAATGGATTCAGGGTTTGAGTTTGTATTATGGGTTTGCTGGCCGGAGGTTTAACTGAGAGTGGTTGAATAGTTGTCTGCTGCCATATGGTTTGTGAGAAGAAATTGGTTCTAATCTGTGAATCTGGTGCTTTACGATGGGGGTTTGAGGAGAGAGCAGATGGGTTTCAGCTACTTGAGATGGCAGACAAATGGCTACAACGTGGAGTTGTTATTGATGGGTTTGTATGATTTCTTAGGTTGAGAAGGTTCTTAAATGGAGATACTTCTGATGATGGATGATGCTGATGGAAGAAGCTGCTGAGATGCTGTTGATGAATATGTGGATTGTGTGGATGAATTAGTTACATTTGTTGCTGTGATTTGAAGCGAGAAGATGAATCAGATGGTGAATTTTCCACAAATTGAAGTATGGGTTTGTTGAATGTGAAGATGGAGTTGTGTTGATGCTGTTTCGTGTGAAGAATAATGGGATTATGATGAAGTTCTTGTGTTCAGTTGGCCTAGAAGACAGTGAGATGGGGTTTTTGAGTTTGTTATCTGAACAAGGAATCTGAGCAAGGAATTGGAGGTTGCCATTCTAATGGTTGTTGCTAAGATTGAGATATTGCAGGCATGTTGCAACTGCAAATGGCAAGGCTGCAGTTTGAAATAGGGATAAGAAGAACTGGTGGTAGTTCAGTGTTGGTTGTGCTGCGTTGCAGTGCAGCTGAACTGGGGAAGCTGTGTTTGTTGATTTGCTAATGAAGATGGTTAGGCAGTTGATGCTAAGAGAGACTGATAAGGAGAAGTGGGTCTGATAGAAGCTGAGTTTACAAGGGATTGTGACTGATGGTGTATGCACAGAGACCCTGAGATATTGAAGTGTGGGAAGTGTAGTATGTAATGGTGGTAATGGAACTGCAGGTGATGATGCAATAGAAGAGGTGCTGTAGCTTATAGCTTGTGAAGCAAGGTACTGAGCTAATGGAACTGGTAGTGAGTTTGTTTGTAGGTGGTGCTATTATGCTGTTGCGGGTGGAGTTGAGGCTTAATTGCATTGCTGCCAGGGGTTGTATTGCATAGAATGAATGAGAGCTGTTATACTTTGAGCTGAACTGTGACAGACAAGAAGTGAAGAGGTGGTTCTGCTGGTCAGATTTGCAGGGGATGAGTTAAGCTGCAAGATGGGTTGGTATGTTGTTTGATTGAAGCTACAGCAGGGAAGGAAGAATGGTTGCAGCAGTGTTCAGGTAGCAGAACTGAAATGCGGGAATGAAGGGCCACAATGGCGCAGCATAGGTTATGGCTTGCAACAACATATGCAATGGCCTTGGCCATAATTAGACCAAGTCAGCTGAGTTAGCACTGACTCAGATCTGACTTAGCTGATTAGAATCCTGACTCATACCTGACCAGGTTTGAATCTTCTTTGATTCAGTTGACCACCGAGCTGATTCGTTGACCGGTGACCGGGTGGACTTTGCCGGTCACCAGAGCTATGTTCCGACTATTTTCCCGGCCGTTTTCCGTCCATTTTACCAGTTTTCTGGCGATTAGTTTTGGGACATATTTTCACATGGGTATTCCTCACATATGGGCTTGGTGGACATCTTTGTATTGGACTTTGGGCTTTGAAGACCTAGTTTTGGAAACAAGAAGAACTACAAAAAGGAAAGTTTTCTACTTCCTTTGGATCACGTATTTTTTTTTACTTGGAGTTTTGGATAGCGGCGACTAGGGTTTTCTTTCGTTTATTTTTCGTCTTCTTCATTTCATTTTTGATTATGATTATGATGAACTCAAAAGCTATGAGTAACTAAACTCGTATCATTGGTTATGGGATAAAAGTTGATTTCTCAAGCATGATATTTAAATCAATGGATTAGTTTTGTCTCAAATTTATTGTTTATGATTCATTGTTAATATTGTCATATGATTTGAATACTTGTTAGGTTGAGTCCGGAATCAATCCGATTTGCATTCATTTTTAAAGCTATATTAGGGGTTTCAATACGAAAAAGTTGTTTATCCCTGATTCTAAGTAGCATAATTGTGGGTAGTGCTTGTAGTGATATATACTACTAGTCACAAATGAATCATAACTTTTGTTAAAACGGATTAGTGCTTTTACACGTTCGTTTGCATTGATTAGTTTATTCCATAAAACTTAATGCTCTTGGGTAGTTAAATCTAATTGTGCTTTTACACTCTAGGTTGCTTTCTAAGTTGAATTCAATTATGCATCTTTTAATATGTTTGTGATTAAATCAGGGAATTAGCGGGATATTCTTGCGATCAAGGTATCCTAGGACTTTTAGTAAATGAGAGATTAAATTACCAATTCTAGTCATTGATGAAAATACATGTTTGTGAATGATACTATCCCGTGACCAATATCTTCTCCTTATTGATTATTCAAATTATTTTATTGCTTTCAATTACTTTTATTGCTTAGATAAAACAAAAATCCCCCTTGTTTACTAAGAAACTGAAATTTGTTAACAACAAAAGCCTCTCTGTGGGAACGATCCTTTCTTACCCTTAATATATTATATATTTTAAGTTTTGAGAAAGTAATATTATTTTTGACGCATACGACTGCGGGCGCCGCTGCCGGGGAGGCATACGGCTTGTTATTAAGTTTTTAGTTTCTTATCATCATTTCTGCTTTCATATTTGCTTTTTGTTTCTTGTCCTGTTTCTCACTTGTTTGGGAGAATTGTTTTCAGGTACCTAATCCCTGGATTCTAAAGATTGGAACTATCCAAGGTGCGGGATAGCTACTCGAAGAGGCACAATACTCCAACCAAGTCAAGACACGACGGAAGAACAAGAGTTAGAAGTGGAAGAAGAGTTACAACTAGAAGAAGAACAAGAGGTTCCATTCATAGAAGAAGCACTAGTTTAAGAAGAAGAAGAAGAAGCAATGGGTGATGCAAATCGTACACTCAAGGACTTGGCTTCTCATAGGCTTGATGCACAACGGTGGTGTATTGAGACAAATTCAACCTTCGAGATCAAACCGGGGTTGATAAGAGAGTTGCCGAAGTTTCATGGCATGGTTAATGAAGATCCAAACAAGCATCTCATGGATTTCCATACCATAGTCACGTCCATGCTACCACCGGAGACTAATGTCGATGGTGCAATGTTGAAAGCATTTCCATTCTCTTTGGCGGACAATGCTAAGGAATGGCTGTATTATCTACCGTCCGGGAGTGTCACTACATGGAATGGGTTGAAGAAACTTTTCCTAGAGAGATATTTTCCTGCATCCAAAGCTATTCAAATTCATAAGGAGATTTGTGGAATACAACAAAAGGACGGGGAGTCATTGTATGAATGTTGGGAACGATATAAGAGATTGGTGGCAAGATGCCCTCACCACCAATTTAGTGACGTGATGATAAAAAAATACTTCTACGAAGGTCTCCAACCAAGTGATCGATATATTCTTGATGTTGCGGGTGGTGGTGCACTAGTGAACAAGACGGTGGCCCAAGCTACCAAGTTGATTGAAAGCATGGCTGCAAACTCGCAACAATTTTACACAAGAGGTGAACCAATGGTTAGGCGAGTGCATGAAGTTACGGATTCATCATCATACCGTGATCAAAGGATGGATAACATGGAGCAAATGATGCAAAAGATGGCTGCAGTTATTTTACCTTCATATGGTGAAAAGTTGGAGCAAGCTAGTGCGGTCTTTCCAAATCAACAAAGATGGTATGATCCTTATTCCAACACTTACAATACGGGATGGAGAGATCATCCAAATTTCAGCTATGCCAACAAGCAAGGTGCAGTCCAACAACCTACTTTCAACCGTCCGAGTGGATTTCCACCGCAACAACAACAATTTCAGCAACCACAACCACAACAATCAATGCAAAATCAAGGTTCCGATATCGACGCAAAGCTTTAAACAATGATGCAAGGCATTTCTACCATGTTTAAAGAAAGTCAGCAGGAAACTAAGAGTGCTATCAAGGAGTTGCAGACACAAATGGGCTTCATGGATATTGAATTAAACAAATTGAAGGCACAAAGTAGTAGGAAACTCCCTTCTCAATCTCTTAACCCAAGAGAGAATGTTAGTGCTATTACATTGAGAAGCGGTACATAACTTGTGCAAACTGAAATTGTTGATGTGGGTGATACAGAGACCCAAAAGGAACCTGTTTTGGAGGAAAAGAATGATGATTTTCCCCAAACTTCTGAGGTACCTATTTCTAGCTCTAAAACTCCTGTTTCTACTTATGTTCCTCCTTTACTTTTCCCTCGCAGGTTTGCTAACTCTAAGAAGGCGGAAATATAAAAGGAGAGTTTAGACATCTTTAAGAAGCTTCATGTAAACATTCCACTCATTGATGTTATCAAGAAAGTTCCCAAGTATGCGAAGGTTTTGAATGACTTGTGTACCAAAAAGAAAAAGCTAATCGGTAATGAGGTTATGAGTGTGGGGAAAACGCTTCGGCGGTCTTGCAAAAGAAACTCCCACCCAAATGTAAGGATCCGGGTAGTTTCACTATACCCGTAGAGATTGGTAATAAAAGAATTGGAAAGGCTATGCTTGACTTAGGAGCATCCGTGAATATCATGCCGGCATCTATTTATGAGTCTTTAAAGTTGGGTCCATTAAAACCAACTAATATTGTGCTTAAACTTGCGGATCGTACTAATGTCTACCCTAGGGGTATTATTGAGGATGTCTTTGTGCAGGTGAACCAACTAGTTTTTCCAGCTGGTTTTTGTGTTCTAGAAATGGATGATGGCTCGGATGCATCCATACCCCTGCTGCTTGGGAGACCTTTCATGAAGACGGCTAAAACCGTCATTGATGTGGACGAGAGAATACTCACTATGAGGTTTGATGATGAGATAATTCGCTTCAACATGTTTGAAGTCATGTGGTATCCAAGTGATGTTCATTCGGGCGTCCATAAAGTATGGGACCCTATATAAGGCTTAGCAAGCAACGAGATAGTCGGGCTGACGACTTTAAACCAAGCTCTAAATGGGAGGCAACCCATAGGATGAGTATTTCTTGTCTTATTTTTATTTTCTTGTCTTGTTTTTAGTTTTTTCTTGTCTTGCATTTACTTTTTCTGATTTATTGTCACATATCATGTTAGAATTTTCCACCTTGACTTACTTTGGATGACTCAATTTACATTGAGGACAATGTAAAGTTTAAGTGTGGGGGAGTGGTTAAGCATTTGCATTGTAATTTTTTCATGAAATTTTTTCATGAAATTTTTAACTTTTGTGTAAAATAGTGAATAAGAAAACTCCAACTTGTAGTTAGTTTAGAGACACATAATATACATGTCGCTAAGATTACATCGAGATTCTCATAAGAGTGACTGAACTTAGATATGACAGAGAACATGATCGGGTTTCTTACTTGTATGAGAGTTAAAGTTGGATTTAACCATGCCAGTGGCAAATAAGGTGCAGACTGAATTCAGTATTAGAGTTGTGGTCCCCTATAGTGGAGACTACCCATGTTACATCATGAAAGGCACCGACCTTCACTTCTTTGTACGTGTCTAAATTTGTACTTTTAGAGTGTGTGTCACCGTACGTAAACTCCGGGTAGAATGGTGAGCTACCCAACCTACAACCAATAGAAGCACTATTTTGATCTCTTGAGTGCTATTTTATCAATCATGAATGGTGACATCGAATTGCTAACTTACATACCACTTGTAATCTTGTTCGGAGTTAGCACCATCCACTTTATCTCTCTCTACACCAACAGATCCATAGAAACACCACCATCATCAACAAGAGGAGCATCACAAATTCGAAGGAAAGTTGAAGACATTCAAGGTTTACAAGCGACAATACAGAAATGAGCAGATTTCATATTCAAGTATAGCAACAGGACAAGGAGCAAAATTTTTACAAGTTCAGACTATTGTACAAGAGCGAATATTATCAAGATGAGAATTCAAGAAGTTTATGATATCGAGACATACAAGTTGTGAAGAATCAAGCGGTAAAGTACTTACACCATGGCTTTTGTACTTGCATTTTTATTTGTTAATTTGTATTTTATTTTCTATTGTCTCAAAAAAAGAGACAAGAGAAAAGTTTATTAGGTCCATCATTAGTTTTAATATTTTGTTTGTTTTTGTATTTACTTTATTTATCTTGCATCTCACAAAAAAAAAATATTTATTGCATCATATTTTGGTTTGTTTAGTTCGTTTTTGGTTTTGTATTCATTCAATAAAGCCAATGGAAGAAGAAATATCCATAATGAGGTTTCAAGAAACAAGGAATTAGAGGAAAGAGTTACATTGTCAAGATTCTACGAAGTTCAAGATTTCATCATCAAGAGTTAAAGACCGAAGACGAAGATGAAGACAAGGATTGAAGACCGAAGACGTTTCTATGGATGCTGTGAGAGTGGTGCTAACTGCACGCCGAACTAATAACGAGGTAAGTAAGCATATTCCCACCTTCGTTAAGTGGTTGATTTCCTTTCTTAGAGATCATCAGAAAAAAAGGGTTTTCAAAATGAATAAAAGATGTGGGTTTTCAAAACAATTCGGAGGTTTTTTTTGCCTTCCTACCATTCAACGTGTCACAGGATTCTCTCTTCACTCCTACCTGGACACATGTGTGACCCATAAAGAGATATTTATTATTGAGAGAACCTTCACAAAAACCTTTCTTGTGAGGCAGAGTCGAGACTTTTGATCACTCCGACCCGAATTTCTTTCGATAAGGGATGGTTATTTCTCTCTCAATTTTTAAGGATGAGATTGTGTTCATTTATGTGTCTAACTTCTTATGACTAGTGTGCAGAATCTCTATGTCTTCTTAACGCGTTGGATGTTATCATTACAGAGAACTAGTAAGTTGGAAAGTAGGTTTTGTGGGTATATCTCTAGTAAACCCTCATGAGATGGAGTTGTATGTATCCTTTAGAATAAGTTTTGTTTGATTTGGTCGAGGACTAGCAAAGTCTAAGTGTGGGGTGGGGGGGGGGGGGATTTGATAGGTGTTATAAAACACCTAATTTTATATCTATTGTTTATGCTTTCTTTGCTACTTTTCTTGTGAATTATGTATTTTATGTGTGAGTTTGAGTTTATTAGGTGCAATGGATTCATTGGGAGCAAAAGAAGAAGAAATCATTCATTTGGAGCGAAAATGGCAAAAAGATTAATTCACAGGCGAGTTATATTTGGAGTCGGCCGAGAAAAGAAGTTATCATTCTTTGGTACATCTTATCTACTCCCCTTGGGTGGAAATATCAACTTCCATTCCAACACAAGACCTAAGAATCATAAGAGCAATGTTTTCTCTTATTATTAGCTTTCCTTTCTTTCACTATACCCGAAATCAGAAATTCAGAGAAGAGAAGTTGTTTTTGTAGATCTGAGAAGGATATTGAGATGGGTTAGTTGTGTAATTTGAGAAGAAATGTAGAGAGGAATTGAAGCTAAGAACAGATGGGATATTTGAGATTCTAGTTAAGAAAAGTTAGGGTTTGTGTGAATCAAAGATTGTTATCAGAGAAGGAGAACTCGAATCTGAGATGAAATGGATTCAGGGTTTGAGTTTGTATTATGGGTTTGCTGGCCGGAGGTTTAACTGAGAGTGGTTGAATAGTTGTCTGCTGCCATATGGTTTGTGAGAAGAAATTGGTTCTAATCTGTGAATCTGGTGCTTTACGATGGGGGTTTGAGGAGAGAGCAGATGGGTTTCAGCTACTTGAGATGGCAGAAAAATGACTACAGCTTGGATTTGTTATTGATGGGTTTATATGATTTCTGAGGTTGAGCAGGTTCTGAAATGGAGATACTTCTGATGATGGATAATGCTGATGGAAGAAACTGCTGAGATGTTGTTGATGAATATGTGGATTGTATGGATGAATTAGTTGAAGTTGTTGCTGTGATTTGAAGCGAGAAGATGAATCAGATGGTGAATTTTCCACAAATTGAAGTATGGGTTTGTTGAATGTGAAGATGGAGTTGTGTTGATGCTGTTTCGTGTGAAGAATAATGGGATTATGATGAAGTTCTTGTGTTCAGTTGGCCTAGAAGACAGTGAGATGGGGTTTTTGAGTTTGTTATCTGAACAAGGAAGCTGAGCAAGGAATTGGAGGTTGCTATTCTAATGGTTGTTGCTAAGATTGAGGTATTGCAGGCATGTTGCAACTGCAAATGGCAAGGCTGCAGTTTGAAATAGAGATAAGAAGAATTGGTGGTAGTTCAATGTTGGTTGTGCTGCGTTGCAGTGCAGCTGAACTGGGGAAGCTGTGTTTGTTGATTTGCTAATGAAGATGGTTAGGCAGTTGATGCTAAGAGAGACTGATAAGGAGAAGTGGGTCTGATAGAAGCTGAGTTTATAAGGGATTGTGACTGATGGTGTATGCACAGAGAGCCTGAGATGTTGAAGTGTGGGAAGTGTAGTATGTACTGGTGGTAATGGAACTGCAGGTGATGATGCAATAGAAGAGGTGCTGTAGCTTATAGCTTGTGAAGCAAGGTACTGAGCAAATGAAACTGGTAGTGAGTTTGTTTGTAACTGGTGCTATTATGCTGTTGCGGGTGGAGTTGAGGCTTAATTGCATTGCTGCCAGGGGTTGTATTGCAGAGAATGAATGAGAGTTGTTATGCTTTGAGATGAACTGTGACAGACAAGAAGTGAAGAGGTGGTTCTGCTGGTCAGATTTGCAGGGGATGAGTTAAGCTGCAAGATGGGTTGGTATGTTGTTTGATTGAAGCTACAGCAGGGAAGGAAGAATGGTTGCAGCAGTGTTCAGGTAGCAGAACTGAAATGTGGGAATGAAGGGCCACAATGGCGCAACATAGGTTATGGCTTGCAACAACATATGCAATGGCCTTGGCCATAATTAGACCAAGTCAGCTGAGTTAGCACTGACTCAGATCTGACTTAGCTGATTAGAATCCTGACTCATACCTGACCAGGTTTGACTCTTCTTTGATTCAGTTGACCACCGAGCTGATTCGTTGACCGGTGACCGGGTGGACTTTGCCGGTCACCAGAGCTATGTTCCGACTATTTTCCCGGCCGTTTTCCGTCCATTTTACCAGTTTTCTGGCGATTAGTTTTGGGACATATTTTCACATGGGTATTCCTCACATATGGGCTTGGTGGACATCTTTGTATTGGACTTTGGGCTTTGAAGACCTAGTTTTGGAAACAAGAAGAGCTACAAAAAAGGAAAGTTTTCTACTTCCTTTGGATCACGTATTTTTTTTTTACTTGGAGTTTTGGAGAGCGGCAATTAGGGTTTTCTTTCGTTTATTTTTCGTCTTCTTCATTTCATTTTTGATTATGATTATGATGAACTCAAAAGCTATGAGTAACTAAACTCGTATCATTGGTTATGGGATAAAAGTTGATTTTTCAAGCATGATATTTAAATCAATGGATTAGTTTTGTCTCAAATTTATTGTTTATGATTCATTGTTAATATTGTCATATGATTTGAATACTCTTTAGGTTGAGTCCGGAATCAATCCGATTTGCATTCATTTCTAAAGCTATATTAGGGTTTTCAATACGAAAAAGTTGTTTATCCCTGATTCTAAGTAGCATAATTGTGGGTAGTGCTTGTAGTGATATATCCTACTAGTCATAAATGAATCATAACTTTTGTTAAAACGGATTAGTGCTTTTACACGTTCGATTTCATTGAATAGTCTATCCATAAAATTTAATGTTCTTGGGTAGTTAAATCTAGTTGTGCTTTTACACTTTAGGTTGCCTTCTAAGTTGAATTCAATTATGCATCTTTTAATGTGTTTGTGATGAAATCAGGGAATTAGCGGGATATTCTTGCGATCAAGGTATCCTAAGACTTTTAGTAAATGAGAGATTAAATTACCAATTCTAGTCATTGATGAAAATACATGTTTCTGAATGATATTATCCCGTGACCAATATCTTCTCCTTATTGATTATTCAAATTATTTTATTGCTTTCAATTACTTTTATTGCTTAGATAAAACAAAAATCCCCCCCTTGGTTACTAAGAAACTGAAATTTGTTAACAACAAAAGCCTCTCTGTGGGAACGATCCTTTCTTACCCTTGCTATATTATATATTTTAAGTTGTGAGAAAGTAATATTATTTTTGATGCATATGACTGCGATCAATAAGCACCAATATTCGGTTTTGTATAATTCCAACTAATATCCAACTGTTATACCGAAATCCCTCATGGATGAAAACTCAATATTAGCAAGTATATTAGTATACTTTACTAATATATCTTCCAAAGATATGTTTTACTTACTGGAAAAAAAACATATAAATTTGAAAATCTCAAAAGAAGATTCTCAAACATTTCGGTTTGAGATCTCACCTTGAGTATCAAGGTATATCTTTGAACAATAAAAAAAATAGGATTTTACACATGTTCAAATTACTCGCTATGTCGACATAATGAACTTTCCTATATATCAGGCAACATACCCATTCAATTGCACATAAACATGCTCAAAAGTAAAAAAGACACATCATGCTCATAGACATAAAGTAAACTTAATCATTACAAGAAAGTTACAAAGATTCCTACATGTTTTGATGACAATTCAATGTACAAGTGACTGGCTTGAAGGTCTTTATGAATTTGAGAATAAAATTGCATGGACAACTACAGAAGTAGAAGACAAATACATGCATCATCGTTGTTATTTTTTTATCCGCTAGACGATTTTTTTTATCTTATTTGATTTTGGATAAACTAGTTTGATTGGAACATTTTCAACTTGATTATGGATGTATTTTATTATACATATTATGCGTGTCTTAAGTACAACAAATTACTCGATATATTTCCCACTAATTAACTAGTAATATAGTAGCAGTAAGGATCGTTCTCACTGAGAGCTGTGTAATTGATAGGTTATTTGGATTAACAAAACTAGAATAAATAAATAAATAACTAAAGGGGATTGGTTTATGAATTTACTAAAAATATAATAAAAAAAATAAGAAAAAAGATATGGTTGAGGAAACATTCGCCGTCACCAAACGTCGACTCAATCAGTATACTTATCTATCTTTTATTAGAACCATTCATCACCAACCTTAGAGTAACAACTAGATCAGTGTTATACCCAAAACTCCTTTTATCAATGGATACATAAGTTCTCAACTATCAGATTTTATTCATCTGAACCAACAAGTAGTAAATTACTCAAGGTTTAACCCAATCGAACACTTTAAGCTTCGTGAAGTTAGGTTGATCCCAGTTGTTAAACTCTTAGATCAAGGTACACTTGTAGATGTTGTCTTCACTTGCAATTGCTCCAAAAAGTCCCTCTGCAAAGTCTCGCGATTCCTACTTTTGTAGAGAGTTATTCGACATTATTTATCTCCTAACTTCTACTAGCGATAGAATGATCAATAATACAGTTTAGTTGCGCACCCTACCAATTTAAGAATCAATCATAAACTAGATATACTGAAAACAAACGTTGATGATTACAACTTCCAACAAACTTGTATGAATGATAAAGCTTCACGCTTAGAACATTGAATTCATCCTTAATTAACAAAAGCTTAGCTACTCATAATTACAAAGAAAAATGGTTTCTCCTTAAAGATATAAACCCTAGGTTTTGATGTGGAATATGTAATATGAGAGGTAGAGATGTGTAAAGAGTGTCCTTCTTAATGTCTCGGGATTTCCCATATATAATACTCATGATATCTAGGGTTTAGTATCCTCCCGGGACCAATTTCCCTTTATTTAGAAGCCTAAACTCGTGTCAAACACCTTAGTTACAGTTAGCTTCAAACCAGTCGTAACTCTGACAAGAAAATAATGTCAAAACACTAAGAGTTATGGTTTATTTATATTCCCTTGAAGTTTTGTTGCAATGTTATGGCGAAGAGAGAATGTTTGCCAAATAATGGTGAATGCATGAATTATGATAAGAGACCGTATTTTCTTACTTCAAATGTCTCTATTATATATTTAAGTACTTTGTAAGTTTTTGGGATCTTTTGACCTCTTTTCTTGTAAAATATTTGTACATTTTGTTATCTATTAATACAATGTTGTACGTACCACAACAACAACAAAAAAAACCTTGAAGCTGGCCGTAATTCTTCCTATATACTTTTCGTTCTTTGTCATTTCGACCGTAACTTCTTCATAAGATGTCCGATTAACCTCATTCTTTTTGGGTTGAATTCGTATCGTCATCCTCTATAAATTTTCATATCTCTTCATCTAAATTTACAGTTATCTTGGAATTAACCATAACTCCGCATGGAATTTGTAGTGGAAATCAACTTATTTTACGGTTGGCTTTCGGATAGCTTTTTCGTTCGTAATTTCTCATGTAACTTGTGTCCAGCAGTTGTATTTGCACCTTCAAACTTATTCTTTTATGACAGAATGAACTCATTTCCTCTTCTTATCATAGAAATGAATGATTCACCTAAGAAACAAATAACATAGAAATGAAGAGTAATACAAGGTAAAATGCAAGAACAGTAGCAACTATTAGTATGGATTTGACACTCTAAACATGTAAACTGAACACCTATAAAATTCACCCACACTTAGATTTTTCTAGTCCTCGAGCAACTAAACTAAACTAATCCTACAACATATCTCTTTCATGGAGGACACGGTTACACTTAGCGTGTGCAACAAGCCTTTAAATCCTTAAGTGTCCCTAGTGGAATATTTATAGTATCGTGAGGCTTTACAATAGGCATAACCAAAAAACTGATACTCCAAATCCTACTTACTTGTGAAGAATCTAGGAACGACACTAAAAAATCTCTATAGTTGGCCACTAATTAACTTAGGCTGTGGGAGGACTTACCTTTTTATGAATCTAATTGTTGTACACGAGTTTGCACTCAGCGTACTAAAATTCATATATAAGAAATCAAGCTCTACTCAGGCAGTCGCACGATGGGTCACGATACTCGGAATCTAACTAACCCCAATTACATGAATAAATTAAGAAGATGGATATGGAGATAATGAAATTTGCTCTTGTTGATTAAGGTGGACGGTGTTTCCAGAATATCTGTATCAATGTAAATGCCAAAAAAAATCCTAATGATTGAGATACATTCACACTGGTCTTATTTCTAATTCTAGTATCAACTCAGCTGGTATATAAAAGGGCCCCAACGGTCGATTTATTGAATACATGTTTCTTTCTTTTTTCATTTTGTATATATATTTTATTTAAATTTTTTATATGAATGATTCCACAACATGATTAGATCCTTTAAATCCTAGCACATGCTTCTTTTCAGCAGATTACGTGGTAGTTCCCATGGATCCTTCATTCCACGCTTTCTTAGGCGACGGAGACAGGGAGAACACACATTTATTGCTATCCAAGTTTCAAAAATCAAGTTTCTTTTTTGTTGTTGTTTTATTTCATTTGGTCAAGTCAAAATAGAATACAATAATGTGGTTGATCTCAATCAATCTATTTCATCCTTACAACAACAAAAAGGCAATACTAGTCCCCACCAAATCACTTGGAGAAACACATAAAGTTGCAAAAGTAAAAACATAAAGTGATATGGTGATGACCCCGAGATATGGTGACAACTATCATGTTATTTCTAACACCTGAGTTTGACCTTTTATTAATAAACCATTTAGCTTGGCATCTTAACTCCTACAACCAAGAGGCTTGTTTCCATCCACTTAGATTGATCAGTGTTATTCTAAATTGACACAAGTTTCTAGATTTTGGATTTTATTATGCAAAAAATTCAAAAATTCTTCCTAAAAGTGAAATATTCTAACTAATGACTAAAAACTCTTTATGAAAATCCTCGACGTAATTGACTCATCCAAAGTAAAATCTGCAAGAGGCTTGTTACCATCCAGACAACAATCTATAATTCTAGTAACATCTTCACAAAAACGTTAGCATAATATATAAATATTGAAACCGTTACTTTATGGAAGTTTCCCCCACTCGAAAGTGGATAGAGAACATAAAATAGGAAAACTTCTTTGGGTTCCTTTCGGTGAACCTGCGCAAGCTAGAATCAAACACATCTAGTTGTAGATAATTAAAGGTAAAATCGAACAAATAAAGCAAGGGTATATCAAGGGTGGTAATACAAAACATATTTCACCAAAGTTTTTTTTTTACAATAAGCAACAACAATGTCTCTTAAGCATTTAAGTCATCCAAGTACCATCTGATGAGAATATGGCAGACTTATTTACTAAGTCACTTCCCAAGTCCTTATTTAGAAAGAACGTAAAGAGTATTAGACTAATGAAATTGTCCGAACTCCCCTGAGTGTAATCAAGGGGGGATGGCGACATCAGGGGGAGTATCTATTTATATGATGTCGACATCTAGCTTGGTGTGCTGAAATCTCTTTTTCCTTCACCAAGATTAATTTTTTCCACTGGGTTTTGTTACTCGGCAAGGTTTTTAATGAGATGACACCAAGATTATAATTTCTCGATTAAGGTTTTTCTTTTCCTACACGATTTTTTCTATTTTAGGAATTTCTGAAGCAATAAGAGAAGTGGACAACTTTATGGAGCAACTTCATCGGGACTCAACACGTTGTACTCTTTTGCCTTCATAGGTTTTGTCCTATTAGGTTTTTCTTGTCAAGGTTTTAATGAGGCAACACATTTGAAGTTCTAATTTTGAACCGCACAAAAGGAAGTGTTATAAGGCTTACGGCCGAAAAATGCAAATGTACTGTATGTTAGAGCATTGCTCGGTCGAACTCGCATGCGTTGCTATCTCAAGCATGTTTGTTAATGTTAGTGATCAAAACTATAAGTCTTGATTCCTAGTCTACTATAGCTATGTCTTGGACTAGGATATAAAGTGTAGTTGAGCTCAAGAACTCCATGGCAATCATCATACAAGACGAAGGACTACTCAAGGAACTGGTGGATCTTCATCGACTAAAAGGTATGTGGAGACTTGAACTTATCTATCACTCAAAAGTCTATCTACTCTATCTCCTATTTTGAGACAAAATTCGTTTTGCTATATAGACTTTGATTATACACATTTGCTATTTCGAGCCGAGTTTATCTCGCCTATATATTTCTCGAAATATGTGTTGGTAAGCTTTTGCTTTGGCCAAGTGTAAATGGTGGATTTTCGACAAAGGATAAAATCGTAAACTCATAATTATATGAAGCTCTGATTCAGCAATCAGACGTGAGTATCGAGACACGGCTCTCTCATCGAATTCTCAACGGAGAGTACTTTCTCTCAGAGTACATGTAGATATGTAGTCTCACGACTGGACAACGACATATCTCATGAATACTGAACACACTCAGTGATTATTTCTATATATTATCACGAGATGGACGTCTCCTAGACAGCTTGCTCTGCTAGTATAGAGTGATAACGTCTTCAGGAACAAACAACGAGTTTACCCTGACTATATAAAGGATATGACTTACCGACAAGCTCATATCGGGATAATTAATGCTCCTAGACAGCTTGCTCTGCTAGTATAGAGCCACAAAGTTAATTATTCCTAATTACAATTGCTCCTATTCCATGGTCGAATCCACGACTGGTCCTATGGAATGATAATAAACAATTGTTCTGATTCTATGATCGAATCCAAAGCTTGATCTCATAGAATAACAATAACTATATTATCTCATTACTCCGATTTCATGATCGAATCCACAACTGGTCTCATAAATGGTAATAGATAAATCTTAATTACTCTGATTCTATGGTCGAATCTACGATCCCATGGAATGGTAATGCTCACTTTATTATTCTGAATTCGTAGTCGAATCCTCAGTTGATCCTATGAATTAATAATAAACATCTTATTGCTCAGTTTTGTGAATTATTCTCCACCGAATTCCACAATTAGTAATAAATAATCCACAACCGGGCGTCTGAGCTACCTCTAAGTAATTCCCGATTCAAATGGTGAAGGTGTATTCAACGACGATACACTAACAGTCACCACATGAACGAGTATTTCAAAAATACAACGAAACGATGAGCCTATGCAAAATAGAGAAGAAAATAATAAATAATTAAAAATATTGACCAGGGTGCTGGGAGCACGGACACACGACCGACCGACTGTGTCGTGGTCAATCCCACGCCAGTTTTATATTTTTAATGCATTTTTATTATTTTCCATGATTTGATGAAAATTCTCTCATTTTATCAAATCTCCTTCGTCTCGAGGAAACTCCTCGGTTTCATGGTACTTCCATAAATCCATAAAAAAATAATATAAAATTAAGAAAAGGAGTGCGGGGCGTGACCATTGGCCAACCGGCCATGCCTTGGTCCCAACAGGCCCCACACCTCACGGTTTCTTATTATTTTATTATTATTAGTATTTCTTTAATTTCATGAAAAAACTCCTTGATTTCATGGTATTTTGCACAAATCATCAAATAATAATAAAATAAATTATGAAAACTTGTGGGACCGGGCCTTGGCCGGCCGGCCATGCCCTAGCCGGTCCCACATGCCCCTTTGTTTTATTATTAGTTTTCCTTGAATTCATCAAATTCCTTGATTTCATGGTATTTCTCTCAAATTAGGAAAAATTCCCTCAAATCATCAAAAATACCTAAAAAATATTAAAAAATTATGAAAACTCGTGGGACCGGGCCCAAGCCGGCCGGCCATGCCTTCCACGGTCCCACACGCCCTTGTTTTTATTATTTTAATATTTTTTGCTTCCTTGAACTCATGAAAACTCCTTCAATTCATGGAAACTCCCTAAATTCATCAAATTTCTCAAAATTCATGACTTTTTCATAAAATCATAAAAATATTATAAAATTAAGAAAAAGGCACCACGGGACCGTGGTCACGACCGATCGACCATGCCTTGACCACGGTGGTCCCACGCCTCCTCATTCCTTATTTTATAATTATTTTTCATCATCTCATGGTGTTTTCCTCAGTTTTGTCGAAACCCTAATTTTGGCATATTTTCTCGAATGGATGCTCAATTGCACGCCAGAAAATATCAAAATTCTCAGGAATGAGACGCGGACGCCTTGGGGACATGAGCACGCTATCTTGACCGACCAAGATTGGCTGTTTGGCTCACGGAAGCCGGTCCCATCAATTTTCACAGTTTTGACCTAATTTGCACAATTGCTCGTATTAGGTCCAAAACTCTCCAAACACTTTGGATTTTCATGAAGTGATCGTCAGGCGGTCACGTGACAACCCATGGCCGGTTTCCTGACTCCATGGTCGGTCCCTCGCCTCGTCATAATTAATTAGGTTTTCTCACCTAAGGCTCAGACGAGCATTTTTGAATAAATGATTAAACCAGCATTTAATCATTCTTTCACCAACAAATCGTCAACTCTTCAGGAGTTCTTCGTATTTGCTCACGTGAGCATATGGACACTACATGGTTGATCCACGGTCCCATGTAGTCGCTCCTCCTTCGTCCCATGGTTAAATTCTGACGAACCATGAATTGATCATCAATTGATCAAATTAGGGTTTCTGAATCCAAGGATCATCATTCCAGATTCCAACCTTAATAATTTTACGACGACCTCATGGTCATTAATTTTATTAATTATGCTCGGTTCAACGACCAGTATTCTAATTAATATTTTTGGTACGCTGCCAATAATCCATCAGATGAGCAACACATGCTCAGACGATCAAATATTCAACAATTCATCACATGAGCACACTTGCTCAGATGATAAATATTTGCTCAAACCAAGGAATATTGGTTCAACAATCAATATTCAACGATCCATCGAATGAGCAATACTTGCTCACTTCATCGTAAGAACTATACCTCTGTCTCATGACATGTTCAATTCATGAGTTTCAGAACATCATGTTCAACTCAGCAACTACATGGACTCATCGTCCCATCAAACCACGAAGTCATCAATTGACTAACAAACCACGAGACGTCAATCGTGTCACTTGGGGGGATATCACTTAGGGTTTTGGTCTGGCGGTCTACGGCACGTGTGTTCAAACACACGATGGAATGTGAGCAAGTCGTGCAATCAGTTGAAGGAATTCACGAGGTAGTGGGTGGAAAATCGACCAAGTCTCCACACGTTGAGCAACTGGTTTCAAACACGATCTCCACTTCCCCACTCCTTGATTCCATCAACTGTCACACTTCCTGGAATCATGGTGTCTACAATTCCATCAATATAAATAAGTCTCTGAATCATGATTGAATCAGCATCAACAGTATCATCAATCTCACGTCTCATCGACAACACGAGATCATCAACTCATCAATTGAGCAACTACTCTCGATTGAGCAATTTCAATCATTCAGAGCTTATCATATTCAGAATTCACACACCCACAATCTTTGATTACCATTGATTCCACACATTTCCAAGCTTCCCTCCTATAGATCAACCCATCCTCTCTTGTGACCGAATTTACTCTGGAACGGTCATTGTCTTGATTTAGACCGGAGTACTACAGATTGATCTCTCGAATCTAAAGCACCCCCTTTGCAGCGGTGCATCTGTGTGAGGTTTAAAATTTCGCTCGGTTCGAGGAGTCTCCTCCGTACGGTCGTCTCCTCAATTCCTTAAAAACCAGCAAATCGTTTTTCCCCATCTACAGATTGGCGACCACAGTAGGAGATTAATCTCTCGGTTTCAATCTAACAATATCACAAGATGGTTTCTCTTAGGACTAATTCAACTAATTCAGATCAGAATATTTCAAACGGCAACATTCCTCATGTTACACCTGGCGGCATGGAAGGCAGAGGGATCCCGACTTTGGCAGAGTTGGCTCAAATCTTAGAGGTCCATACCAGGAACATGGACATGATGAAGGAGACGATAAACCACATCCTCGACTTTCTCATCAGATTAACATCCGAGTTAGGCGGTATCTCCGCTCCATAAGCCTCAACACCGGGGACTGAAGCGTCATCCGGCCCTCAAATCAACAGCTTTACCACACACGATAAGCCGGTGGAACAATAGGTCACACATTTGATTGAAGATCTATGTGAACTCCTTCACTTCTCCAGGGATCAACGCACAGACATATTTTCAGCACTCAACCAGATATCATCCAGCGTGCAAATAACGCCACCAACACCATCAGTTGAAGAAGTCTCCCTAGTGCATGGGCATTCGATCGACAACATCTCTTTTAGAGAACAAGATCGCATGACGGATGAAGGACACAATCGAGCATTGTATGTCACTAGTTTCATCAAAGACACCGAATTTAGAAGATCTCTTGTTGATACCGGTGCTTCCACCAACATTTTCACTATGAAGACTCTTAGGATGGCCAGATTCCCACAAGGTAAAATCGTTCACTATCCCATCCTGATGACAGGATTTGAAGGAAGTCAAAGCCATACATATGGATATGCATACATAGATTTGAGGGCGGGGCCGATTCTATCGAAAGCAAAGTTTCATGTGATCGAGCAAGAACCTGACTACCACATAATACTGGGACGTCCATGGCTCCATGATAACAAGGTGGTTCCTTCAACATACCATCAATACATGAAGGCCCTGCTCGACAACAAGATTGTTCGCTTTCCGGCTTCATCATCTCCTTAATCTCCCGTCTCTGATACTGAGTTCCTTGAATCTCAAAAAGGCGTCCCGGAACCTCCAAGCAGGATTCACAGTACTCCACTTCCAAGATGGAAGACTATCGAGGAGGCTGATAACGATCCGTCATCCTCAGCTGCTAAAATGATCAAGTCACCTACTACACCGACTAAACGCCATAATGATCAAGTCTCAACTTCAGGGACAAAATTCACGACTGATCGAGACGTAGAAGGGAGAGTCATTTTTCGCCGACGGAAAGATTAACAATTAATCGGGGATAACGATGAAAAGTCTCCCCACCATGAAGAATCGTGTCAGAGTGAGCTATCACTTGAAGAAGAAGTCCAAGATATCCCAAGACAACTACAAGATGGCACTGACTCTACCACTGACGATCTTGAAACAATCAACATTTGGACTGAAGACGACCCAAGGCCAATCCTGATCAGTTAAGCGCTATCACCAGAGGAGCGGACCGAGCTGGTAAAATTATTGAAATAATATCAAGATGTCTTCTCCTGGACGTACGAAGAAATGCCGGGTCTGGATGACAAACTCGTCACCCATCACCTGCACATCGTCCCTGGTTCCAAAACTGTCAAACAACCGCCCAGACAATTTAGACACGAAGTCGAGGAGCAAATCAAGGTCAAAATCCAGAAACTGTTGGCAGCAGGGTTCATCAAGCCTATTCTTCATCCAACGTGGCTAGCAAATGTGGTACCTGTTAAGAAGAAAAATGGTCAAATCAGATGTTGTGTCGACTTCAGGAACTTGAATAAATGTTGTCCGAAGGATTATTTTCCTCTACCCAACATTGACATGCTTGCCGATGCAACCAGTGGTCACGCTTTGTTCTCATTTATGGATGGCTACAGTGGGTACAACCAGATCAAGATATGAACATGACGCCAACAAGACTGCGTTCCGTACTCCCATTGGGAATTTTCACTACACTGTGATACCCTTTGGATTAAAGAATGCTGGTGCCACCTATCAACGAGCCATGACTTCCATATTCCACGACATGATGCACAAGCAAGTAGAAGACTATGTTGATGATGTGGTGGTAAAATCGAAGACTCGAGCATCTCATCTCGAAATTCTAAGACAGGTGTTCGAAATATGCAGAGAATACAAATTAAAAATGAATCCTTTAAAGTGCGCATTCGGAGTTTCTTCCGGAAAATTCTTAGGATTCCTGGTCACGGCTGAAGGGATCAAAGTTGATCCGGACAAGGAAAAAGCTATTACCACCATGCCTCCTCCACGAACCGTGAAGGAACTATAGAGCTTTATGGGCAAGGTAAATTATATTCGACGCTTCATTCCTGGATTATCTCAGCTTATTGCTTCGTTCACACCTCTGCTGAAAAAAGGAGCAAGCTTCACCTGGACAGCTGTTCAACAAGAAGCTTTCCATAAAATACAACATATATTATTGTCACCGTCCGTCATGAGGTCTCCAGTATAGGGACGACCTCTAATTCTTTACACAGCCTCCAGTGACGTCGCCATCGGCGCACTCCTCGCTCAGGATGACGACGAAGGCGTCGAACGACCGATTTACTACTTCAGCCGTACAATGAGAGACGCTCAACTCCGATATCCAAAGGCCGAAAGGGCATGCCTGGCATTGGTACATGCAATCCAGAAGTTCATACATTACTTACTATCTAACAGGGTCGTACTCATCTCCAAAGCTGATCCCATAAAGTTCTTGCTATCAAAGCCATCCTTGATAGGGTGACCAGTGAAGTGGCTACTCCAGATGTCAGAATTTGACATAGCTTGCACGCCACCTAAAGCCATCAAAGGTCAAGCGGTAGCAGACTTGCTCGCTGCTTTTCCAGGGGAAGACACAACAATACTCCATGAAGAAGTGCCCGGCGAATTCCCAGACATCTTGGTCATCAAGGAAGAAACATGGCTTCTATAATTTGATGGGTCTGCCACCCCTAGTAGTGACACCGGAGGAGCGTGCGTAGTGATGGTGTCTTCATCTGGTGAAGTTTTCTCACATTCGTTCAAGTTGGATTTCCACTGCACCAACAACTCAGCGGAATATGAAGGCTTCCTATTAGGATTATCTTTGGCCAAGCAAGCAGGAGCAACACACCTCGAGATAAGGGGAGATTCAAAATTATTGGTCAAACAGATGAATGGAACATATTCTCTCAAAGAAATCACACTTGCTCCATTCAGAACCGAAGCTCAGCGACTGTTGACCTATTTTGCTGACGCAACGATCGTTCATACTGGACGGACGAACAATATGCATGTTGTTTGCCTAGAAACTCTCGCCTCCAAGCTGAAATTCGAAGGAGCACAGAAAACGATCAATGTACGAAGGCGTACAATATCTTCGATTTGGATCACTCAGATCGAAGACATTCCAGCGAACGATTGGCGAGCACCAATCATTCATGAACTGAGCAGCTCTATCTCAGAAGGCCAAGTCAGCCTCAAGGAATTGAAGAACTACTTCTTGCTTCATGGAGGTCTATACTATCGAAACCCTGATGGATCTCTATCACGATGTCTTGGGAGCGACGAAGCGGAAGAACAGCTCAAGCGCATACATGAGGAAGTCTGTGGGCAAACGTTAGTGGTAACACTTTGCAGAAAGCTTCAAAGAATGGGTTACTACTGTCCATCCATGGAAACTCAGTCAAGAGATTTACAAGGATCTTGTCCTGATTGCCAAACACCTCCTCATCACTTGGAGGTTTTGACGGTCCACCACACTGGGAACTGGAGGGAGCCTTACATCAAATACCTCCGGGACAACGAACTACCACTGGAAAAGAAGCAAGCATTCAAACTCATTCAGAAAGCTAAGAGATTCGTCTATCTCGATGGGATCTTATACCGCAAAAGCTTTGGTCTTCAATCCTGAAAGAAGTACATGATGGAGAACATCAAGGAAAAAGGAAACTATTTCTTCAAATTCATGAGAAATATTATTGGCCAACCATGGAAGATGATGCAGTCGCACACGTTCAGAGGTGTCACCAATGCCAAACCCATGGTAATCTCATCCACACTCCTTGTCTCCCGTTGAATTCTGTGAATAGTCCGTGGCCTTTCTACAGCTGGGGACTAGATATCATTGGGAAGATCAATCCAGCATCTTCAAAACAACATGAATACATCATCACTGCGACATAGTACTTCACCAAGTGGGTCGAAGCTATTCCTCTTCGAAGCACCACTGGAGTTACGATTGCCGCCTTCATCAAAGAGCACATAATATGCAGATTCGGAGTTCCTAAGCATATCATCACAGATAATGGAACTCCTTTTGACAATCAAGATGTTGAGAAGCTGCTCAATAAATATGGGATCACAAAAATCTTCTCCACGCCTTACTATCCACAAGGAAATGGTGTGAAAGTACCAACAAGACTTTGGTCAGGATTATCAGTTGGACGATTCATGAAAATCCTCGATCATGGCATGAGCAATTACCCATGGCTCTATGGGATTACAGAACTGCACCAAGGAGCTCGATCAGTACTTCGCCATATTCCCTTGTCTATGGAGCCGACGCCATACTTCCAGCAGAAATCAAAGTTCCCTCAGCCAGAATTGCAGCATCCAGTGGTGTACAATGAGATGAGGCTGAAATCTCCAGATCAAGAATCATTGAGCTAGATATGCTGGAATCAAGGAGAACCAAGGTGGAAAAATATATGGAAGCTTACAAACAGAGGATCTCCAGAGCCTACAACAAAATGGTAAGACCTCGAACATTTCAAGTAGGAGATTTGGTATTAAAGACGGCAAATCACATTCAACAAGACATGTCTGCTCCTAAGTTCTCTCCTAAATGGGAAGGGCCATATGTTGTTATCAAAGAAGTGTCTAGCGGATACTACAAAATTTTAACAATCAATGGAGGAAAGGAAGGAAACATCATCAATGGAAAATGGCTCAAAGCTTATTATGCCTGATCCATGAAACAAACTACCTCTTCATCATTTCAAGCATTTTCAAAAATGTAATTTCATTCCTCCAAAGAGCATGCTAATACTCATTTGTTCATTAAAAATTTCATAAATGAGCAAAATTCTTTCATACCATGATCAACTGTTTCACCTAACTAGAAACTCGGATTTACTCAAAAAGAAAAACAACAACCAATGCTCACTCAGAGCAAACCATCCAGCAACAGATAATCCCTGTAAGAAGCCTCGTCAAGCTTCTTCTGAAAAATCTTGGTCTTTGCCTTCAAGTCTTCGACCGCTTTCTCAACCCTTGATGACTCCAGAGCCAGTATCCTCTCCTCATCCAGTAAAGCTGCATTCATGGAAATTGCATCAACAGCCTCTGCCGCCTTATGAACCTTGATTATCTCAAGACGACGACGGAGCAACTTACATTGAATCGCAATATCTCACAATTCGAGATCATTTCATACCATTGATGCAGTTCATGGTTTTTGACGTCTTGCAAGTGCATCTGATTCATTTCCTCGATGATCGGCAATAGCCCCGCTACCGTAGTTAAAAGGGTTGGAAGAAAACCTTTACACACTTCTGTGGTAGCAATGTGACCATACTTCTTCCAGATCTTGGTGTACAGAGACACATGACATTTGGAAATCACGAATCCGCCGACCATTTCATTGTCTGAGAAGGTATTAATCAATGGGGCTTCGAATAAAAGTCCAGCGGTTGGGTATTCACGAGCATGGACACCGTCTCCGGTCTTCACGGATCCTACAGAATCTTCACATGCCTGGTTACTGCTTTCCTCAACCTCAACCACGGTCACGTACTTTCCACTCTTTCTTCGTCTATCATCGACGACGACACGGACATCCGCCTACGATGAAACGAAGGAGTATTAATCCTGAGACTCAGTACAATCTCAAGAGTCATAGGTTTACATACAGACGATCCAGCTTCAGCACGAGCCGATCCATACCGGGCAGGAGCTGTAACGGTCCGCTTAGGCCTTGCATTATGAGGAGTATCATTCTTCTTACAGTCCTACGACAAATCATTCTCTTGTGATCAACAATCTCGATCGAACATAGACAAGAAAGAAGAAGAAGTGTAGAACTTACTGAGATAGACATTGCTATTTCACGCTTCGACTGAAGATCATCTTGAGAAGAAATGCTGTTGCTCGACATGACGGAAAGAGGGTAGGATCAAAAATTCTCTGCACGATGAAACTGACTCAGGAATGAAAGAAATATTTGCGTGGATCATAAATTTGGAGTCTTGAAGATATATATATATATCAGGCGATAGTCATATAGTCAACTCAGTTACGAGTTTCACTGAAACCCTAGGCTTCAAAGATCGATACCGAAGACGCGGAGGAAAATAACACACTGGGAACTGAACATCACGGGTCAAAAGATATGCCACGCAGCCTTGTACACGGCATGAATTCTCGGCCGTGTGTTATGTTATTTCTCATGAAAATCGACAAGTCATGATGAATTTGGATATACGGACATTGGTCCATGTCATGGATTAGAAGAAATCGACGTTAACAAAATGTTCATCATTTAGAAGAAAAGTCTAATTGAAGTAAAGTCGTTTAAACAATCAAAAGAAAGATATCCACTATGAAGACTAAAAAGGGAATGCTCTAACGTCTAAAGAAAATGGAAGTAAAACTACTCGTCTGACTCATCCGAATTGTCAGCTTCATCGTCACTGTCTTTCTCGGAATCATCTTCTTCTGAGTCACTGTCAGGATCATTGGTGAAGTCCGGTGGACGGAAGATAATATCATCATCTGAATCCGATTTATCTTCTGTTGCAGCTTCAGCTTCAATTTTCTTCATCGTCATCTGATGCTCTCTTTCATATCGATCAGGCTTAATGTAACGCTCGGACGGTTCCCATGTGATCTCTCCTTCAGAAGCATCAACATCAGAATCAGAAGGCACCCCATCCAAGAATTAACGCTTCTCCTCAACCCTCTGTCTCTTACGTCGGATACGATCTTTTTCACGTTGACGGGCATCCTCCTTTTTGCCTTCAGCTCTTTTTTTTTCGAGTTCAGCAAAAGAGACTCTTCGCTCACCCAAGGGAACATTAGGCTTTGCCCCTTCCTGGGTAACCCTAGCCTTTGACTTCGCTACAGGAGGGTCGGAATCCTCATCAGAAGATCCAGAGGAAGAAGAGGAATACCAGTAATCGTAATTGTTGTTATTGTTGGTCGACATTTTCTGGAACCGGAAGATCAAAGATTACTAATATGTAAACAAACCAACATCAGCAAAAAATGGTAACTCTTAACTCTTACCTTTTATGCTACCACTAACAATAGTGATAGTAATGCTAGAGTTAACACCTCAAAATCGTTCGTCTCTTGAAAACTGCAAAAAACGAACGAAACTTTATTTAATTTCGAAACTGATTTTTCATGAAAACACGGACAAAATTTTCATAATGTGAACATTCACACAACTGACCTATGAAGTTTACAACAATAAAATATTTCATCATAAATATATTGTTTATCTTCGAAGGTTCCTCAAAACACACGCTTTGATTTTTCGAAAAAAAAAAACAGCAATTAATGCAACTTGCATACATAAACTCTCAAGGATTTTATTTAATGAAAACAAACTCATGAAAATAAAATATATCATCATATTTTGCACAATATATGTCACGGCTGCATATATATATATATAAAAAAAAAACTATTTTTCCTTCGTATCGTCATTATTTGTCTTTATAACGAAGGTTTATTTCAAAAAATATTGTGAAAGCTCACATCTCATACATATGATAAAGTTTTGTATTTACATGAAAGCTCATAAGCAAAATTTTATCACTGGACACAAGTTCATCATACATATTTTCCTTCGTGCCATCGTTATTTGTCTTTAAAACGAAGGATTATTCCGATTTCATGAAAATTCACTTCTCTTATGATAGAACCTTGGTACACATGAAAGCTCATAAACTAAGTTTTATCACTGAACCTAGGTTCATATACTAAAAAAAAATCTCTCCTAAATCAGGGATTATAGTTAGTTTGCAAAACTAACGATCGAACGAACATACGTTTTCAAAAAACGAGGGTTTTCATAAAACTCACACTAATATACACACATGTATATAAATTCATCATGATCAAAACATTAACAACTCATGAAGGTCACAACATCAGCAAACATCAAAAAAAAAAAAAACGCACCTGGTCGGTTTGGCCAGAAATCGGCCGGCGGCAACGGCAACGGCGGCGGCAGGTGGTGGTCCGGCGGCGGCGGGAATCCTCTCCTGCTGGCGTGAAGGTGCAGAGATGATGGAGAGCTGGTCATGGGAAAAAAAAGGGATTAATCCCTTTTATATCAATTTTATTTCCAAAACCTAATTTTCTAAGGATTTCCTTATTGGGCCCGACCCGCGAATCCTAACCGACCACGGACTCGTCGTCCAAACCAGCGGTTCAACACCAATTTATGCTCATCAAACGACGCTCCAATCATGACATTGAAGCCTTCATCAAGTCGTGGTTTGCTCATGCTCTCTAAATCCGGTAACGTCTCAACTTATGACTAAGTTCAATTACTCGTATTATTATTTATGGCCGGAAAATCACCATTTAATGCTGACTGAGGAACACAGCTTTCCTCAATAAGCAGGGGATTTAATGTAGATGGTGGATTTTCGACAAAGGCTAAAATCGTAAACTCATAATTATACGAAGCTCTGATTCAGCAATCAGACGTGAGTATCGAGACACGGCTCTCTCATCGAATTCTCAACGGAGAGTACTTTCTCTCAGAGTACATGTAGATATGTAGTATCAGGACTGGACAACGGCATATCTCATGAATACTGAACACTTTCAGTGATTATTTCTATATAGTATCACGAGATGGACGGCTCCTAGACAGCTTGCTCTGCTAGTATAGAGCGATAACGTCTTCAGGAACAAACAACGAGTTTACCCTGACTGTATAAAGGATATGACTTACCGACAAGCACATATCGGGATAATTAATGCTCCTAGACAGCTTGCTCTGCTAGTATAGATCCACAAAGTTAATTATTACTAATTACAATTGCTCTTATTCCATGGTCGAATCCACGACTGGTCCCATGGAATGGCAATAAACAGTTGTTCTGATTCTATGATCGAATCCACAACTTGATCTCATAGAATAGCAATAACTATATTATCTCATTACTCCGATTTCATGATCGAATCCACAAATGGTCTCATAAATGGTAATAGATAAATCTTAATTACTCCGATTCTGTGGTCGAATCTACGATCCCATGGAATGGTAATGCCCACTTTATTATTCTGAATTCGCAGTCGAATCCTCAGTTGATCCTATGAATTAATAATAAACATCTTATTGCTCAGTTTTGTGAATTATTCTCCACCGAATTCCACAATTAGTAATAAATAATCAACAACCAGGCGTCTGAGCTACCTCTAAGTAAGCCCCCATTCAAATGGTGAAGGTGTATTCAACGACGATACACTAACAGTCACCACACGAACGAGTATTTCAAAAATACAACGAAACGATGAGCCTATGCAAAATGGAGAAGAAAATAATAAATAATTAAAAATATTGACCAGGGTGCTGGGAGCACGGACACACGACCGACCGACCGTGTCGTGGTCAATCCCACGCCAGTTTTATATTTTTATTGCATTTTTATTATTTTCCATGATTTGATGTAAATTCTCTCATTTTATCAAATCTCCTTCGTCTCGAGGAAACTCCTCGGTTTCATGGTACTTCCATAAATCCATAAAAAAATAATATAAAATTAAGAAAAGGAGTGTGGGGCGTGACCATTGGCCAACCGGCCATGCCTTGGTCCCAACAGGCCCCACACCTCACGGTTTATTATTATTTTATTATTATTATTTCTCTAATTTCTTGAAAAAACTCCTTGATTTCATGGTATTTTGCACTAATCATCAAATAATAATAAAATAAAATAAATTATGAAAACCTGTGCCCTAGCCAGTCCCACATGCCCCTTTGTTTTATTATTTTATTATTAGTTTTCCTTGAATTTATCAAATTCCTTGATTTCATGGTATTTCTCTCAAATTAGGAAAAATTCCCTCAAATCATCAAAAATACCTAAAAAATATTAAAAAATTATGAAAACTCGTGGGACTGGGCCCAAGCCGGCCGGCCATGCCTTCCACGGTCCCACACGCCCTTGTTTTTATTATTTTAATATTTTTTTCTTCCTTGAACTCATGAAAACTCTTTCAATTCATGGAAACTTCCTAAATTCATCAAATTTCTCAAACTTCATGAATTTTTCATAAAATCATCAAAAATATTATAAAATTAAGGAAAAGGCACCACGGGACCGTGGTCACGACCGGCCGACCATGCCTTGACCACGGAGGTCCCACGCCTCCTCATTCCTTATTTTATAATTATTTTTCATCATCTCATGGTGTTTTCCTCAGTTTCGTCGAAACCCTAATTTTGGCATATTTTCTCGATTGGATGCTCAATTGCACGCCAGAAAATATCAAAATTCTCAGGACTGAGACACGGACGCCTTGGGGACACGAGCATGCTATCTTGACCGACTAAGATTCGCTGTTTGGCTCACGGAATCCTGTCCCATCAATTTTCACAGTTTTGACCTAATTTGCACAATTGCTCGTATTAGGTCCAAAACTCTTCCAAACACTTTGGATTTTCATGAAGTGATCGTCAGGCGGTCACGTGACAACCCAGGGACGGTTTCATGACTCTATGGTCGGTCCCTCGCCTCGTCATAATTAATTAGGTTTTCTCACCTAAGTCTCAGACGAGCATCTTCGAATAAATGATTAAACCAGCATTTAATCATTCTTTCATCAAAAAATCGTCAACTCTTAGGGAGTTCTTCGTATTTGCTCACGTGAGCATATGGACACTACATGGTTGATCCACGGTTCCATGTAGTAGCTCCCTCCTTCGTCCCATGGTTAAACTTCCGACGAACTATGAATTGATCATCAATTGATCAAATTAGGGTTTCTGAATCCAAGGATCATCATTCCAGATTCCAACCTTAATAATTTTACGACGGCCTCATGGTCATTAATTTTATTAATTATGCTCGGTTCAATGACCAGTATTCTAATTAATATTTTTGGTACGCTGCCAATAATCCATCAGATGAGCAACACATGCTCAGACGATCAAATATTCAACAATTCATCACATGAGCAACACTTTCTCAGATGATAAATATTTGCTCAAACTAAGGAATATTGGTACAACAATCAATATTCAACGATCCATCTAATGAGCAACACTTGCTCACTTCATCGTAAGAATTATACCTCTGTCTCAAGGCATGTTCAATTCATGAGTTTCAGAACATCATGTTCGACACTCAGCAACTACATGGAATCATCGTCCCATCAAACCACGAAGTCATCAATTGACTAACAAACCACGAGACGTCAATCGTGTCACTTGGGGTGATATCACTTAGGGTTTTGGTCTGGCGCTCTACGGCACGTGTGTTCAAACACACGATGGAATGTGAGCAAGTCGTGCAATCAGTTGAAGGAATTCACGAGGTAGTGGGTGGAAAATCGACCAAGTCTCCACACGTTGAGCAACTGGTTTCAAACACGATCTCCACTTCCTCACTCCTTGATTCCATCAACTGTCACACTTCATGGAATCATGGTGTCTACAATTCCAGCAATATAAATAAGTCTCTGAATCATGATTGAATCAGCATCAACAGTATCATCAATCTCACGTCTCATCGACAACACGAGATCATCAACTCATCAATTGAGCAACTACTCTCGATTGAGCAATTTCAATCATTTAGAGCTTATCATATTCAGAATTCACACACCCATAATCTTTGATTACCATTGATTCCACACATTTCCCAGCTTCCCTCCTACATATCAAACCCATCCTCTCTTGTGACCGAATTTACTCTGGAACGGTCATTGTCTTGATTTAGGCCGGAGTACTACAGATTGATCTCTCGAATCTAAAGCACCCCCTTTGCAGCGGTGCATCTGTGTGAGGTTTAACATTTCGCTCGGTTTGAGTAGTCTCCTCCGTATGGTCGTCTCCTCAATTCCTTAAAAACCAGCAAATCGTTTTTCCCCATCTACACCAATTTCATCTTTACCTAGTGACGAAAGTCATGACACGTTTCAATCACCTTGAAAATTGCTTACTTTGACGAAATTTCCTCTAAGAATGTTTCAATGGTTGAAATGAGAGTTTAGATTAAATAACCAATGATGGATATAAGCATTGTGTGGCAACACATATATGTATAAGTCCTTTTTCCTTAAACCGAAGTTTGCGAACTTTGTTGATCAAGAGAACCGGAACAAGAGTCGTGAACTCAGTCTGCGAACTCAGTCCGCGAACCCAGTCCGCGAACTGGCGGAAGTTCTCGACCCGAGAAAATCAGCTGGAGTTTGAGAACTCCTTCCGGGAAATTAAGTCCGCGAACTAAGTCTGCGAACTTAAGTTGGTTATATCTAAAGACGATTGTTTGTGAACTTATTTATATTAACTAAGGAATGCTAAATGTAAACCGTGGCTATATAGTTCATGAACCGATTCGAGTGAATAAAATAGTTTTTGCTTCGATTGTGTCTTTTGTAGTTACATAATATTTCCTTGAAATTGAACAACTCTCTAACTAGTTCATTTGAACTAGTTATGGTGAAGAAGAACATGGTTGATATGAAAGTTCTCATACGGCTAACCATTTGGTTAAATATTGTTGAACCAACAAATGTTCATGTTTGGGTACGGTTACATAAACCCAAAATAGTACATTTCATTTGGGTGTAACAAGCTTAAGTTTTCGATCCAACAGTTGAAAGATATTAGCTTGAATAATCAGGTTTTCATCTAACGTTGAATATCGAATGTTTTATTACCAAGCTAACATTGATTGCAAACCCTGATTTGAAAGACTATATAAGGGAGAACTCTAGCAACTGGGAAACCTAATCCCCACACCTCCTGTGTGATACTAGTTGTATTAGCTAGAGTCGATTCTCCTTTAACCTCAGGTTTCTTCTTAAAAACCAGGTTAACGACTTAAAGACTTCATTGGGATTGTGAAGCCAAACCGATAATCCTTTCTCATAGTTGGGTGATCTGATCTTGCATCTTCTATCGTTTTAAGTACAATCGTAGCGATTGACTTGAGATTTATATCTCCGATAGGCAAGATAGAAAAGTAGTCACAAACATCTTCGTCTCATCGTTTGTGATTCCACAATATCTTCTTTCGCCGCGTCGATTAAGATTATTGTGAGGTGATTGATAATACTAGGTTGTTCTTCGGGAATATAAGTTTGGGTTATCAATTGGTTCCTTTTCACCTTGATTTATCAAAATACGGAACAAAACTTGTAGGTTTATCTGTGGGAGAAAGATTTATCTATTCTGTAGACTTTTCTACGTGATACAGATTTGTATATTAAAGTCTTCGACTTTGGGTCGTAGCAACACTTAGTTGTGGGTGAGATCAGCTAAGGGAATCAAGTGCGTAGTGTAGATGGTAGATTTTCAACAAAGGGCAAAACCGTAAAATCATGAGGCATGTTTTGACACGGATTTCAGGCATGATTCATATTTTATGAAGCCATGACGAATATGTTTTCGAAAAGCCTCCACTAGATGAGCGTTCGATCCCTGGCATTTCGTCGTGCCCTCTATGCAGAATAACGTATTTGGGCTGTTCTCCGTAGATTGAGAACTTAACGCCTTCAGGACGTCGGTGATACTCACTGTTCCCTGACTGCAGGAGAGAGACCCCCTCCAAATAGAAGAATAGTTGGGCAGCGGACGCCTTCAGGACGTCGGTGACACTCACTGTTCCTTGATTATGTGGAGAGAGTGCATAGATTTAGGCGGTTCTCCGTAGATTGAGAACACTAACACCTTCAGGTCGTAAACAACATCGTCACTCCCTGACTGTGCACCATTCATAATGGATGTGACGCTTTAACTGGCTAATATCTTTTGTGAAATAGATTACTTCTGCCGTGATATTCACTACTGAATTCCCAGAATAATCTATTATTGCTCCTATTCCATGGTCGAATCCACGGCCTGATCCCATGGAATGGCAATAACAATTGCTCCTATTCCATGGTCGAATCCCCCATGGAATGGCAATAACAATTGATCTTATTCCAAGGTCGAATCCATGGCCTATTCCCATGGAATGGCAATAACAATTGCTCATATTCCATGGTCGGATCCACGGCCTGATCCCATGGAATGGCAATAACAATTTGCTCCGATTCTATGATCGAATCCACGACTTGATCTCATAAAATGGCAATAAAACAATGATGTTATCTCATTACTCCGATTTCATGATCGAATTCACAGCTAATCTCATGGAATGGTAATAGATAATCATATTACTCCGATTCTATGTGTCGAATCTACGATCCCATAAGGTGGTAATGCTTGTTTTATTGTTCTGAATTCGTAGTCGAATCCACAGCTGATCCTATGAATTAATAATGAGCATCTATTCACTTTTATTACTCAGTTTCATGAATTATTCTCCACTGAATCTCGTAAATTGGTAATAAGTACTCAACAACTGGGCATCTGGACCATCACTGAGTAAGCCCCACAAAAATGGTGCGAGTGTATTCGACAATGATGCACGACTGAGCACCCGGATGCACGAACGAGCATCCAAAAATTTGAAACAATGAGGAATCCTTCACAAAATAGGAGAGAGAAAACAATAATAATAAAATAATGGAGAAGCGCCCATGGGCCGGGCCCACCGGCCGGACGGCCGTGCCCTAGCCGTGGCCAGTCCCATGCTTCCTCCATTATTTTTCCCTTATTTTTGTTGTTTTCATAAACTCATGAAGACTTCCATCTTAATTCCTTATTTGTGCAAAACTCGTGAATTCTCCACAACTTCGTGGATTCACCAAATAATATTATAAAATAAGGAAAGGTGTGCCGGACCGGGCATCCCAGCCGGCCGGCCATGCCCAAGCCGTGGCCGGTCCCACACCTCACAAATCCTTAGCTTTTTATAATTAGCATTCCTAATCTCACGAAACTCCTCCGTTTCAACAAGAACTCATGGATTCTACATATCTTCAAGGATTCTCCATAACTTCAAGGATTCATGAAAAAGAATAATAAAATAGGGAAAGGTGTGCGGGACCGGGCAACCTGGCCGGCCGGCCATGCCCTAGACGTGGTCGGTCCCACACCTTGCAATCCCTAATATTTCATAATTATTATTTTTCTCAACTCGTGAAACTCCCGGGTTTGAGCAAAATTCGTGATTTCTCCATGTTTTCTCAAATATTGCTCGAATCACGAAAAAACCAAAAGCCAACATGGTCACACGACTGGCTAGCCTCCCACATCAATTTTAAATATTAAACACTTTTATTTTAATATTTTCAAAATATTGATGAATTGAGCATACATGCTCATTCCACCAAAAATCGAGAATTCTCAGTCAAGATGAAACTCTTCTGAAAATTCACGATATTGGTCAAACGTGCATCAGAAAATACTGAAACTCTCAGTATGGAGACACGGACATCATGGAAAAATTTACATGCCTCCATGACCGACCAGGTCGTTCCTAAGGCTTGCACGAAACCGGTCCCACAGGTTTTCGCAAATTCTGACCTAATTTGCTCAATTTCTCATACTGGGCCCGAACTCTCTCTAACCAAATGGGGATTCTCCAAATGATCAACAACTGGTCCCGTGAACACCAAGAGCCGGTCCCATGACTCTTGGTCAGTCCCATCTCTCATACTTAGGTTTTACCACCTAATGATGAATCCATGAATTTTTTTTCAGTAAATGGTGAAACCACCATTTAATCATCATTCTTTCACCAACTCTCAAACTGAGAACCCTGGTGCGTGCTCACTCGAGCACTGGGCATCACATGGGCTTTCATCATCCCATGTGGTCGGTCCCTCTTCATTCATGACTAATTTTCAACAATTCGCCAATTTATGGAGGATTGATCGAAAATTAGGGTTTCGAATAAATGCTCTGTGAAACTATCATTCTGAGAAATTTCAAACACTAATAAATTTATGTTGATCCACCAATCAGCATAAAAATTAATTATACAATATTCGGTAATTTACCAATATTTTAATTAATATTTTATTGGGTCACGTCACCAGTAAATAATTCGCAGAATTGAGCAATACTTGCTCAGTCACTCGTCAATAATTCATCAGTGAATTAACAATACTGACATCCCTTCAGAGAACTACATGTTCAAACTGTGAATCGCTGAGCATTCATCGTTCATGCTCGATTCAACGAAACTTAGACTCATTAACAATTGCCTAATCAAAACTCAGACTCCACGACTTGTGAGACATCAATCACGTCACAAATGGGGGGATATCACGTAGGGTTTTGGTCCGGCGGTCTACGGCACGTGGATTCATCCACAACGAGAAATGTGCGTAAGTCATGTAAATGGTTGAAGGAGTTAGCAAAGTAGTGGGTGCACGATCAGAAGTCTCCACACGAAATGGAACTGACTTTACCACGATCTCCCACTTTCCCACTCTTTCACTCAAGAAGCCGTCACACTTACATGGATCAAGGTGTTCACGACTCTGACATTATAAAGAAGTCTCTGAAACTATGATTGAATAGACAGACTCTCTTCTATGTAGAATTTATCGAGCTATCACTCTCAGGAATTCATCAATCCATCAGAACTTATTATAACTTATCAGTTCACCATTATTGCAGAAACCTTCAACACACCCACAATCCTCCATCATCACTGATCCCACAAAATTCTCAGCTTTCGTCCTACAGATCAACCCATCTCCCTCTTTGCGACAGAATTGACTCTGGAACGACCATTGTCTTGGTTTAGGCCAGAGTCATATAAATTGATTTCCCAAATCTAAGCACCCCCTTTGCAGCGGTGCATCTGTGTGAGGATTAAAATTTTGCCCGGCTGAGGAGTCTCGACAGCACGCTCGACTCTCCACTTTTCCGAAAAACCGGCAACCTGTTTTTCCCCATCCACAGATTGGCGACCACAGTGGGAGATTAATCTCTCGGTTGGAATCTCAAACTTTCACAAAATGGTTGATCTTAGGTCAGGCTCAGTTACAAATCCTAACACAAACGACGCTAGTACTAGAAACAATGTTGTACTCCAGAAACCATTCCCGCTTCCAACACCAGTGTTGTTGATACCACTCCTCCTCAAACCAACATTGGAAGCAATCCTCTTTTCGGACGGTCTCCCGAAGAAATCAGAGAAAATCCGCCTACGGTAACTAACCTCATGAAGATTCAGGAAATTCTCGCCAAGAATCAAACAGAGATAGCAACAACACAAAAGGAACTATGTGCTCATCTCAAGGATCTTACAGACAAATTGTCGCCTGAGCAATCTCAACCCCGACGTCAGTCAGAGAAGGAGAAAAGAAAATCCAAGGAAGCATCTCCAACTGTTGATCCTGAAGTTGTTCCAGTCTACGTGGTTGAGGATGATGAAATCCACAAAACTGCAGAACCTGCCGGTTTTATCACTCGTGAAGATCTAGAGTGTTTTATGGAGGATCGAGGAAAAGGCCATGTACCGTCTGTACACCTTCATCAACCTCCATACCATGATGCTATGCAAAGGATCCCTCTCCCCAAAGGCTACACTTCCCCGACGTTCATACTGTACAACGGAACAGGGAATGCTCGAGAACACGTCTCTCGATTCCTGGAGGCACTAGGAGAGCACAAACACAACCATGTTGTTCGTATGAAGGAATTCTCGAAATCTCTGACGGGTCGAGCGTACACCTGGTACAACAACATTGCACCTGGGAGCATCGATAATTGGGGAGAAATAGTTAATTCCTTCTACCGAAAATACTTCTTCGTCTCGGAACAAATTACTCTCTCTGATTTAGAAAGAATGTCTCAGAAGAATACTGAACATCTGAACGACTACGTGAAGAAGTTCAAAACTCAATCTATGGATTGTCGTGATCCGAATGTCACGGAACAACAGTCAGTGGATTTGTGCATCAACGGAATGATTCCCGTCTATAAAGCCTTGTTGGAAAATCTCCGTCTCCAGACTTTCTCAGAACTTCATGAAGCAGCCAAACGATCATCGATTACTACACCTGCTTTATTGGGAAGAGAAAAATTTGCAAGGTTGAGGAACCTCGAAGCAGCCGACGCCTAGTCAACAATCAATATGATCTCCAGTCTTCAACAAACATTGTTGCTGAAAGGAGCGAAAGGATATCCAACATATCAGGCTCCTCTGAAAGCGCAAATAAAAGATAACCAATCCTAAAGTGCACAAACCTCGACCATGCATCAAAGAATAGGGAAATGATCAGACAGACTCAAACTTCTCTCTTCTGGAAGTCTGGGTTCAAGATGGCGTAATCAAATTGTCGTCCATCAGGAGAAAGCCAACTAAAGAAGAAATGGAGAATCCCAAGTACTGTCACCTTCATAGATTCATCAATCATCTAACAAGTAACTGCAATATTTTGGAGCATATATTCAAAGAGAAAGTTGATCCACAATAACTTCAATTGGGGACTGAAAGAGTACACGAGAATCCTCTCTCAGTCAGAACCTTTACCCTCTCTGAACAACCAGTTCAGGAAGCATTTCAATCGTTGATCGAGCATATATGTGAATTGCTCTATCCATCAAAGGCACAAAGGAAATACATGTTTACAACACCGAATCATATTGTGTCATACGTCTGTCCATCCTGGAATACTCCTTGAACCTTCATCCACAGACAAGGAGATGCACGACTGGGGACTGCTTACCGCAGTCCATATCAAAGGAAACGAGTTCGGGAGAACGTTGGTCCATGCTGGCACCGCTATCAACATTTTCCCACTGAAATCCCTCAGATCCGCATGCATCACTCGACAAGAAGCTACTCATGCTATCATCTCAATCAGAGACCATGAAGGAACGCTCAAAGATGCATACTGTTTCATCACTCTCAAAATGAAAGTTGGCTACGGAAACCAAGTTTCACATAATCAGGGAATATCCTGGATACGACATGATTCTGGGGAGGACGTTGATTCGAGAAGATGACTACTTACAAAGCGTCTTTGGTTGCACATCTCCCCAACGAAGAAAATTTTGATCCAGAAGATTTGGCGGATGTTCTATCAGAGCACTTGGAGGAATTTCGAACTTTGATGAGATTGAAGCAAGAACCTGCAAAAGATGCATAGACATTCATCAAGAGGTTCTGTGCTCAGGAAAGTCTCATTTCATGTCTATGTCATTTATTTCCTCACATGATATCCTAGCATGGGGACTCAATTCTGCTAGCAACTCTGCAAGACGTTATGAGTGGTAGCTTCACCGTATTAGTGTTTGACCAAGCCGTTGAATCTGACGTTTCTCCGAATCGAGAATTGAGACATTCATTACTGAGATGATGTCCATGGAAAAGAACACTTTGAGCGTTTCTCCATAGACTTACAGGAATGTTCATGTGTGCCACAAAATCAGACAGCTCTATGTTTGCACAAGTGTTTAATTCCAGTACCGCAACGAAAAGATGTTGAATCAACAGAAGATAGTTTGGGCCGAGACGATCAAACCTAAGACATGCTTAACGCTCAAGAATTTAAGAAGCCCTCAAATCATACTCCCAATCAAAGAGTACACCTTCGAAAATGGTGCCTCTGGCTTCAGCACAAATACCTCGACACTGATTCAACACCAGCACGATCAAAGTGCAACTGAACTACAATTAATAAGTCTTCATTATCCCATGATAAGACTTCTAAAGTAGACGCAACATCATTCATCCATGGATACACAAATTCCTTCAACATACACTGGGGACTTGATCTTATTGGAATTTGCAACCTGATGTGATTCCATGAAACTTCATCGACGGGACTTCTCTACGTTACAAATCACCGCACGGCTGAGGAACTTTCTCTCTTCACCACAATGAAGATCGGTCCTACCACCTTAAGTCTTCCTCAACAAATTCGCAAAGGTGTTAAGATCAATTCCAAGGTAAAATGTGTGCAAAAACAATTACTTGTGATTGCTACAAAGTTTCCGGAAATCAAGGAAGAAATGGAAAAAGTTCAAGCCTCTTGGATGGATTCCGATGATGAAGATGATGATTAGCTTTTCTAACTCTTATCATTTTATTTTGTCTAGGAAACTTCTTATGAGAATTTATTCTTGTGTTTTAAGAAGGATAACTAGGGTTTGGAATAGAAAATATTGTGATTACACATAGCTATTGCCAACGATTTCATCTTGCAATGTTTTTAGATTTATTTATTTAAATTCTAAGCTATTTGGAAGATGATTTTGCAGTATTTAATATTTATTGGTTTTATATATTGCAAAAGTATTTTATGGGATATGTGTGTTTACGTCCGTGAACTATGATTATCTCATATATGTCAAAAATTAAGTCTATTTTGTTATTATGCAAATACTGATAAAACATAGAATGAACTTTTGAATATTCCGCAGTATTGATCTTTCCCTGATGCACTTCTATGTGAATGTATTGTATGGCTCCATAAGTTTTCTTATGTTGAGCATACCAGATTAAATTAATAAATAAGGTCTTCTTGTGGTTAATTTATTCCGAGTTTTCTGGATACAAATTCATGTTTCATGTAATTTGTTAATGTCAAAGAAATCCTCATTTTCTTGTAAAATTAAGGTCGCTCTTGTTGTTCTTTCGGGAATGACATATTATGTGGGAGAGTTATTAATTGAACTTGTGCTTAATTGCCAAATCTTTGTGGGGAGTGCGGTTGTGGAATATTGTAGGAATTAGCTTGTATCTTTATAAACTCCTTGATGAATACACTAAGTTTTGACTATGTGAAATCATCGAAACAAAGTTGATATGTTCTCTTTTAGTCATGAATTATCTCTTTGAGAATTTCATTATGATCTCGTTAATTTTCGTACCTTTGCCAATTTATATTGACAAAAAGAGGGAGAATTACTTGGAATTCACACTACATACAAAAAGGGGGGAGAATTATCTCTTTGAGACTTAACGGGTTAATAAAAGAACGGAGAAAATACATGGCATTCACTTTCAGCCATCACATTGGTCTTCAAAGCTCGATAATTAGAAAATTCAATAGAAGGACTCCAAATTAGAGCACTCAGAAAACCAATATTGTTCATCAGTTACTAAGAATCAAGATATGACTCAATGTTCACATGATAAAAAACAAATAATATCAGAATGGAGTAAAACTCACAATAAGATATGTATTTTTTTTTTAAAAAAATTATATAGAAAAATGTGAAAACACACAAACAGAAGTAGTCCACTAGTAAACTTGAGTATCCCTCACATGTGATCCTTGTAACTCTCAATTCAATTGCAAGGATGCAATTACCGAGATTAGGTAATAGAGTGAGACGTCATATCACTACTTATATTGAGGGAAACTTCGTGATTACCTTCTATGTGTTTGTGTCTTGACTTCCTTTCCTTTCTTCTGTTATGCCTTGTTACAGGAGGTTCAGGCAAAACTACTCTTGTTAAAGAGTAGTCTGAGAGCTTCCTCTCTTTTGAACGCACTTCAGAAGAATTCTTCTAAGCATGAAGTCTGGGACCTCTTGATACCCGCTTTAGAACATGAGAATCATTTGAATCCCATCTTCTGAACTTAGGGCTGCCAAACTTATTCTCAATATCAATGGGAACACAGACATCAGTAGTGTAGTGATTCACACCATTACAAAGGTCACTGTTCCTGTAGAGTTTTTTTAGAGGAATGACCTCGGAAACCCTTTTTATGAGAAATGTGGTTTTCTGCAGTAAGGAAATCCATTGTAGATGTCGTCAGACTATTTACTTCGTTAATTGCAAAGAGAAGCAAATTTTGAAGATCAGTAATCAGTCTTTTTTCTAGCATAGCAATGTAGAAGAATAGTATGATTCTTTTTCCCGCAGAATGAACAGATTCGTGGATGAGAAACCTGCGGTAAATCTCATTTTTGACTCATAGCCTTTTCGGTTATCAACAAGTTACGTAAAAATTTCTAACCAGATAATTTCTTAGGAGTAATTTTATCCAAGCTAGGTAATACCACATGTGTAGTAATATCAGGAACTGAAGAAGACTTACTCACTAAAATAGAATTTTCCTTTTTCAGGGAAAAGCATTGTTCCTAGGCTAACGAAAGAGATGCAACCAGTTTCTCTTTTTCAACACGGCAACTATTCAATTCAGATGAACGAGTCTTGATTAAACGTTATTCTCTTATCAAGTCTTCTTTCACAGTATCTTCAAGCATACTAATCTTTTCACGCTGCATAGTAGTTTCTTGAATAAGGTTTTCGATATTGTTAGTAAAAGATTTAATAATGCAACAGAGTCCCCGTTCTCTATTAAGAGACTTCTCAAGTTCTTCCGTGAACTGAGTAAATTTTTCTTCAAGAATTCTAATTTTAGAAGCTTGAAAATTTATAATCTCAGCAGATTTTTTTAAACTTCTGGTAAGTTCCAACTCAGATTCTGACATAGAGCCATCTGCCAATTTTGAGGAAATATTATTAGAACTTGATAGCATAAGTTTTTTATCTCGGGATTCGCAAGAATCTGCTAAGGAGTTATTATTTGAGGTAATCCCCAAACAATGGACATAATCAAAATCTTTGCTAGTCATGACTATGCACGTTAATCTTGAGATAAAAGTAATCAGATTGCTACAAACACAGACTTATGAGGTCTTAGCGTGTTTGTCTGCTCCGGTACCAATTGAAAACGTGGGGGTACAACAACCGCACCCAATATTTCGTTCGGAAATCTGTATGGACTAAACTCCAATATAATTCCGAGAACACCAAATTAAGGCCGCGGATCCTCTGTGCCGGAATTCTCCTGTGCCCCTGTTCCGGCCAGTAGGAGCACGACATGTGGATACCATCTTAATAGTTTTTTAACCCCATTATCTTTGTTAATCTAATTCTATTTAATCAAAAATAAGACTAATAAAAGGAAACTTCTCGTATGTTCTTCTCTACCTTGCGATTGTTCCATGACAATGTCTGAAAAGGATCTCTTCAAAAATCAGGATTTGAAATTGGGTTTTTAGACTGTGTATCTATAAAGGTGGATAATTTCAGTTAAGATTAAATCCATGACTATGATACTGTATGTAGTAAAGAATAGTAAGTGATCCCCATTTGATTTATTTTTCTCACATATTGAAAGATTTTTTAACCATGGAAAACAAATGTTATTAGAATTGATTGTGATGGAGAATTCAGTTTTTTAATTGGGTTCTTCATTGATTAAAACTTGGTCTCTAAGAAAGAATAAAGCTAAATCAAATCAAAGATGTTCACTACGAAGACTAGAAAAGTTAATTGGGTTCTTCATGATTTGAGAGATTTATTTATTAAATCCTAATTGTTTTTCACATATTCTGTAATATCAATTAGGTGATCAGCATATGCTGATAAACAGGGCCGGAGGGAGTTGAACAAGATCTTAAAGAATAGTTTTTCTTATTTTTATTTTCAATTAAGAGTAGATTAAATAGATAACGGGGTTAAATTGTTGTTAGGGTTGATATCCACGTGTCGCGCTACTAGTGGGTGGAACAGGGGCACAGGGAGAATGCCGGCACAGAGGATCTGCACCCCCAAATTAATGAGTCACAATCAAGAAAGATATCAAAGAGATTTATCTCTTTCTCAAAACAACCAGTTAATCAAACAGATAGAAATCCATGAACTTGATTGTTATGAGAATAACTCGGATGGTACCAAAGACCAATGTCCGAGTATCAATCAAGTTTTATGCAACAAACAAGGTCGGATTTATCAACTATGTTTGAACAACGCACAACCTGTGATATTTTAATTATATAAAGAAAATATAATGCGGAAAATAAATAACACAGACACCAGAAATTTTGTTAACGAGGAAACCGCAAATGCAGAAAAACCTCGGGACCTAGTCCAGACTTGAACACCACACTGTATTAAGCCGCTACAGACTCTATCCTACAACAAGTTAACTTCGAACTGGAATGTAGTTGATCCCTAACCAAGTCCTGCACCGATTAAGGTACAGTCGCGCTCCTTACGCCTCTTGAATCTCGCAAGACTCTGCGCACTTGATTCCCCTAGCTGATGCCCTTTACAGCTTAGAAGTTTCTACAACCCAAAGTAGAAGACTTATAAACAAATCTATCTCCCAAGGATAAGTATATTTTGTTTTTTGTTTCCGTCTTAAGATAAAGATCAAAGTGAACAAGAAACACAACTAATATTTTGTTCTAACTCCCGAAGAGAAGCCTAGAAATATTAGTCACCTCACAATAACCCAACTGATATACAAAAAAACTATTGCGGAATTACAAGAGTCTGAGACGAAAAAACTGTTGTGATTACTTTTTATATCTTACCTATCAGAGATAAATCTCGAGAAAACCTTAAAGAAGATTAAACTCAATACGATAAAAAAAAGTAACATTATGATATGCAACTACAGAAAAAATATATGGACATGGCTTCACGAATCCCAAACGAAGTCTTTAAGTCGCTAAACCTAGTAATAGTTTTCAGAAGAACTGGAAACCCAGGTTAATGGAGAATCGACTCTAGTTTGAAACTAGGACCCACGAAAGTGTCGGGATTAGGTTTCCCAGATGCTATAGTTCCTCCTTATATTGTCTTTCAAATCAGAGTTGCTTACAATCAAAGCTAAGATAGGTTAGTAACAAAGCAATTAATATTCACCGTTATATGAAATCATGATTTAAGATTCAAGCTAGGTTTGCTTAGAAAATAAGCAATCAATCTCCATCGTTAGATGGTTTATCTTGATACACACAAATGAAATATACCTGTATTTAGATATGGAATAACTGTATCTAAATGTGTATTAGAGGTTGGCTCAATAACAGTTAACCGAGGTTAGCCATATGAACACTTTTGTCTTAGCCATATTCATCTAACACTTCTAGACTCAATCTGATAATCAATCAATCATGATAGATTATCAAATGTATCTAAATGTGTTTTTAAGAGAGTCGTTCAAATGTTCACTATCTCATAGAAATATCCATGAAGCATTTCAAACATATTCGGTGTGGTTTGTAAGTGTACAAAGTACTTATACAAGAACCAATTCATGAACATAATGCCACGGTTTGCAAACCGAGTTCGCATACCTTAAAGGCATCGAAATCCAGGAACTTTAATCCGCAAACGAACCTGAGTTCATGTGTATAGACAAATGGTTTGCATACAAAGTATGTGAACAACTTGTAATAACTGCCAATTTAGAACCTAACCACTGAGTTCGCAAACTACAAATTCGGACCTTGCCTAGTCTTGCTGTTCGCAAACATAGTTCGCAAACAATAGTTCCGGACCCAACATGCAAACCTGTTCCCAAACACAGTTCGCAAACAAGAGTTCTGATCTCAACTAGTATTTCACGGTTCACATACAGAGTACGCTCTGTGTTGTATCCAAACATTGGTAGTGTTGATAGGCACATTTTTGTGTCTTATATAATCTCAATTGTATATATTATTAGTGTTCGATTTTATATTTATTATGGCTTTTTATGTCCCTGCAGGTATTTTTGGAGAAATAAGCTTTTGCGGCGAAATTGGCTAAAAAAGTGGTTTTTGCGCTCGTGGGAGAAAATTACTATTCGGACTCTCAATTTGGATAAGGGGCACTTCAATTACTAAGAGGCACTCTACTGATAAGGGGTACCCTCTTTACTATTTTTTGTCGCATGTTATTTACACCCCATCACAGGATAAGGGGCACTCCATCTTCACGTTTTAAAAACAGAAAAAATGGCGGGAAAGTCACGTTTAAAAGCTGCTCACCTGCGAACTTCTGGATTGGATTTTGGACGTGATTTTGATAGATTCAATTACTAAATTTGATTGGTCTAGACTTGTATGAGATGAACAGTGTGAGCATGGGTTTTGAAGCAACGAAATTGGGCTGGATCATCTATATGAAGTTACACAGGGAGAAGAATAATTGTCACCTGCGAACTTTTCTGCTTTGATTCTGCACGAGATTTTCTTGTAGTTTTCACGGGTATGGATTGGGTTTGGCCTGTTAACATACAACAGGGTTTGTGGTTGCTTCGAAATCGAGAAAAGGAAGGTTCCCACGTGGTTATCTTAAAACAGGGAACTAAGTTATTACCGGGTTTGTTTGGGATTGTCTATGGAAAGTACGTGTGTAGAAAGGAAATATATTTGTTCGGGATTTGGTTTTATCAAGTTAGGGAAGTTTTGGAAGTTTGAAACAACTCAGTCGACGCGTGAATAAGGTAGCAGTGAGATTTTCCTGTGACTTGGCTTGGAAGGAAAGAAGAGGTTTCGAAGAGATTTGGGAGAGATTAAACCGGCCTGTGGTGTATACATAGATTGATGGGAGGTCGAACAAGGGTTATGGAAGTTTAGAGGGAGTTTGGGGAAGTTTTTGTGTCGCTGCAGAGCCGAAACTCAAGCTGCAGGAGGAGTTGCAGCAGCAGCAGGAAGAAAACGAAGCTGAAGAACATACAGCTGTGCAGGACAGTCGTTCATAGGGTCTTAAATTTCAAATCCTGTAACAGTCCATTAGTAACAATTATTTCCGTTTGCAACAATTCCTTGTAACACTCGATCTGTAACAATTATAACTGTTATGATTAAGATAATTTCATTGTTTTCTCACATACCTTCAATAAAAACACCTTTTGAGCCATGAGATATTATTTTGAGCGTGTTTTCACCATGAAGAGCTAAACCCCAACACTGGGATGACGGAGGAATCCTAATATCATACTTGGGTAATTATATTTAATTCTTATATGACTTTTGCACTAATTAAAATTGAATTATGATTTTGATTAATTAGTTGTCATCTCGTTTGATGGGTCATGCTTGCTTAGATGTTTTGATGTCCCATGCTTAGGATTTACAACTAAAGTTTTGAGAATCTACCTTGGCAAAAATAAGAGTCCATGTCTTTATTGATCTATAATTGTTAAAAGAATTAATATTTGAAGCTTATGTTGTGAGTTTGGTGGAATTCTAAGTCCCAGTTTCTCCCGATACTGCTACCATATTTTTGTATATATTTATTAGAATTAGTATTTAAGTCTAGAATCAAGTATACACAAGTCCGAGTTGAACGAACTTTATTTACCACTTGAAAAACTACATCAATTTTTGGCGCCGCTGCCGGGGAAGAAAAAGTGTTATAAAAGGAAAGCATCGCCAAAGAAGGAAAGAAAAGAGGAATCCGAAAGGAGTGAATAAGAAGATTTTGTATATAGTTATTTTGTTTTATTTTTAGAAACTGTAAATAGGGTGTTATTTTTGTAATTTTTCTTTTCCTTTTTGGACATTTTTATTTTTGGACTTTTTCGACATTCTTGGACATTATTTTTAAATCCCAAGGAAGGGTCAAAATTAAATATCAACTGTTTGCAGGGAAGGACGACAGTTACGATACTGTCTCGGCCCCTCGGGTTCGTACACTAACATCGGAGTCGGTTGCCTGAGTCGACTTCAACGGTTCATCGCCCGTATGGTACGGGAGGTAAGACTTTATCCACCCACGAATCCCCTGTCTGTGGGTTTTATTTTGTATGACAACTCACACCCCTGCAATAGAATGTCGAACTGGTATTACAATAGCCAATACAACGAATGTCATACTGAGTTTAAAAATGGACGTTACTACTTTGACCATAGTGTGAATAATGGTTGGGAACATCAGCCTTTTGAAGGTTATGGTCCATACCATGGTGAGCCCAATTACTATCCACACGCCAACCGGTCATACGAGAAAAATTCCTCTCTACTAGAGTCAACACGTAAGTTAGTTGAGTCGACATGTAAGTTAGCAGAAATGAATAACTTAGTTATGGACGAAAGCAATTCAACGAGTGAACTTTCTTTCCTAGATTCAATCAGGAAGTCATGTGAGTCAGCTCAAAATATTTTGTTAGAGGCCCAGAACATAACTGCTCTTAATTTCCAATATAGTATTTCCAATAGTACCTTTAAAAATGAAGATAGTTATTCACATAATCAAGATGACGAGGATAAAATTGGTAACACTACTTGTTTAGATGAGGTTCAACCATTTTCATGTTATTATAATGATGATTATGATGAGGATAGAGTTGATGAAGAATTTGAAATAAGTAGACATAGTGATCAGGAATTTGTTACTCCAATTGAGCTTAATAATGATAATGTTTCTATTTCATACTCCCGTTTTAGACGATGTAGTATTTCCTTTTGATTACGAAGCTAATAATGGTTTAGAGGAACGAGTTTTTCTGAGAATATTGTTTTAGAGTCTAGCGATTTAGAAACATTAGTCTTAGACAAAGAAAGTGAACTCGTAGAGATGAGTGAGGATAAACCTGACTTAGAAGAATCAATTGACCATTTTCAGGAATCATATGACCTTGAAATTAGGGAAGTTGTGACTAGTCTTTCTAGAGACACTGAAAACTCTAAGTTTGGGGGTGATTATCATTCTCCATGTGCTTTAACTATTAGAAAGGTCCCTCACTTGGGACTTGACATATGTGCCTCAACCATTTTACAAGATTATCTTCATACGCGTTTTCCTGAACCTAGTGATGTCCATAAGGAAGTTCAGTTGTTAGAAACCCATCCTCTGGTTGATGTGGTTTACCCAGGATATGATATCCAGATTGACTTTGTTTTCCCACCAAATATTTTTCGACCAATTGTGGGAACGTATAAGTTTCATATGTGTCAATTATTAAGTTTTGAGATTAAACCTAATTACTTTAGGAGATTAGGGTCGACACATTTGTTTAAGGAAGACCACCACTCTCATTGTGGTCAGCTGTGTGAGTCAAAACTGATTGACTTTAAGTATCCAAAATTATTCAGGTTATTATTATGTGCTTCTAAGTTTTTACTTGATTTTTTCCAGACTCTAATACCTAAACCGGACCTTAGCTTTGAGGAATTCCAGCGCAAGAAAATATTTTATCTAGACCCTTTCATAGAGCCTGAACCTGAACCACAGCAAGATGTAGTTGTCTTAAACAGGAAACTAGACAAGGGTGCGCTTTATTTGTTAATTTTCTTGGCATGTTGCAGATTCCTTTTACGTGATAGCTCTATTTGGTTTTTATGACCCACAGATATTTCGGCTATTACTTTATGATACGAGGTGATTAATCCTTTCTTATGTCTGGCTGAAGACGTTAAACTTAGCACTTCTTGGGAGGTAACCCAATCTCATGCAACACGGTAATATCTTTCCTTATCTCTTTTGCTTCAAATGGTAACAGTTTCTCCTTGTTCATGCTTTTAATTTTATCTTTAGAACATTGAGGACAATGTTAGATTTAAGTTTGGGGGTATGGGAGAAACTTTTTTTTTGCAATAAATAAACTCCAGAGCCTAGAAATTTATGCCTATTAAGGATTGCACTAACCAATCTAAGTGGATGGAAGCATTTTGGTTGTAGGAGTTGAGGAACCAATCTGATTAGATGGCAACATCTAAAGAGTCTATTTATAAAAGCACAGAGCTCAGTTGTTAGGAATAACATGATAGTTTCACCATATCTCATTGATTCCTTTTCACTTCTTTTTTGATGTTGTTTTGTTTTTAAAACTATGTTTCTCTAAGTGATTTGGTGGGGATCACGATTCAAGTTGTTACCAATGCTAGGGTGAATTAGAGTGATTGAGATACCATGAAAAAAAATTTGAGACCAGACCATTTGACCAAAAGGAATAAATTCAATAAAGTCGACCATTGGTACCCTTGTATATGCCAGTTGTGTTGACCTAGAGTTAGGATTATCAATCACTGGTTCCCTCGTATATGCCAGTTGTGTTGATATTAGTCAGACTAGTATCTCAGTCCATTAGGATAGGTTCATTTTAGCGGAGGCCTTCAGACAGATATGAGAAACACCGTTCACTTAGTAAACATCAAAACCATCTATGTTTTTCTCTATATCCATCTTCTTGATCTATCCATGTGATTAGTTTTGACTCCGGATATTGATGTCCATAGTGCGACTATCTGAGTAGAGCTCTGTCACTTATATATGAATTTTAGTATGCTTGAGTGCAAACTCGTGTACAACAATTGGAATTTCGCATCAGGGTACTTCCTCTTATAGTCAATAAGTATGCCAACCAAGGAGATTCTTTAGTGCCTTCCAAGGTTCTGCGTAGATAGTTAGGGTATGGAGTAAAGATTTTGTGGGTATATCTCTTGTAAGCCCTCCCGAGACTATAACTAGGACACTAGGGACACCTAGGGGTTTAAAGGCTTGTTGCATACGCTAAATGTAATCGACGATGCCTGCGACAGTGAGTTAGGATTTTATTTTCTATTTGATTTGCTCGAGGACTAGCAAATAATAAGTTTGGGGGTATTTGATAGGCACATTTTTGTGTCTTATATAATCTCAATTGTATATATTATTAGTGCTCGATTTTATATTTATTATGGCTTTTTATGTCCCTGTAGGTATTTTTGGAGAAATAAGCTTTTGCGCTGAAATCGGCTAAAAAAGTGGTTTTTGCGCTCGTGGGAGAAAATTACTATTCGGACTCTCAGTTTGGATAAGGGGCACTTCAATTACTAAGGGGCACTCTACTAATAAGGGGTACCCTCTTTACTTTTTGTTGCCGCATGCTATTTACACCCCATCACAGGATAAGGGGCACTCCATCTTCACGGTTTAAAAACAGAAAAAATGGCGGGAAAGTCACGTTTAAAAGCTGCTCACATGCGAACTTCTGGATTGGATTTTGGACGTGATTTTAATAGATTCAATTACTAAATTTGATTGGTCTAGACTTGTATGAGATGAACAGAGTGAGCATGGGTTTTGAAGCAACGAAATTGGGCTGGATCATCTATATGAAGTTACACAAGAAGAAGAATAATTGTCACCTGCGAAATTTTCTGCTTTGATTCTGCACGAGATTTTCTTGTAGTTTTTCACGGGTATGGATTGGGTTTGGCCTGTTAACATACAACATGATTTGTGGTTGCTTCGAAATCGAGAAAAGGAAGGTTCACACATGGTTATCTTAAAACAGGGAACTAAGTTATTACCAGGTTTGTTTGGGATTGTCTATGGAAAGTACGTGTGTAGAAAGGAAATATATTTGTTCAGGATTTGGTTTTATCAAGTTAGGGAAGTTTTGGAAGTTTGAAACAACTCAGTCGACGCGTGAATAAGGTAGCAGTGAGATTTTCCCGTGACTTGGCTTGGAAGGAAAGAAGAGGTTTCGAAGAGATTTGGGAGAGATTAAACCGGCCTGTGGTGTATAAATAGATTTCTGGGAGATCGAACAGGGGTTATGGAAGTTTAGAGGGAGTTTGGGGAAGTTTTTGTGTCGCTGCAGAGCCGAAACTCAAGCTGCATGAGGAGTTGCAGCAGCAGCAGGAAGAAAACGAAGCTGAAGAACATACAGCTGTGCAGGACAGTCGTTCATAGGGTCTTAAATTTCAAATCCTGTAACAGTCCATTAGTAACAATTATTTCCGTTTGCAACAATTCCTTGTAACACTCGATCTGTAACAATTATAACTGTTACGATTAAGCTACTTTCATTCTTTTCTCACATACCTTCAATAAAAACACTTTTTGAGCCATGAGATATTATTTTGAGCGTGTTTTCACCATGAAGAGCTAAACCCCAACACTGGGATGACGGAGGAAGCCTAATATCATACTTGGGTAATTATATTTAATTCTTATATGACTTTTGCACTAATTAAAATTGAATTATGATTTTGATTAATTAGTTGTCATCTCGTTTGATGGGTCATGCTTGCTTAGATGTTTTGATGTCCCATGCTTAGGATTTACAACTAAAGTTTTGAGAATATACCTTGGCAAAATTAAGAGTCCATGTCTTTATTGATCTATAATTGTTAAAAGAATTAATATTTGAACCTTATGTTGTGAGTTTGGTGGAATCCTAAGTCCCAGTTTCTCCCGACATTGCTACCATATTTTTGTATATATTTATTAGAATTAGTATTTAAGTCTAGAATCAAGTCTACACAAGTCCGATTTGAACGAACTTTATTTACCACTTGAAAAACTACATCAAGTGTTAGAGCACTGCTCGGTCAAACTCGCAAGCGTTGCTATCTCAAGCTTGTTTGTCAAGTTTAGTTGATCAAAACTATATAGTTGATTTCTAGTCTACTTATAGCTATGTCTCGGATTAGGATAGAATGTGTTGTTGAGATTTAGACTTCACAATGTTCATCGATTGAAGACTAAAATCTACTGAGGAGAGTTTGGAGGAACTTCATCAACAAAAGGTATTTGGAGACTAAAACTTATCTATCACTCAGAAGTTTATTCTATTCTATCTTCTAATGAGACTAAGTCGTATATTATAGACTTTTATATTATACACATTTGAGTCAACTGGGTCAAGGCAGAGAGAGTGAATCAGCCAAGTCAGTTGTTATACTTGGTCTTACTGGGCTTACTCAACTAAGTTACATGGCTGGAGCGGTTAAAGAACTCACTGAGTTAACTCGTCGGTATGAAAATCCGACAGAGTTCCGTTTGTTTCTCCGACTACTCCAGGCCAAATTCATACCATTCTTTCCTGCACAATCCTAACATTCATCTAAGCATTTCAAACCATTCTTCACTGCAGCACTAACCCATCCTTTCTTCTCCGTAGAGGATCAACAACTTCAATTCAATCTGCAGGAGTTCAATCCTTCTCAATTTCTCGATCAGAACCTTACCAATTATGGCAGAAACCCATACCAATCTCAATCCACCAAATACAACCTCAAACCCATGAAAATATTCTCATATTATGTTTCCTCCATCCACCACTGCATATCCTTCAATTTCTTCATCACAACTCCAAAACCTGATTCATAATAAGACCCATCTCGTCTCCAGCATCATATTCATCTTCTTCCATCTAACCCATCTCTCAACATCTTCTCTGGATCTCAACCAACACCACAAACCCATCTCTAATCTCAGATTCAATCTCTAATTCCATCTGTTTCAAACCTCAGTTGATAACTCATAGCCCATGGCTTCTGAGTCTTCTTCTCCATCTCCATTCCCTTAACAATCACCATCTTTAATTGTTTCAGAAAAACCTAACTATTGCAATCTTGACCAAACACGGATTTACAGCAGATCGTACCCATCTTCTATTCCACCAGCTCTCTCTCAATTCCATCTCTGTTGATTTCTTGTAACCACATCAGCATCAACTCCCTTCAATATCCTCCACTTCTTCTTAATTCGTCAGAAAAAATCATCATTTCTTTCTTAATTCAACACCAGATCCCCTTTTCGATCTCTCGGAAATACAGCTGCGGCTGCTGCTTTTATTTCTTCTTCTTTATTTCAGGTGAAACAGAATGACAGAATAAGAGATGGAAAAATATGGTTTAGTCCAAAATCCCATCGAAATATACTAGTTAGTCCTAACCCATTCAACTAGGTACAAATTAGTCATTTTTTATGGAAAATACACAAATAACTTTCATGTTTACAATTTAGTCCAAAGTGACTCATGATGATGTCATCAGTTTTAAATAATAAAAAAATCAAATCAAATCAATTTATCTTTCGAACCGTTTGTCCAAAATTCGCAAATTTTATATATTCGGAAAGCCCTTTACGAGAGCTACAAAAAGAGTACCCATATGACCATATGATTATATACAAAATACAACATGTTTACAACTGAAACTCACCAGCTCCAACGCTCAACCACTCTTTATCCTTCTGCTGCAAACAACTACAACACCTCAACCATTCAACTCAAATTTTTTATCCGTTTCTGTAGCTTTCCAATCTTAGTTTCACTTTTCTACAGCAACACTACCCATCCAACAACAACATAAATTCTGCTCCTCAGTACCACCAACATCACACATTTCAGATTTCTACCATCTCAATAGCACCAATTACTCAGTTGCACCATTCCTTATACTGGAACATATAAGCAAACCCATTCTTCCAAATTTCCCATAGCATCACCTGCAATTGGTTCATATCCAGCTGCAGCTCATCCATACCCTGTAAGTGCTCAGCCAGCAACAATACACAACACTTCTTCATTTCGTTATCATCTTAGTCACTGCATACTCTAAACCACACAAAGTAAAAGTACTGTCTCCATCTCATATTCATAAAATCAACAGTTCTAATACCCTTGAAATCTCAGTAACACCATCTTCACTTGTGTACAACTATGTACACAAGTGACAATTTTCCTTCTGATTGAAGTTGGACTTTCAAAAGATTCAGTAGGATTGACAACTGCAATTGCTAGAGCACATGTTCCATGTCAGTAATTGTAGTCATTTATTTGTGACCAAAAGCAAGGGAAGTTGATGTTACGACGCCTACCGCCAAGCCAAACTAGTTCCAGACTGAAACACACAACTTTTTGGTAGTAATAAAATGACAGTCATATTTTATTACTCATCAGTGGTGCCTACCGCCAAGCCAAACTAGCTCCGAATTGCAGAGATATGCCCAGCCTTAAAAAAATAAAATAAAGTGCACAGAAATGTACACTTGAATTACAGGTTCTCTAATACGTACACATGTAATTTTGTCACATGTGCACAAAAATGTAGACTTATATTACATGTGTACTAATATGTACACATGTAATTTTTGTCATATGTTACTATGTAAAAATGTCATATATCTGCACATAGATGAAAAACTGTTTAATAAGGATGTTTTTAACTGATTTCCCTATAAGTCACAACCCCATGCATCTTCACAAGGATTTGATTGTACTCTGGTATTGATGTCTGCATTCCGATCAATACAACAACACGCATAAGAAACTGAATGATTCACATGCCTATGTTGTACAATTGCATATTCAGGAATGTAATGGCAACCAACTTCCGTATTACATTCTTGGGTTATATAACTAACAAATTTCCGCTTCAAAAGAATGCATCATGAGATGTACAACTATATGCGCACTGAAAATTAACATGAGTACTATTATGTACACATTAAGAAAACAGGTGTACAACTATGTACACACGAAAAATCAACATGTGTACAATTGTATACTTATTTCTAGAATCATTCTTTACGACTATATAGGGGCTCATTATGTACAAATGCAACTGTAAGAAGAGTGTGGTACAAAATGAATGAAATTGAAATGTCATAATGTGTATTGTTCTCGGCAGTATACGTAATTTTGCAATTTAAATAGAAATGAAACTCTCCAATGAACATTACCGGCTGAGAATCAGACATATTGTTGACTTCCTCCGACGAAAATATGTTAAGATAATCTAAACTAACTAATGGGAGTCTAATGATGTCGTGAAACCTACGTTCATTTCCGTGTAAATTCTTAATTAGCAAATCAATTATTGGGTAGGAATTTGTCGGCACATCCCTTCACCGAGATTGAAAAGAATGGAATCAAATACATTTCCTACACAATCAATAGGTGTACAATTATGTACACATAACGATCAAAATGTGTATAACTATGTACACATTAACAATCAACATGTGTACAATTATATGCACTCTAATTTATTGATGATCTTTACACATAAAAAAGAATACAAACCATGCACAAGTGAGTACGGATTCATGGATGAAAATGTGCATAAAATAAAACACCCTTAAGGATCATAGTGTGTACGAAATTTTAACGATTCCTAAAGGAAAACTAGAATAATACCTCATAAATTTTCCTAGACTTTAAGAAATCACCGCATAGACCACAAACATCTATTAAAGAGCGCCAAGCGTACATATTAGGACCACATATGTAATCAAAGCATAGACCAAATCCCTTTTCTTCCCGAATTCCATAATGGCCAAAGTGAATATTATCTAAGCCTGTGGGAGAAGGCACGCATATCTGCAAAGTAACATTTTCGAAACACAGGTACATACATAAAATACAGAACTACTAACAAATTATCTAGGCAAGCCCATTCTTACTTTCCGTAAAAAGATTTCTGAAAGTGTAGGATCAGAATTTCGTGACAACGATACGCTCGCGAAATTCTTAACAACGCATTACAAAAATGTCGCAGAGCACTTTGAGAAACGACACAATAGGTGATATTAGCTTAAACATAATAACTTTACGAAGATTAGAAGATCTGCGAAATTAACATTGTAAGCTTGCGATATCATCGCAAGCCAGTTCCGAAATTAGGGGAAATCTTAGTTGTATATGAGCTGTCATCCACTAGGTAGCATCCTATATAAAGATAAAGGTAGGAGAGAGAAAAGTAACTGGTATTATTATTATCTTCTTATTCTTCCCCAAAAACCAGAGAGAGAGAGAGCTCCAAATAATCATTAATGGAGTCTCAATGTAATTCATATGTAATTCAATGATCATAGTGAAACCTAACCTTGTGGATGTAGATCAAATTGATCGAACCACGTAAATCTTGTGTTTTATTTTCTATTTTTATTATTTTTATCTTTATTTTCATATCAAATAAGTTTAGATCTAGAAATTATAGTCATGATAATACAAGGGGTGTGTTGTGGGATTTCCTGCAACTACATTTTGGCGCTAGAAACATGGAAGGATTTATCCTTCCTGTAACTTGTTGGATCAAGAAATTTTCATGAAGATTATCTACTGTTCATATTTTTCTAGATCTGCAAAGTTTAGGTTCAAAAATGGAAATTTTATGGAAGAAATCACACTTTCAGGGAGTAAACATCATCAACAATTCAAAGACATGAAAAGAGGGAGAGAAAAAAATTAGTTGTTGTGGTGAAATTTAAGGAAAAAATGGAAGTTTCAGTGGAATATTTTCATGTTCAGGAGAAAGCAAGAGGCATTTTGTGAAGAAACAAAGGAAAGACGAAGATAATGATAAGAGTCAGAAGTTGTGATTTCTGTCACAAACAGAAATTCACACAGATGGTTCAAGGCTGAGCGAACAACAAATAGGTCACGGGTTCGAATTCGCAGAGACACATATTTTTCATTTTCTTCTCATTTTCATGGGAGAATAAAAGAATAAGGAAAAAAGTTATGCGGCAATTTCGCAGAGAGGTCCTTGCACAATTGGTCCAGAGAGCAGTATGTGCGTTCGTGGTCGCAAGTTCGAATTCGCCTGCGAACATAGTTTTATTCTTTTTTACAGAGAGTGAAAAAATGAATAATTTCGCAATATTGTTTCATTATTTCGCAAACAAGAAGCAGCACAATTGGTCATGTGCGAAGTTTATGAGCTCATTGTCGCGTGTTCGATTCCCACCTCACGCATGCCTTTTTCGCATATTTATATTTAAGCTATTAAGGGTGAAGATGAGGATAAAGGTTTATAGTTGTTTAGTTATTTCACACAGCAGAGTTGTCACAGATGGTTCAGTGTGATACTTCGCAAGGAGAATGTCATGGGATCAATTCTTGCCACTCGCATATTTGTTTTTGATTATTTCGCATGAGAGAGTTCGCATACTTGGTTCGCACAGAAAAGAGTTGATGATTATTTCGCACAGAAGAGAGTTGATGATAATTTCGCAGAGATATTTCGCAAAGAAGAAGCTTGCACAGTTGGTCAGGAGGCATGAATGCAAGCAGCAGGTCGCGGGATCAATTCTTGCTTCTCGCATGTTTATTTTTGTTACGCGAAATTTATACAGAAGTGCCTCTCACACAATTGGAATTTGATTACTTCGCAATAGAGGCTTAGCACAGTTGGTATGATGCAAAAAAATCCAAGAAGCAGGTCGAGGGTTCAAGTCTCACTTCTCACACTTCTTTTTGCTGCACGAAATTGATACACTTCAAGGCATTTATTCACTTCTCTGACAACAATAGCGACTCACATGAAAGATAAGTACCACCTCCTTGAACATTTTACTTTATACTAGGAACGAATAAAAATATTTTTGATTTGATTTACAAAAAGCGATTCAATCGAACGATTACAAAGATTTCAAGATTTCAAAGATTATAAAGATTACTAAGATTTCAAGATTACAAAGACTTCAAAATTACAAAGATTGCGAGATTTCAAAATTACATAAAACTGAGAAAATTTAATTTATATGTTTCTCTAGAATATTTCTTTTGCAGAGAATAAAAAGATTTTTGATTTGATTTACAAAATGCGAAATCATCGCAGAATTACAAAGATTTCACAATTACAAAGATTTCAGAATTATAATGTATTAGAATTTCCCTTGAATATTTACTTTGCTTCAAATGATATGATATTATGAGAATGAAAGAATGAATGAAAGAATAAAAGAACAAAGAAATGCGAAAATTTCGCAAGAGACAATCTAAGATCCATAAAAATCTAAGATTAGAATGGGGCGAACCTTTATGGCGTACACCCTAGTTCGCGAATAAAATTTCGCAAGAGGCAAATGTAAGACCTAAAGTACGTCATATAAGGGGGTACCTGTTGCATGGCTCATGGAAAGGCTACACCGCCACCGGAACCTGAGTCATGGAGATTTGGGGTCAATAAAGCCCATCCGGGAGAGGTACCTTGGATTCTCAGCTTAAGCATATGACTTAGGTTGGGCGACTAAGGTAATAAGGACTCTCCCAAGGAGTGCAGATCTGATCAAGGCGCCGAGGTACATGGTTGAGTCAAGCGTGTCAGGGGCGTTTGAAGCGTACCTTGCCATTCTTGACAAGTCTTGGCTTATACTGCACTCGGCCTGAAGAAAACCCCACTTAGGGTGCAGTCTCGTAACCATAAGTGCATGTGTGTAAACGGCATGCCGGTATAGGCGCCTATACCTTGGTTCTCCATGAATGCCTGATCTGGACTGCTCAATCTGTCCGGTAAAGAGGAGCGGCTAGGATCGATTTGTGCCGCAAAGGGCGCGCGACAAGCCTACTTAGGGCGCGCGTTTCGAGACGACCAAGCTTGGTCGGTCTTGGCCGATCAGTCCGACGTGCAGACGGCGGGCTGGTGTACACGCCAATACTTACTATCCCATAGAAACGTGATCTAAGCCACTCAATTTGTCCGGCAAAGTTGAGTTGTCGAGATTAGTTTGCAATTGGGAGGTGTGACCACGCCTAGTTTGGGCGTGCAAATCGAGGCAACCAGGCATGATAAGATTTGGTCGATCAGGTGTAGAGATAGATGGGTCCACAGTGATCATGTTGATGCTCATCGGACCTGCTTAGTCTACTCCTAAACCCTTCATACGAGTAGGAGAAGATGAACACTCGTGATCACAACACAAGCCCTAATTAGGGTTTTGTCGGCCATGCGTCATGCCTTGTTTGGGCGCACGAATTGGGACGACCAACCATAGTTGGTCCTGACCGGTTGGTCATGTATGTAGGCGGGCCCACGGTGTTTGTGTTGACATTCTCTGGGCCCTTTGAGTCTATATCTACACCCTCCATCTATGCCTGCGAAGATGGATGGTTGAGACCGATTTGCGACACATGTAATGTGCCGCAAACCCTAATTTAGGGTTTCACGTCCACGCTGCTTTGGCTGGACGTATTAGCAAGCTATGCTACCATTTTGGGGAGGCCGACCATGCGGGGCCCGCATTGGGTCGTTGGTGAATACTCCAACACCTGCCTGGGGGTTATGGATCCGATCTAAGCCATCCAATCATGCCGGTGAAGTTGGATGGTCGTGATCGTTTCTGAGACTGATATGGACAGTCCAGATGCTCGATCGGGCTAGTATAACACTCCGAGAGTTATAGCATGTACGGGTATTTTGTAAGTGCCTCCTTATTTAATGCTTGGAGATTCGTGTTGCTCTACTGAGAGCAACACTCAGTCGTCATGCCGCACCAATAATGATAAGAGTGAAGCAGTACAAGAAATACAAGGCTGGTCATGCATTAATTGGTAATGCTATAAGTTTATAGTGAAAAAGTATTCTCCACTTTATCAGTGGCTTTATCCTTTGCAGGATGTTAGCGCATAGTTTTGGCTTTTACAATTTTAGCCTTAAATGAAAATCCACCATCAACATTAAGTCCCTTGCCTAGCACATAATGGTTACACTATTGTGGGGTAGGCATGAGATGGTGACAAATTTGTATAAGGAAATGACTAAGTTAAAGTAAATACGCATTTACCGCATAGATAGACATTGCCAGGTGGAGCTGGTCAAATTAGGGTTTGGGAGAAAAGCACGACTCGATCGGCGTCGAGACCTCTGGATAAGCTCTGATGTAGCTGATTTGGTCATCCTTTAGGGTTACCTTCAACATATATGCGGGGTTTAAAAACCGTTATTCATTGATAGGTTTTTCTTGCAGAAACTCTATCTCTTTGACATGTCGAACAACAGCAGATCATCTTCTTCATATCACCCAGGATATTCTGTTAAACGCGTACGCCCATCTGAGGTTCAGGATGAACAACTTTGCGATGACTCTCCTGTTCGTGTTCGCCGGAAGATCGTACCAGTTCGCTCCTCCTTTTTTTTGTGGAGACGCCCATGTGTGACAGTGGTCGATGATGATGATTTGACCAGTCCCCTTCCTTAAAATTTGAATACGCCCACTCATGCGGATCTCGACGATGCCGATCTAGGTATCTCGTCTTACGAATACCCCAACGCAGGTCTTCCATTCGATATTCACATGAAATGTCTGTCTTCTAGCTATCGAACCATCGGCGGATTCTTGGTGCGTAAGGAGTTCGTACCCTTATACAGAAAAGTATTGAAGAGGTATGACCATATTGCAACCAGGAATGTAGTTAAACACTGTGCATCTGCTTTGGTTACCACGGTAAACTGCCTTCTTCCCCTGATTGCTGAGATGGAGGGTATCTCCATCCGTAACGTTGCCGAATCAAAATTTAAAGAATGGGAGAACATGGTGTCTACCTGTGAATCGATGGAATTCAATGTGGGTTGGCTGCATCAACGTCTTGACATCATCAAGGTTGATCGAGCCGGCATCCTTGCGAACGTAGTTCCTGCTGCGAAGACTATCTTGGAAGAAGAAAAGGCTCTGGCTGCTGAATCGGAGAAGGTGAAGAAGGCAGTACAGAATTTAAGAATAGGACAGAGAGATATCAAGCTAGACTGAAGATGATTCTATCAAGGAATTATAATCTGTTAGATGGCTTCTTCTAAGCCGCATTCAGCTGTATTTTCTCATTGTTAACGACGTTCATGTCAAAAGGTTTTGAACATCTTTGCGGAATAAATTGTACTGGTTTTTGATTGATGAAACATGTTTTTTCATTATGCATCTCTGAATAAATTGATAATTCAAACATGTAATGAAAATAAATGCCTATGTTGTTGTGTCATGAGACAGAGCGGACAATGATCAAGCATGATATGCCTTGAGACATTTTCCGTTGATGACTGTCTCTAGCTTGCCTCCGTCCACTTTAATGATCTTGTAGTATCCGGTACTGTAAGCCTTGGTGATCGTATAAGGACCTTCCCATTTCGGTGAGAATTTCGGTGCAAACATGTCTTTCTGGATGTGTTTGGCCGTTTTCAAGACCAAATCCCCCACTTTGAAAACACGTGGTTTCACAGTTTTGATGTATGCCCTGGAAATTATATTCCTGTAAACATGAGTATGTTCTTCTGCTTTGCTTCTTCTGAAATCCAGAGTGTCTAACTCCGCTACTCTAGAGTTGGATGCTTCAGCCTCATTCCAGTGGACCCCGGTTGCTGCTGCAATCCTGGCTGATGGCATTTTGATCTCTGCTGGGAGAATTGCATCTGCACCGTAAACAAGTGAGTATGGAGAAACTCCAATGGAGCTTATGGGTGACGTTCGATATGCCCATAACACCATTGATAACTGGTCATGCCATTCTCTAGGATTTTCATACTCTGTTCGACTGATGATCCGAATCAGTGTCTTGTTGGTACTCTCAGCTTGTCCGTTTCCTTGAGGATAATAGATAGTGGAGAAGACCTGTTTAATTCCATACTCTTCAAGTAACTCTCGTACCTGTTTGCTGGAGAAGGGAGTGCCGTTATCAGTGATGATATGCTTTGGAACACCGAAGCGACAAATGATATGTTCTTTAATGAAAGCCGCAATCGTTGCTCCTGTAATCCCTCGTAGAGGAATGACTTCTACCCATTTAGTGAAGTATTCTGTCGCGGTTATGATGTACTCGTGCTGCTTTGATGACGGCGGATTGATTTTCCCGATAATGTCCAATCCCCAGCTGTAAAATGGCCAAGGAATGCTTATCGAGTGTAAAGGGGTGGAAGGTGATGAGTGCTAAAAAGTGCATATTTCTATATATTTTTCTTGGTATTTAACTCATCTTTTGTGCATTAATTCTACAATTTATCCCATATTCTGTATTTTCATTGTTTTCAAGAATAAATATTTTTATTAATTAATTTTGCATTTTTAGGTTGTAAATAAAGTTTGGATGAATTGCGGAGCGAAAAGAGCAGAAAAGTAGTGAAAAGTCGGGAGGAATTACGCAAGGAAGCCGCGAGGAATGTTGTGCACAAGACCAAAAGGATAGAAATGGGCTTAACAAGGAAGAATTGTTCTTAAAGAAGATATGGGCTTGGCATACCCAAGGTCCAAAACCCTTACCCATACCCATTTCCAATATCCATACCCGCCTCCATCTTCAGCCGTCAGATTGGATCATCTCAGCATCCTACGGTCGCTTCATCATAGTGCATCAAAATATGAAGCTCCTGTCAAACACTATAGCACCTAACTCCATCTTGAGCCGTCAGTTTCGTTGTGTCACGCATCCAACGGTCGCTCAAGACCTGCTTCCATCTTGCCGTTAGAATCAATCTAGAATTGATAATCCAACGCTTTCGCTTCGATGTGCATCATATTTTGATGTTCCGCTCAACACTACAACACCTATACCCTTCAGCCAAATGCACCTTACCCAAATTCTCATCTTCCTCCTTCGAGCAGTCGAGCTCTGCTCCTGCCAACTCCACCCTCTCCGTCGCCTCAACCACCACCACTCCCCTCCACAAGCCGTCAAATCCCAAAATACTCGAACCCATCACTACCACCTAATCTCCCATCATTCTAGCCTACTATTCTATCACTTTATCCTCTTCACAGTTCCTGAAACCCTAGGAGAGAAAATGATGGAATAGCTCGAGCTAGGGCAATTGTACCAGAAGAGTGAGCAGGAGAGGAAGAGGAAGCGTGGGTCAAGCTAATTGAGTGGATATCAGAAGTAGTTGGTAAGAATTTTTGATTTAATTTGTAAACCCTAATTTTAGAAATTAGGTATTTTGGGGGAATTGAAATTGGGTATAAATAGAAGGCTTGTGTGTTGTGTTGGGGCATGCCTGGGCTAGCCAGAGCTTCACCCAAGAGGACTGGACTAGCCAGTTCCTCAACTGTGTTATTTTCAATTGTTTTGCACAATGTTTGTTATGTTCTGATTTCATGTCTAGGGTTTAGATGAAACCCCAATTCTGATGTTAAGTTGTTCATATTCTAGACGTTGTTCTTGTTGTGATATAATGTTGTGGATAAATATAATCTAAACATGTCAGCATTTTACTTTCACAATGTATGCCTTGTATCCATTGTAGTCAGGTTATTTCTATGTTGAATGTGTTGCAACTCATGCTTAAAAGATTGTTGTTCATAACTTTGACTAATTGTACTTTAATCAGACAATTAGTACTTTGTAGGAACACCTTAGTTGCGATTAGAATATCCTTCAGGATTGTTTAGCTATCTAAGAGGTTAATCCATAGTTAGTTGCATTGTGAGAAGGCAGCTAGAACTAGGATTAGGATCATCTTAGAGACACTAAACCATTCTCCTAAGACCATCCTTTGATGAGCAGCAGGCATAGAACCTCAACTTCCATCTAGATAGTTAGATGAGGCTAGAACTTCACTAATATCTATATAAGGAACAAGACTCTATTAGAACTAGGAGGAATTAGCTTAGGAAAAGGGTGGATTCAAGATCCTAGTCCCTCCCATATCACTGCCATTTAGAATTCTTTAGGAAATCACTTAGAAAACAACATATCACCCTCCTTGTCCCTGTGGACTTTCCCCTACTTGCACACTAGCTTCATCAAGACCCTGTATACTTGTAGGTAAAACATAGGTTGTAGTTTTAGGTACTCTTTTCCCAGCTACCAAGTTTTTGGCGCCGCTGCCGGGGACTTGGCGTTGTGTGGTTGTTGTTCTTTTTATCTTACTTTGCTGTTTTGTTTTTTTTGTGTAACTTAGCTGCTGTGTAGTGTAACTTAGTGTAACTTAGCTGCATTGCATACTGTCATGTCATACTTGCATATCATTGCATAATTTAGGAGCATATTCATCCTTCATCATCTGTTTTCTTGCATCTTAGTAGCTCTGTAACCTGCTGTGTAGTGCAAGCATCTCTGGGCATGTTTATCTTGTAGCAGTTGCATATCTTGCTCTCAAGTTATTAAAACTTCTGGAACTAAGAACTTGGTTGAGTGACAGGTACTGCTGAACCTGTGGTGCTGCTACTAATTGGTGCTGAGCCTCTGGTGCTCTTGCTGTTGTTGCTGCAGCTGTGCTGCTACTTTCTTCTTCTCCCTGCTGCTGCTGCTACTTCTTCCTGCTGCTGCTGGTGCTTGGGCCATTGCTACAGCCAGCCTCTGGTGCTGCTTCTGTTTTCCTTATGCTATTGTTGAGTTGCTGGTCTGAGCTTGTTGCTGAGAACCAAGCCCAACTGGGCTGTGCAACCAAAATCAGAGCAGCTGGGTTGTGCTTAAAGAGTAAGCCTAAACCCATTAAGAGAACCCAAATTGTGGGCTTCCATTTTCTATTGGGTTTGTAATTTGAACTGAACTGTGGGCTTGACCCAACAAAAATTTGAAAAACGTTTTTAGGCCCAAGTGGGCCTCGTATTTTGGCTAACTGCGAGCCCAAAAATCAAATACCCAGCTGGGCCTCGTGCATTCCTGGGCTTGGTTCGCTGAACTCGTTAGTTGGGCCGTGTACTCAAATATCTAGGCCGTTCGCTGGGCTTGTCCCACAGAAAATTTGAACCAGTTAGCTGGGCCTCATCCCATTAAAACCAAAAGGAGTTTTCAAATCCCATAAAAACCAAATGTTTTCATTCCCATCAAAACCAAAATTTTCCCATAAAAAACCAAATTTTTGAAAACCCATTAAAACCAAATAGTGGGCTTTGTGTCTTTTCAATATGGGCCAACCTCGTGCTCTCCATGAATACATGTATCCCACAATAAAAATTCCATTATCATGTATTGTCTTACCTCAAACCAATAACCCTTTTAAAATAAATGCAAGCATGATACAAATACTTCATATATTTCGAGGGTTCGATTCTGAGAACCCCTATACTCATGTAAGAGAGTTTGAACAAATTTGTCGGACTATGCAACCTGATCATATGTCCGAAGACTCTCTGAAATTGCGTTTGTTTACATTTTCTCTAAAGGAAAGGGCCAAAACATGGTTTTACGGTTTGAGACCACAATCAATCAACACTTGGGACCAACTCACAGATCTATTTTTCAAAAAATTCTTTCCACATCATAGGACCATCGCTATTCGTCAAAGTATCAATTGTTTTGTCCAATTGGATGAGGAAACTGTTTTTCACTATTTTGAACGTTTTAATGATTTGTTGAGTGAATGTCCGCACCATGGATTTGAGAAGTGGAGACTTGTCGTCATCCTCTATGAGGGAGTAGACTTTAAATCTCGAACCATGGTTGAGTCTATGTGTAATGGTAAATTTCTTGATAAATCTGTGGATGATGCATGGAAATTTTTAGCTGAGATTGCAGAGAAAACCCATCAATGGGAATATGTTAGGGAAACAGGGACAACACCACATGGTATGAGTCACCCCCATGAGTTAGAGTCTTATTCTTGTGATAGCTCCGACCTTAGGATTGAAAATTATCCTATATTGCAAAATCCCTATCATGATGATGATGATGATTATGATGTTATGTTAGAAGAACATGTCTATACTGAAAATATTATGGAACCTTTGGGTTCAAATACATTAGGCTTCTCTGCCTCGACCTTCATTAATGATGTTTCTTCTAGTATTCCATATACATGTGATGTTGATACTGATTTTGAGCATGTGCATCTGTCCTATGAAAATGACTTAGGTAATATAGAATCTTCTGTTGACACTAATATGCATGAAAATATAATTGATGTGTCTGATTCTCTACCTGGGTCACGTTGTGATGTTTCCACTGATTTGCCGATGCATGAGAATAATTCTTCTGATGATGTTGATGATTCTGATTTGTGTGAGCATGGTGAGCATGTTGTGACACTTGTAGAAGACTTAGGAGATGTTGATTTGATTAATAATGATGTGCCTATCTTCCTACATAAGTCACAATCTGATGGCCTTCCACCCAACCTAGATTTGGTTTGTAACAAAACTTTTAAACCAACTTTTCTGAAAATTCCTAACCTAGGATTGGAACTGTGTGCCTCCCAAGTCCTTTTGGACTATTTTGCATCCAAATACAATACCTTTAAGGAGCCACAGTTGGAATATGCATGTTTGCCCGTCCCTAGAAAAGTCCATTTCGAGTTAGACCTTGTGCATGATGAACCCCCAAAACTGCGAGATTTTGTATCCAAAATTTTATCTGTTGAAAAATCCAGGTTTGGGGGTAGCTCATTTTGTTTCACAGCTTCACTTGCATGCCTATCATATTATTATTGTGTGAAGCTGTTGAAATGTCTACACTTCGTCTTTTGGGTTGATCCTCAACTCTTTAGATTGTTAGTATATGGTGAATTTTCTTGTATATAATCCAGTAGATAATATTCTAGATAAATCTTTTGTTTCTTTTATATATATTGTGCTAATCCAATATGATCTCGGCTAAAAAATGTTGGATTCTAGCCTTGAATAACGAGTTCTAATCTTGCTTTCGCCGTCAAATTGGGTAATCTCTTTCCTTTTTCTCTACTCAGCATGATCCTCTTCGTATGTTGTATTACAACTTTGTTCATCTTTTGAAAAATTGAGGACAATGTTTAGTTTAGGTTTGGGGGTAAAGAGTAGATACCACGATAGCATGCAATAATTGAAAACAAAACTCTTTCTTTTTGAAAAAATAAAAATAAAAAAATCATAAAAATGGAGCTCATTTACCTTGAAATGTTGACTCTTGTGCATGCATGTAAACATAAGGATTCTTAGTCTAGATATTTAGGCACCCTGATTCTAGCACAATTCACATGTGATAAGAAACTTGGACACGCACAATCTACCAATACATGTATAGCCTCGGTCATCAAGGTGTTTGATAGGAAGTTATATTGCCAATCACTTTAGAATACTGAATGAGACTTGACTAGCTTGTTCTTTGGTTGGCTGGGATAGAAGTTGGAGGATGCGTTAAGAAAAGCAACCATAGAATTTGACCGGATGCATTCGATAAGGGCCACCTCTTGCTAAGAGTCATGTAATTATGTTTTTCTTTTTGTTCATGTATCAAAAGTGTCACTATGTTGTAAAGATCAAAGTTATTTCTTCAAAAAAAAAAAAAATCAAGTATTTTTTTGTTCCATGTTTTGTCATGTTAAAGACAATAGTTCTCTCTTGTTCCAAAAATAAAAGAGAGTAATCAATGTAAATAAGAGTCATGTAAAGAGTCATCTTTTTGTTGTAAATAGTCTTGTAATAAGCAAGGAGGGTGCAGCCATCGATGTATAACGCGGGTAAACTGAAATATCACCAACTCATTGGGTGAACATTCACAATTTTCGTAAAGCCGGACAGCTAGCTTGGCTTAGAATTCGGTTCTTATCCTAAAAACTATCTCTTGGTGATTAGTAGTGATAACTTCAGGTCATTCTAGAAACATGTGTAGATACACTTTACACTCTTATCACGTGTCTTTAGTGGTTATCAGTGCTAGGATTATGCCTTTGATAGCTAGATTGACATCTCCATTTTGCTGTGAGCTTCTACTGTCTTGCACATGTCACATTTCATGGAATCTGAGCTTATATTTTGTCCTAGAACTTTGTAGGTATGTTCTAAGCAAACCTTCATGAGACTTCAACTCGTCCACTAGGGACACTTAGTGGTTTAAAAGGCTTAGTGCATACGCTAAATGCATTCGAGAGACCAGCGACAGTGGTATAGGTAGGATTTCCTTAGTTTTGTTTTACTTGAGGACAAGTAAAATTCAGGTTTGGGGGTATTTGATGAGTGCTAAAAAGTGCATATTTCTATATATTTTTCTTGGCATTTAACTCATCTTTTGTGCATTAATTCTACATTTTACCCCATATTCTGTATTTTCATTGTTTTCAAGAATAAATATTTTTATTAATTAATTTTGCATTTTTAGGTTGTAAATAAAGTTTGGATGAATTGCGGAGCGAAAAGAGCAAAAAAATAGTGAAAAGTCAGGAGGAATTACGCAAGGAAGCCGCGAGGAATGTTGTGCACAAGACCAAAAGGATAGAAATGGGCTTAACAAGGAAGAATTGTTCTTAAAGAAGATATGGGCTTGGCATACCCAAGGTCCAAAACCCTTACCCAAACCCATTTCCAATATCCGTACCCGCCTCCATCTTCAGCCGTCAGATTGGATCATCTCAGCATCCTACGGTCGCTTCATCATAGTGCATCAAAATATGAAGCTCCTGTCAATCACTATAGCACCTAACTCCATCTTGAGCCGTCAGTTTCGTTGTGTCACGCATCCAACGGTCGCTCAAGACCTGCTTCCATCTTGCTGTTAGAATCAATCTAGAATTGATAATCCAACGCTTTCGCTTCGATGTGCATCAGATTTTGATGTTCCGCTCAACACTACAACACCTGCCACATATACCCTTCAGCCAAACGCACCTTACCCAAATTCTCATCTTCCTCCTTCGAGCAGTCGAGCTCTGCTCCTGCCAACTCCACCCTCTCCGTCGCCTCAACCACCACCACTCCCCTCCACGAGCCGTAAAATCCCCAAACACTCGAACCCATCACTACCACCTAATCCCCCATCATTCTAGCCTACTATTCTATCACTTTCTCCTCTTCACAGTTCCTGAAACCCTAGGAGAGAAAATGATGAAATAGCTCGAGCTAGGGCAATTGTACCAGAAGAGTGAGCAGGAGAGGAAGAGGAAGCGTGGGTCAAGCTAATTGAGTGGATATCAGAAGTAGTTGGTAAGAATTTTTGATTTAATTTGTAAACCCTAATTTTAGAAATTAGGTATTTTGGGGGAATTGAAATTGGGTATAAATAGAAGGATTGTGTGTTGTGTTGGGGCATGCCTGGGCTAGCCAGAGCTTCACCCAAGAGGACTGGACTAGCTAGTTCCTCAACTGTGTTATTTTCAATTGTTTTGCACAATGTTTGTTATGTTCTGATTTCATGTCTAGGGTTTAGATGAAACCCCAATTCTGATGTTAAGTTGTTCATATTCTAGACAGTGTTCTTGTTGTGATATAATGTTGTGGATAAATATAATCTAAACATGTCAGTATTTTACTTTCACAATGTATGCCTTGTATCCATTGTAGTCAGGTTATTTCTATGTTGAATGTGTTGCAACTCATGCTTAACAGATTGTTGTTCATAACTTTGACTAATTGTACTTTAATCAGACAGTTAGTACTTTGTAGGAACACCTTAGTTGCGATTAGAATATCCTTCAGGATTGTTTAGCTATCTAAGAGGTTAATCTATAGTTAGTTTCATTGTGAGAAGGCAGCTAGAACTAGGATTAGGATCATCTTAGAGACACTGAACCATTCTCCTAAGACCATCCTTTGATGAGCAGCAGGCATAGAACCTCAACTGCCATCTAGATAGTTAGATGAGGCTAGAACTTCACTAATATCTATACAAGGAACAAGACTCTATTAGAACTAGGAGGACTTAGCTTAGGAAAAGGGTGGATTCAAGATCCTAGTCCCTCCCATATCACTGCCATTTAGAATTCTTTAGGAAATCACTTAGAAAATAACATATCACCCTCCTTGTCCCTGTGGACTTTCCCCTACTTGCACACTAGATTCATCAAGACCCTGTATACTTGTAGGTAAAACATAGGTTGTAGTTTTAGGTACTCTTTGCCCAGCTACCAGAAGGAGCGTGAACAAGGTTCCCATGAATTTGACATTTGTGTCAGCTTTGAACGAAAGCGGCTGCGTCATCCTCCATGGTCGTCCAATAGTATTTTTCGTGTATATGGAGAAACAATTTCCTCTTCCCTTGATGTTCCCCTTCGTGCGTTTCCTTCAGCATGATTGGGATTTCTACCCCAGCCAGGCATCGCAATAGATCACCTCCGAAGCTCTTGCGATACAGGATCCTTCGTGAAATACGAACCGCTTGGCTTTTTGCTTTATCTTGAAAACATCCTTTTGATTAATGGGATATGCCCCGTCGCGGAGATAGCTAATGTACGACTCTCTCCAGTCCCCAGTGTGGTTCACACTAAAAACCTCCAATTGGTGTGGCGGCGCTTGACAATTTGAGCAGGACTTCTGAAGTAGTCTGGATTGAGTCTCCATCTCTGGCCAGTAATAGCCCAGGCGTTGAAGTCGTCGGTAAAGCGTTACCACCAGTGATTGTCTGCAAATTTCATTGTGAACATGGTTAAGCTGTTGTTGTGCCTCATCATCTCCAAGACATCTTGATAGAGAACCATCCGGGTTTCGATGATATAGCATACCATGAAGCATGAAGAAGTTCTGCAGGGTTTTGAGACTGACCTTTCCTTGGGAGAGTGAGCTGTTGAGCTCCTGTATGATCGGAGTTCGCCAATCGTGAGCCTCGGTGTCTTTGTATTATGAAATCCATGTTGATTCTATGGTTCTCCTCTTTACTGTCAGGGTTTCTTCAAAACCTTCGAACTTCAATTTGGAAGCCAGCGTTGCTAGGCAATCGGCGTGTTTGTTGTTGTTGCGACCAATATGGGTTATGGTTGCATCTGCAAAGTAGTTTAGTAACCTTTGTGCTTCTGATCGATATGGAGCTAGCGTTACTTCCTTCAATGCGTATACTTCATTCGTATGATTCACCAGTAGTTTGGAGTCACCTCTTATCTCCAGACATGTGACTCCTGCTTGTTTGGCTATTGACAGCCCTATGAGGAAGGCTTCATACTCTGCTGAGTTGTTGGTGCATTGGAAGTCCAGCTTGAAGGAGTGTGAGAATACTTCCCCAGTCGGGGATACTAAGACCACGCCTTCTCCTCCGGTGTTACTGCTAGGGGTAGCGGAGCCGTCAAAATACAAGATCCATGATTCTTCCTCAACAACAGAGATGTCTGGAAATTCTCCAGGAAGATCTTCGTGTAGCCCCGTAGTGCCTTCTCCAGGGAATGCTTCTAATAAGTTTGCGACTGCTTTCCCCTTGATAGCTCTAAGCGACGTATGTGCTATGTCCAACTACGAAATTTGGAGAAGCCATTTGGTCGTCCTTCCCATCATGACCGGTTTTGAAAGCGGAAACTTCGCATGATCAGATTTAGATATGAGTACCACCTTGTTGGACAGTAGGTAATGTCTGAACTTCTGAATGAAATGGACTAGATCTAAACATACCTTCTCCGCTTGGGATACCTGAGCTCAGAATCTCTTAATATTCGACTGAAGTAATATATGAGGAGTTCGATTCCCTTATCGTCTTCCTGGGCGAGTAAAGCCCCTACAACGGTATCGCTGGAGGCGGTGTAGAGACATAGCGACTTCCCTTGGACTGGAGACCTCATGATGGCTGGAGATGATAGTATTTGTTGAATCTTTTTAAACGCTTCCTGTTGAGTTGCGGTCCAAATAAAATTTGCTCTCTTCTTCAGCAAGGGGGTGAATGCAGCGACAAGCTGGGCCAAGCCAGGTATAAAACGACGAATGTAGTTCACCTTGCCCATGAAGCTCTGAAGTTCCTTCACAGTTTGTGGTGGCGGCATCGTGATGATGGCTTGAGTCTTAGACGAGTCTACTTTGATCCCTTCAGCAGTCACTTGGAATCCCAGAAATTTGCCTGAAGATACACCGAAGGAACATTTCAAAGGATGCATCATGTCATGGAAGATTGCCGTCATAGCGCGTTGATACGTTGCACCGGCATTCTTTAAACCGAAGGGCATAACAGTATAGTAAAAATTTCCAAGAGGGGTTCGAAAGGCTGTCTTATATGCATCATGTTCATACATCCTTATCTGATTGTAGCCACTGTAACCATCCATGAAGGAGAACATGCCGTGTCCGCTGGTAGCATATACTAACTGTCGATGTTAGGCAGAGGAAAATCGTCCTTGGGGCATCACTTGTTCAGGTCTCTGAAGTCCACGCATCATCGTATCTGTCCATTTTTCTTCTTTACTGGAACCACATTAGATAACCATGTGTAGATGGTGGATTTTCGACAAAGGGTAGAATTGTAAAACTATACTCCAGATTCGGCAACCGGATGAGTATTGAGACTCATGTCTCTCATTAAAGCATGAAATCTCATGTCATAAATCTTTAACTAAGAAGTATGTCTCTCAGAGTACGTGTAAATGTGTAGTCTCTCAGCTGAGGCCACGACACATCTCATGAATACTGAGCAATTTCAGTAATTACTCCGGATCCGGAAATCGGATGAGTATCGAGACTCATGTCTCTGTGCATGAAAACTCATGCCACCTCTGATGGAGAAAGTCTCTCAGAGAAGATGAAGATGTGCAGTCTCTCAGCTAAGGCCACGACACATCTCATACTGTATAGAATCGAAAGATTGGGCGGCTCCTAGACAGCATGTCTGCTAGTATAGAGCGACAACGTCTTCGGGATGTAACCAGATTTTCCCCGACTATGCAAGAGGGATATGACACTCCAGCAAGTTCATATTGCTCAACCTTCAGATAATTAATGCTCCTAGACAGGAAGCCCTTCTAGTATAGAGCCGACAATTAATTATCTTAAATCGTCTGAATATCCAGCAATATTCTACGAGCCATCGTCTGAATATCCAGCAATATTCTACGAGTCGTCAATTAATCGCCTGAATATTCAGCAATATTCTACGATTCCTCGTTATATTTCGTTACTTCAATCTGTGGTTCTTCCCATAAGAATTCCACAGGTTAGTAATAAATATTCAACGAAACAGGCATCTAAGCATCGAATAAGCCCTGACAAAAATGGTGCAAGTGTACTTAACAAATAATGCACAGACCAGCATTTTGAATGCGCAAACGAGCATTTCGGAAAATACGAATGAACGAGGAACTTATGCAAAATAGGAAGGAAAAATAGTAAAAATATTAACATAATTTGCTCAGTTGCTCATATTAGGTTCGAACTCTTTCCAAACAATTGAAAGTTCGCTCAAACGACCATCTACTGGTCCTACGACCATCAATAGCCGGTCTCATGACCTCTTGGTCGGCCCCTCATATTTTCTACATCAGGTTTTATGATTTGTTGCTCACATGAGCATTATTTCAGTAAATGATTAAACCAGCATTTAATCATTCTTTCACCAACTGGTCCTCAAGAGACTTTGGTATTTTTTGCTCATTCGAGCATCTGGGCGTTATATGGTGAACCCGTCGTCCCATGTAACCGGTCCCCGTGTTGATTTGCAATAAATCATCATTTCGGTAAAATTAGGGTTTTGAATCCAGAGCTCTACAGAAACGTGATTCTGTGCAGATTCGAACACTCTGGTAATTTTATGTTGATTACATGATTGATATTCATATTTATTTTGCTCGACCCAGCAGTCAGTAACTTAAATTAATATTTTATTTGGTCCAGCTACCAACAATTCATCAAAAGAACAATATTTGCTCGAACTAGCAATATTCGCTCGAACCGGCAATATTTATTCAATTAGAAATATTCGCTCAGACTAGCAATATTTGCTCAAATCAAAGAATATTGGTTCAACTACCAATATTCAACAATTTAGCAACACAGTTTTGCTCGTCTTAGGTTATAATGATACCTCGTCTCAGCAGACACATTAAATTCATGAGTTTCGAAACATTTGCTAATCATGTTCAACTCATCAATACATGGACTCATAGTCCCATAAGGTTAGCATTTTTTTTTGATAAGTCAAAAATTTGTATTAATAGATAACAAAATTTACAAGAAATAGTTTACAAGAAAAGAGGTTACAGCAACCCCAAAAACTTGAAACTATTTGAACCGAAAATAAGCAACATTAGGATGTTCAGCAGAAATTAAGAAAGGTGGTTTCCCATTGTAGTGTACTCCCATTTCATTACTCAATAAACAACCCCGCTTTGCCATTGCATCAGCTGAAAAATTCACCTCTCTAAAAGTGTGAATGAAACGTATAGACGTATAGTGTCTACAGATCATAATCCATCTATTCCTTGCAAACCAAGGAATTGAGTCATTCTTGAAAGCTTCAACAACTCCCATAGAATCAGACCGTATACAAATACAAGAAAAACCCCATTGCATAGCCCACTCCAAACCAACAATAATGCCATACAATTCCTAAATAATTCGTCGTGACTCCTAGCCCAATACTCATAGCACCAAGAACTGAACAATGCTCATCCCTAGCTACTACACCTGCACCCGCAACGCCTGGGTTACCTCTCGCCGCTCCATCACAACAAATTTGTAATTCATTAGCCTCAGGCGGTAACCAAAAACAAGCCACAGGATGATGCACTTCACACTACGGTGCTGAACTCTAAAATAGTTCAGAAGAACAACATCAGCACTATTGTTCATATGACCCTTGAGCCGAATTGAATAATCTTGTATCAACTTCAGAACGCGCTTATGAAAGATACTCCAATTAGGCTTTTTATCTCGAAAACAGCCTTGTTCCGCAACTGCCATAGCTCCGACCTAAGAACAAGGTTGGCAATAAGCCACAGATCACGGACAATATGACTCCTTCCTTTTGCTGCTTTAAAAGAAACAATAAGGTTAGCATTAGGTTGTAACTTGAACACATCAGCTAGCCAATTCCAGGCTCTTGTAGCAAAGCAACACTCATATAACACATGAGTAAGAGTTTCCTCTTGAACACACACAGCATTTGTTAGCAAGAGAGATCTTGAACCTGCGCCTGATAAGGTCATACGTAGCACAAGCTCCACGTAAGAATTTCCAGTTCTGAGCAGCAAGAACAGGATGAACTTCTTTTCTCCACAGAAGTGCGTACCTTCTAACCGAGAATACTTCTGCCGAAGCAACTCAGTTGCAGACTTAACTGAACTCACCCTTCAACTCCGGCATCCATACCCTAACATCAGCTCCACCCATAGGAATTGGCATCCTATTCAACTCTAGACCAGCAGCAATCAAGTATTGCAAGTGAATTTCAGGAATATCCCAAAGGCCATCCTTTAAAATATCACTACTCTAGCTGTTGCATCGAGAGAATAATCATTTAGCACTTCAGCAATACTAGTCTTATCAAACCAAATGTCATAATAAAGAGAAGTATCTCTACCATCACCAATTAAGACCTTAGTATTCTTTTCCACACAATTATACACACTCCTTAAACCAGGCAAAATAGAAGATTTAACCCCGAATGCTTAATACAACCCTTACGATCAAATAATTTTGCCTTCAGGAAAAGAGCCCACTTCTTTGTAGAATTACGAATCTTCCACCAAAGTTTCATAATAAGAGCTTTGTTCATAGTGGCCATACGAGTTAGTCCGAGACCCCCCCTCAAAAGGGCAACGATTTTATCAAAAGCCACTACCACTACACGATTAATGTTCGAATCACCAGACCAAATAAAGTTACGGATAGCCCTCTCACATTGAAGAATAAACTTACGAGGCCACTTATAAATAGCCATATTATGAATGTAATAACTGGCAATAACTGATTTAACAAGAACAATGCGATCATGAAAAGATAATAACCTCCCTCTCCAACCAGCAAGCTGATTTTAATCTTTTCAACAACATTGCTAATATGGCGATATCGAACAATACCTGGCATAATTTGAACTCCCAAATAGCGGTCCGGAAAAGTAGCTACACTCATCCCCAAATAAGATGCAATATAATTACACCAACTCGAAGAACCACCACTAATAAATCTTACTCTTTTGACGACAAACAGTCTGACCTGAAGCACGCTGATAACTTCCCAACAAGTCTACAAGATTATGAAGACTTTTGGAATTACCTTTACAAAAACATTATGTCATCAGCAAAGAAAAGGTGAGTAGGAGAAATACCACCTCTAGTTACCATGGGCGTCATCTTTTTATCACGAAAAAGCTTCGTAATATTTCTGCTAAGAACATCCTCAATCAAGACAAAAATCAAAGGGGAGAGGGGATCACCTTGACGCAAACCTCTGTTAATTTTGAAGTAACCTTCCGGACTACCATTCAAAATGACAGAAATTCTAGCAGACTGCAAGATATTAAAAATCCAAGCACACCAATTTTCAGAAAAACCATACTTACGGAAAACTTCAAGCACAAAAGCCCAATTTACCGTGTCAAAAGCTTGAGAAATATCAAGTTTAAGGCCAATGTTGCCATCCTTGCGTTTATAATGCAACTCATTAACCATCTCCGACGCCAAGCTAATATTCTCATGAATATTTCTCCCTTTCATGAAGGCTACCTGTTCTTCAGACACAAGCTTATCCAAAACTGTACCAAGTCTAGTAGCTAGGATCTTAGTAAAATTTTGAAGAAAAAATTACTAAGACCAATTGGTCTGAAATTTCGAAGAGTATTAGCACCCCTTACCTTAGCCAGCAAGATGATAAAAGATGAATTAACACCATTTGGAATACTACCCGCATTCCAACAATGAATAATGGCCTTGGTTAAATCATCATGAATAATATCCCAACAATGACGATAGAAACAACCAGAGAAACCATCCGGCCCTGGGGCACTATCCGCACTCAGATCAAAAACAGCTTGCTTAATTTCTTCCGGGGAAGGAATCATATCCATGGCGTTGCTCTCCTCAACAGAAATTGAAGCATGCTCAAAATCAAATAAATCACCTTCTATCACCGGATCTTGGCCATTGAACTTATCTTCATAGAACTGAACTACATGATTACGAAGCTGCTCATAATTTGTCAAACAAGTCCCATTCAATCAACAAGTTCCGAAATAGTATTAGAACTTTTTCTAATTCTAATACTACTGTGAAAGAAACTGGAATTACTTGAACCCTCCACCAACCATTTGTTCCTAGAATTTTGCTTGAGCATAGTTAACTGTTGCAAACGAGTATCACATAAAGTTTTCATAGCATCCTTTATTGTATTTAGATTAGCAATATTACTAGGATCCTCATCTGTAATAAGAGTTGTTGTCTCAAAACGAAGTTGGTCTTGCTTCAAACGAGAATTCACATTACCAAAAATCCTCAGATTCCAATCCTTCATTGCAATCTTCAACCGCTTCAATTTATAAGGGAAAATAAAATCAGGAGAACCATGAATAGACAAAGTCCAACTCTCATTGACCATCCGAAGAAAATCCCCATGTAAAAACCACATCTTTTGAACACGAAAATGAGCTCTACAAGGCCTAGGAACAGAAAAAGGATAACCAAGAAGAGTAGAATGGTCGGAAACTTCCCTAGGAAGAGCTTTACACCGCCAATTCTCAAATTTAGCGAGCCAAGCCGCATTAATAATTGCACGATCCAACTTACTAATAATACGACTAGTACCAGATTGCCTATTACACCAAGTGAATTTGCTGCCCAAGGAATCCGATTCAAAAAGATTATTGTCATCCATCCAATCACTGAAATCATCAATGACAGACGATATTATTTACAAGCCACCTTTCTTCTCATTCAAACGCAAAATACAATTAAAATCACCTATGACCAACCAAGGTGTAATTGAATCTTGCATAACTAGTTGCTGCCAAAGCCTGCGCCTAGTAGTTTGAATGTAGCTAGCATGGACAAAAGAGATATACACACCATCAACCACAATTGTAATAGCTTTTTTACTAGATTTAACTACAGAAACATGAAGCCCATCCTTATAACAAACCCAAAGATTTGCAATACCATAATTAACAGAATTATTAATAATAAACGAAGAATAACCTTCAGAAATTAGCCTCCTCCCAAAATTTGCTGAGCACGCCACTTTTGGTTCAGCAAGACCAAAAACTTCAGGATGGAAATCTCTAATCATCTCCCTAAGCTTAGAATGTGCTGTTGTACGCACAACACCATTGATATTCCAAAAAAGAACCCGCATAATTAAACTCTGGTTTGGAGTTTATTATTTAGCTTCAATTGCTTAACCGAGTTTGAGGAGGATTTAGGAAATGATTCCTTACGAGCACAAATACCCAATGTCTCATCCGAGTCTGACAAGGAATCCTGATCCTGATCAGTTAACGCATTAAATTTGTTTTGCATATCTATAACCTGCTGCCTCTTAGCTTGTTTTGTAAGCTCACCAAGTTTACTGAAAACCAAAACATCATTGCCATCCTTGTCACTTAGGATGTTAAACTTGTTGTTAGAGACAAATTCTGAAGTTTCTTCAAGCGCATTAAACAAAGGTGTGGACGAGGATGTAATATCAATCCTAGCAGGAGGAGGAAGTTTAGTTCTTGCCAATTCAACATTCCCCCCTGCCTTAGCATTCAAGATTGAGGTACACAACGACCTAGCTTTACTAGCTAATACTGAATGCATAAGAATGGCTTGCTTGTGTTTTTCAACATCAGCAGATGCCATACGCAAAACAACTTCAGATTGAGCTAAACTATCCTGCAACTGTTGTTCCAACTCAACAGTGTCACTGATGCACAAAACATTATCGGCCACATTATTTGAAGTACCTTCACCAACGTGAGTAATCTTTTCAGGCACAAAAGGAATAGACGGAGCTGTCTTTCCCTTTTTCTTTCGCCTAGCTTCTTTCCATTCCGTACCAGCATGTTCTCATGATGCTGTTGCTTGTTAACCAACACAATAGCCTGTTGCCAATCAGCAGCCACTTGCGGAGCTTTGACAGCTTCACCTCTTGTTTTCTTTCTACATTCCCCATCTGAATGCCCAATAATGCTGCACTTAGAACAAAATTTAGGTCTTTTAAGGATCTCAAAAGGTTGACAAAACTCACGTTCTCCCACAGTGACATTAAATCAGATTTGAGCTCAGCAAAATCAATATCAATGAGGACCGAAGAAAAGTGTCCATACTCATGTGCCAACGTTCTTTTATCAACCACAATAGGAGATCCTAGAGTTTTCCCCATTGCAAGTAACGTTTTTTCAATCCAGAATTCCATTAGATGCCCAGGAAACTTGACCCAAGTTGTGGAACGTGAAGATCTTTGTTTGTCAGCATCAAAACTAGGAAACCGTTCCATGAGATTTAGTTTCTGTTGAGCAACAACCCATTGTTCATCCTGTAAAATCTTCACTTTATCCTCTTGCGACAATAACTTAATGATGAAGAAACCTCTATTCAACGGAACAAAGCGAACTCGGCCTTCACCCAACTGCCATTGAAGTTCTAGGTTTTTTTCACGTCAGGAAAGTTAAGTTCTTTGAAGTCTAACCTTCCAATAAGACTAAACTTCCATAACGCACATCCTTCCAGATATAACTCATTAGGAATCTCAATAGAAGGTTTTACATCTTTCAAAGTAGGGTTTGGCAGAGAAGAAAGATCCACGGAGGTTTTAGGAAGCTCTTTCCTACCCTTGAGTCTATTTGCATATGTTAAAATCTTAGAAGGTGCAACTATATGATTTGGATCAACAGGATCTCCCATTGAATCACCAAAAGATGATCCAAGATGAAGCACGTACAAAAAAGTTTGAAAAAATCTCCAAAATCGCCAGAGCAAAGAGGAAAGAGAAAAAATGGTGCCAGACGAAATGCAATTACCGTCCCATAAGGTTAGCAACTGACTCCACAATCACGAGATTTCAATCGTGTCACATTGGGGGATACTAACTAGGGTTTTGGTCTGGCGGTCTACGACACGTGTGTTCACCCACGATGAGAATGTGAGCAAGTCGTGCAATCAGTTGGAAGAGTCAGCAAAGTAGTGGGTGGAAAGTTAACCAAGTCTCCGCACGATGAGTAATTGGTTTTTACACGATTTCCCCATTTCCCATTCTCTGATTCCAGCAACTGTCACACTTCATGGGATCATGGTGTTTTCAACTACGACATTATAAAATGTCTCTGAATCCTGATTGAAAGAGAGGTTTTTCGAACAATCGAACAACATTCGCCAAAACGAGCAATTTCTCATCAAATTTCATACAGACAATCTTTCGTCTACACGAACTCACAGAAATTACTCTCAATTGAGGAAAATTCAATCATTCAGAGCATTTTCACGCTGAATTCACAACACACCTACAACCTCAGATCACCATTGATCTCACGCATTTTTCAGCTTCCCTCCTACAGATCAACCCACCTCTCTTGTGACCGAATTGACTCTGGAACGACCATTGTTCTTGGTTTAGGCCGGGGTCTTACAGCTTGATCTCTCGAACTTAAAGCACTCCCTTCTTGTAGTGCATCTGTATGAGGTTCAACATTTCGCTCGGTTCAAGGAGTCTCCACACGGTCGACTCTTCGATTCCGTAAAAACCAGCAAATCGTTTTGCCCCATCCACAGATTGGCGACCACAGTGGGAGATTAATCTCTCGGTTGCAATCTCACGATTTCACAAGATGTCTGGTCTTAGGTCTGGGTTAGTTACAGGTTCCAACACAAATGACGCTAGTACTAGCAACAACAACAATGACAATCAGAATATCCCGGAAACGATTCCGTCCTCCAATACTGACGGTGGTGACATTACTCCTCCTCACGCTGAAGGTCATCCCGTGTTCGGTCGACACCCTGAAGAAGTCAGGGGAAATCCACCACCTACCATTGCTGATCTTATCAAAGTGCAGGAGACTCTCGCAAAGAATCAGACTGACATGGCTGCTACACAGAAGGAGCTGTGTAATTATCTCAAAACTCTTACTAATAAGATGACAGAGAAGACTCAAGAAAAGGGAAAATAGAAGGAGAAATCCTCAGATGTTGCTGATCCTGAAGTAATCCCAATCCATACAGTGGATGATGATGAAACTGGCAAAGCTACAGATTCATCAGCAAAGGAACCATCAAATTTCATTACTCGGGAAGACGTAGAGCTCCTTCTGGAGAACCGTGGAAAAGACAAGACATCACATGTCCATCTTCACCAACCTCCTTATCCTGCCGCTACACAGAGGATTTCCCTTCCAATAGGTTACATTTCTCCAACTTTCACTCTGTATGACGGAATTGGCAATGCTCGATAACATGTCTCTCGCTTCCTCGAAGCCTTGAGAGAGCCTGAGCATAACCATGTTGTTCTCCTCAAGGAATTTTCAAAATCCTTGAAAGGCAGAGCATACACCTGGTAAAACAACATCGCACCGGGGACTATCAACAATTGGGGAGAAATGATCAACGCCTTCTACAGGAAGTACTTTTTCGTGTCAGAGCAAGTCACTCTCTCTGATCTTGGAAGAATATTCCAGAGGGTCAGTGAAAATCCCAATGATTAGGTGAAAATATTCAGAGTCCAGGCCCTGTATTGTCATGACCCAAATGTCACAGAGCATCAGCTGGTAGATTTGTGTATCAACTGCATGCTCCCGGTTTATAGAGCTCTATTGGAGAATCTTCGATTCCAGACTTTCTCAGAGCTTCACGAAGCCGCGAAGAGATCAGCAACCACTGCACCTGCCCTGTTAGAAAGAGCGAAGTCTACAAAGACTGAGGAATCACGTGACACTCGAGGAAGCAGATGCCTGATCAACAAGCAGTACAACCTGCATCCCTCTGAAAACGCTTCTGAAGGGAGCAAGCGCAAGGCAGAATCCCCGAACAAGCATACCGCAGCTCCTCCAAAGACGCAAAAGAAGAAAAAACCAGAGACACAGGCTCCTGGCCAACGCACAAATGCTCCTGATGATGCACCTGATTTTCCTATCCCCATTGGAGAAGTGCTCTAACTATTAGACGCCTGGATCCAAGATGGCGGAATCAAATTGTCATACGTCAGGAGAGATCCAACTGAGGAAGACATGGAAAATCCTCGTTATTTCCGATTCCACCGGTTCGTGAATCATCCAACAAGCAGCTGCAAAGTTTTGAAATGCATATTCAGAGAAAAGGTTGAGTCGGGAGAACTTAATCTTGGAGCCGAGGGAGTACACAAAGACCCTCTTCCTGTCAGGACTTTCTCCATTTCCGAAGCACCAGTCAAGGAGGCAGTTCAGTCATTGATAGAGCATGTCTGCGAATTGCTCTACCTGTCGAAAGCACAAAGGGGAGACATGTTCACAGCCTTGAACCACATAGTTTCTGGAAAACGCCTGTTGATTCCAGATGTACCTCCTGAACCTTCAGCCACCGACAAAGAAATGTATGATTGGGGTCTGCTCACCACAGTGCACATTAAAGGAAATGAATTCAAAAGGGCATTTGTTGATGTTGGTACTGCTGTCAACATCATCCCTTTGAAAACTCTCAGAGCTGCCGGCATTACTCGACAAGAAGCTAATCACTCTCCCATAACAATCAGAGACCACGAAGGGGCTTCCCGGGATGCATACGGCTTCATTACTCTCAAAGTTACAGAAAGTTTGGTCTGCACTGAGACCAAATTTTACATAATCCGGGAAGACCCTGGATATGACATGATCCTTGGAAGGTCCTGGATTCATGATGGAAGGATCATCCCAAAGCCTTCAGCACGCTGCGCCGCCGACGAAGACTTTGAGTCATAGGATGCAAAGGATGCCCCACCATTTGAGCATCTTCAGGAGGATAAAACCTTGATGGGACTTACACAAGAACCTGGAGAAAGTCCACATACCTTTGTCAAGAGGTTTCAAGTTCAGGCAAGTCTTATTCCTCTCCATGCTCCAATACTACCAATGTTCAAATATGCTACTTTGACCCAGGGACTTCTCCCCATGAACAATTTAGCAATTACCAAGAGTTACGAATGGATAACTTCACCTCGGCAATATTATACCCAATGGTTGGAGCCAGCGCATCTCAATGTTGATCATTCTATCAAAAGGTTTATTGTTGAAGACCTGGCTAAACACGACAGACAGTATGTTGGATACTCTCCTCTACACGAGTGTCCGTATGTACCACAACCATGGAATCAACGCAAGATATTCAAGGCACGAATTACAAAGCCAAACAAATTCAAAAAGGGAAATTTGGTTCTCAAGGCAACTAAACGAGATCTTCATTCTGCAAGGAGCTCCAATTGGGAAGGACCATTTATGGTTGCTAATTCCATAACTGGAGGATACTACAAGTTGATCAAAACAGGTGGCAGAACCCTGCCAGTTATTCACGAGAATTGGCTTAAGACATTTGTCTGAAATTATTAGACATTTGAGGTACTGGGTGTTTGAGCACTCATCACGTCTGGATTTGGCATTTAGGATTTTCTTTCGTTGTATTTTAGTTCCTCCAAAACGTTTGCAATACTTGCAATCAATATTTGAATTCAACAATTTATCAAAAATTCAGTTCACTTTACTCAAAAGAAAATCTCTATCAAAGTCAAAAGAAAATCCTCAGTCATAGACTCAACACCTATCATAAATCAAAACCCAAATAGATATCATATCTCTCAAAAAAGTTCAGAAATTTATGGGATTATGGAAAGGAAACTAAAGAAAACCATCGAAGAAAGATTTCTGCTCCTCTGCCTCCTCCAAGACTTTCAGAGCCGCCTTTTCCACCTCCAGATTCTTGGTTAGATCAGCAACTTCATTCATCTTCTTCAACACGACATCACTGGTAGGGAAGGGAACATCTCCCTTTACTTCTTTCCTGATAACTTCAAGTCTTTGACGGAGCCACTTCAGATTGAAGCCAAGATCTTCAGCATTCTTCAAGTTGTATTCCCAATCAAAGAGTACATCCTGAGTAACAGCATTTCTGGCAGTAATCCGGATATCATCTATGACACGCAAGATAGCCTCCACTTGTTTCGTCAGAAAATATCTGCGTTCTGGATCCCGAGTGACAACAATGTGTCCATACATTTCCCACAGTTCCTTGTACACAGCGGCATATCCGATAGGAACGCTAAATCCTCTAACAAGCTGGTGATACGGGAGTAACTCACTAAATTGAGGATCAAAGTAAATCCCTGCAGTCGGATACTCATGCACTATCATCTGGTTCTCAACTACTGGAACATCATCGGTGATCATAGAGACAATTTCAGAAGAAGTAGCTTCCGCTATTTCGGGTTCGGGTTCCACCGTCTGAGGCACAATTAGAGTTTCTTCTATCTCCACGGTATCAACGACCAGCGCTTCATCATCTTGAGGCACAGATATGGAAGTCTTGTCACCGACAACTCCTGGATTTCCCAAACCATCATTACTAGATTCATAATTCCCAACTTCGTTATTCGGCACCTAATGCGGAGATTACATGGGATTAGAATGATTCAAGGATGGAAATCCAATACAATTATAAAATTAAGAAAGTAAGTGAACTAACATCATATAAGTTCCTTATCATGCATCTAAGACGTGTACAAGTAGCATCAAAGTCATGATACACGTTTTCAAAGAAACTCAGCTGAAGAAATTTTACACTGCCCTGTGTTCAATGACGAACTGGGAGCAATTGGTATAGATTCTAGAGTTGGGTCATATACCATTCTCTTCGTATGTAAGTCCTCTACAACATGTCAAAATTTCATGGAAATTGGGAGAACGAGCTAGGAGCTGTGGTCAAAACATTGGGCAACATGCAATCTGAAAAAGTTCTGAAAATCTCCTGAAAGTTTACTATTTCTTATTTTTCAGGCCCTAAACGTGCTCAAAACTTTAAAATCTTCTTTGATAAAGCTTGGAAATTTCCTGGTATTGAGGATACATATGCAGATATTGAAAATACGACTCCAGATGAAGATTTTACGGCGTTTTTAGTAAAACACTGGGTTCTGAATTTTCTGACGACGAAGTTCGACTAAGTTTTTTCATATATACACATAGATTCTCATTCATTCATTCATTCACAAATCAGCACTTTCATACTTATATGAAGAGGGTACAGGGTATATACTTACTTTGGAGGTCTCCGAAGTACTCGAGGAATTATGATCGTCCGTATTAACAACAAGGGGTTCATTACTTCTATTTGGCTCCGAATCTTTGGAAGCGCCTTCATCTATATTCTCAGAGGAAGGTAGAACATCAGCACTTTCCGCCTCCATGATGACATCCTCCTGGACATATTATCAAGTAATTAGCATCTTCACATGAAACTTTTATGTCCGATGGTAAAGGAAATTACTCACGGCGACTTCTTCTTCAACGCTCAAATCAGAAGTCGTCTGCACAGCAGCAGAGAATGGAAGACCGTCAATACTAGACGGAGCAAAGTCCTGTAACCAAATAACAAATATTGGTTTTGAGATCCTGATAATGCGGATGGAAGAAGTCACAGCGGAAAAATATCAACAACTCACCAAAAAGGCGACTGGGGACTTTATGGTGTTGGGCAACAACTTGCAATTCTTGCTCCTGCCTTCTCCACCGTGGGCAATTTCCTCCTCTTATGAGAAATTCACTTCAATTCGAGGTCTCACAGCACGACCCTCCTGCAAAAGAAATTTATGTAGTAATTAAAGACGATTATACGAGTTGTATGAGGAATATGCAAAAGAATACATACTGGTGAACCTCCTGGAGATGTCTTTCGTTTGTCACCACCAGAAATATTCCTGATTCTGGGACGAGATGCACTCATCTCAGAAGAAGGGAGATTCTTCACTAAAGGTTGGGAGGCCGTCACATAATTATTAAGACGCTCAAGATGCTGATCCCAGAATTCCATATAACCTAGAGTCACGTACGTGGTTCGATCAATACAAGGGAACCAATAGGAGCTCCCTTCATCACGTGTGTGATCTAAACAAGTCTTAAGTTGTTCCACTGATGGTCTTCTCCTTCTGAAGGTTGGAACACATTGTTCCATACCAATATGACGGCGCGGTTCTGTCAATATTATACTCCTCCACCGAAAAATCTCCATACACTGCTGATATTATGTGACCGGGAGTACAACTCAGCATGAAAGATCTTTCACCATCACTCAAATCAGAACCGAATTTCAAATACTTACTTTCTCCAGCATTGAAAGTCTTCAATTGAGAAATGTGAGGAGGAACCACCACCCAAGGACGGAAGTTGAACTCAGACTCGTCATCTAATACGTCGATGACGCGTGTCTTGGACTGAATTTTCTTCGTAGACCAACGCATAATCATAGCGTTGTCTTTCTTATGAAAGATACGTCGAGCATCAGCAGAGTTCAGACTTTGTAAGACACTACGGGGAATGGGTGCATAGTTTCCGAAATGCTCCCACATCAGAGCTTGGAGAAACATCGTGTTAGCGTAGCATTCAATCTTCATGAAGCCGTTCGAAACACTGGAGTCTACGTCTAAAGAGTCCAGGTTAGAATATAAAGATCCCAAGAATAAGCTACCTAGCGGAAGTTGTTCACCTTGAGCCAGCTTAATAGCGAAAGGAATTACAAACAACTTCAACAAGGTACCAACATCTTCAAACACATCCCTAGACAGCCATAAGCACAAGAAAGCAGTAATAGACAACATACCGTCGGGTTCATCAAGAGGGACGTCTCGTGTCCACCAATGTGTCAACCAATGAGCGTAACAACCTTTACCAAAAACCTTGTTGATTCTCTCCATCTCAGCTGTTAAAGTTTTGGAAACTACTTTCTCTTCCGCTGTCCAAAGTTCTTCAGGAAAGTTACCTGTAATTGGAAGATGCAATAAAGCAACTACATCTTCCAAGGTAATAGTGAACTCTCCCCAGCTGCATATAAACGTGTGAGTTGGGATGCACCAGCGAGCAAGAAGAGCTACAATACCTCGTGCGTCATGAAAGATATATAAATCTCCAGATGTTTGAACGACCCTGGTAATTTGTGCTCTATCCAAAAACTCTAACACGAGAAAATCCTAGCATGTGTCTAGACCATCCCGAGAACTTCTCTAAGGGGCGTCGAGAAAGCTTGAATTCAATCATTGAAGCCTGAAATAGTCCTCGTTCAAGAAAGAACCGAATAGCAGCACGAGGAGTCACCAATTTCGTTTGAGTGTCCGTCCTGGGATTGATCAGAAGGCGATATACCGTGGACTTGAGACGATTTTCGGGCTCCTGAACCTCAAAGAAAGCGTCATCTATGTTTGGGACATTCTTGACTCCAGGTGTTTCGTCTTCCTCACCAACGGAAGTCTCATACGTGCATGTTTCCTCTATGGAGATATCATCATCTGCATGCCTTTCATCTCTGGAAGCGTCATTGGCTGGAGAATCAGACATCCTCGCAAAGCTGCTGTGAAATCCACACAATGTTTCAGTCATCCGCGAATCCAATAAGATGATGGAATCATGAAAATTAAAACGCCGGTGTTTACAAACGGTAAATCTTGAACTCTTACCTCTTATAGTTTCACTAACAATAGTGGTTGCAATACAAGAGTTAACACATGAAATCAATTTGTTCCTTGAAACCTGCAATAACGAACAACACTTCATTAGTTCATGAAAAATGATTTTCTCATAAAATCATAGACATAATTTTCATAATGTGAACATTCACACAACTGACCTCATGAAATTTACAACAAGACACTATTTCATCGTAATTAAATTGTCTAGTTTGAAGGTTACTCAAAACCCACGTCTTGATTTACAAAGCAACAATTAATGCAATTTGTTCACGTAAATTTTCAGAATTTATCTAATTAGAACAAGTCCATGTGAATAAGATATGTCATCATGTTTCACGTAAAATATGTCACGGCTACATATATAAAAAATCTATTTTCCTTCGTATTAGTGATTTATTAAAAAAAACGAAGGTTTATGCTAGTTTTGTGAAAGCTCACACCTCTTGTGATAAAATACTAGTTCACATGAAAGCTCATAAACAAAGTTTTATCACTGGACATAAATTTACATACATAAAATTACATGTATCTATTTTCCTCAAATGAGCATAATTTTCTAAAACGAGGTTTATTTCGGTTTTGTGAAAGCTCACATCTATTAAGGTAAAATCTTGGTTCACATAAAAGCTCATACACTAAGTTTTATCACTGGACCTAAGTCCACATACATATAAAAAATTCCTTCTAAATCAGGGATTATTATTAGTTTTCAAAACTAACGATCGAACAAACATACGTTTAATAAATAAGGGCTTTTCCACAAAACTCACATCAACATATACCCATGTATATAATTTTAACATGATGGAAGCATGAACATCTCATGAAATCAACAAACTTTGAATTTTTTTTTTTTTTTTGCACGTACCTGGTCGGCGCCGGCCGGAATTTGGCCGAACGGCGAGCTAACAGCGCCGGCGGGTGGAAGACCGGCGAATTTCTCCCGCTGCTCTATGCCGCTGCTGCTGACGTGAAGGGAGGAAGGACATGAAGGTGGCGGACGTGTGGGAGAAATAAAAAATAAAAGAGGAATTAATTCCTTTTATACCTAATTTTATTTCCAAAACCTAATTCCATAAGGATTTCCTTTTTGGGCCCGACCCGTGAATCCTAAACAAACCAAGGTTCCACCATCGAATCAGCGGTTCTACACCAATTTATGTTCACTGGATGATGCTCTATTATGCCGCTGCGTTTCCGCTTAAACCATGGTTTGCTCATTCAGTCGAAATCCGGTAATATCTTATCTTATGACTAAGTTCAATTACTTATTTTGTTTATGCCTGGAAAATCACCATTCAATGCTGACTGAGGAACATGACTGTTCCTCACTAAGCAGGGGAATTAATGTAGATGGTGGATTTTCGACAAAGGGTAGAATTGTAAAACTATACTCCAGATTCGGCAACCGGATGAGTATTGAGACTCATGTCTCTCATTAAAGCATGAAAGCTCATGTCATAAATCTCTGACTGAGAAGGCTGTCTCTCAGAGTACGTGTAAATGTGTAGTCTCTCAGCTGAGGCCACGGCACATCTCATAAATACTGAGCAATTTCAGTAATTACTCTGGATCCGGCAATCGGATGAGTATCGAGACTCATGTCTCTGTGCATGAAAGCTCATGCCACCTCTGATGGAGAAAGTCTCTCAGAGAAGATGAAAATGTGCAGTCTCTCAGCAGAGGCCACGACACATCTCATACTGTATAGAATCGAAATATTAGGCGGCTCCTAGACAGCATGTCTTCTAGTATAAAGCGACAACGTCTTCGGGATGTAACCAGATTTTCCCCGACTATGCAAGAGGGATATGACACTCCAGCAAGTTCATATTGCTCAACCTTCAGATAATTAATGCTCCTAGACAGGAAGCCCTTCTAGTATAGAGCCGACAATTAATTATCTTAAATCGTATGAATATCCAACAATATTCTACGAGGCATCGTCTGAATATCCAGCAATATTCTACGAGTCGTCAATTAATCGCCGGAATATTCAACAATATTCTACGATTCCTCGTTATATTTAATTACTTCAATTTGTGGTTCTTCCCAGCAGAATTCCACAGGTTAGTAATAAATATTCAACGAAACAGGAATCTAAGCATCGAATAAGCCCTGACAAAAAATGGTGCAAGTGTACTTAACAAATAATGCACAGACCAGCATTTTGAATGCGCAAACGAGCATTTCGGAAAATACGAAGGAACGAGGAACTTATGCAAAATAGGAAGGAAAAATAGTAAAAATATTAGCAGAGGCGTCAGGGGACTGGGCTCACCAACCGGCCGGTCATGCCGTGACCAGTCCCACGCCCAATTATATATTTTTTTTTATCATATTTTACTAATTTTCCCTAAAATCATGAAAATTACCTAATTTCATGTATTTTTCTCTAAAATCACATGATTTCATCAAAAAAATAATAAAATTAGGGAAAGGTATCGTGGGATCGAGCAATAGCCGGCCGTGCCTTGGCCATGGACGGTCCCACACCTCACGCCCCAATATTTTATTATTTCCTCTTAAATTATGAAAATTCCCTTGATTTCATGAATTTTCCCTAAAATTACCTAATTTCATGTATTTTTCTCTAAATCACATGATTTTATCAAAAATATCAAAAAGTAGAGAAAAATTTGTGGGACCCGGCTCTAGCCGGCTGGCCATGCCCTAGCCGGTCCCACATGCCATTATTTTATTATTATTATTTGGTGTTTTGTTTCCTGATTTCATGAAAACTCCCTGATTTCAACAAAATATCTTGGTTTTCAACAAATCCTTTTGATTTATGAAAGTTAGCTAAAATCATCAAAAATTACATAAAATTGGGAAGAGTGGCTTGGGACCCGGGCTCATGGCCAACCGGCCATGCCTTAGCCATGCCGGTCCCACACTCCCATTCCATATTTTATCATTATTTTATCTCTCATGAGAGTTCCCTAATTTCACCAAACTCTCTAGTTTCATGAAAGTTCCCTCAAATCAGAGAAAACACATAAAATCACATAAAACTGGGATAAACATGTGGGACTGCGTCTGTCAGCCGGCCTGCCATGCCCTAGCCGTGCCGGTCCCACACCTTGAAATCCCATGTTTTATTTATTATTTACATCATCTCATGTATTTTTGCCGGTTTCAGCAAAACCATGGATTTTTCATATTTTCTCCAAATGTTGCTCAAACGTGCATCAGAAAATATCAAAAATCTCAGGAATGAAGCACGGACACTGTGGTGACACGGACACATCCCCTTGACCGACCAAGGGTGACCCTGAGGCTTGCAAACAGCTGGTCCCGCATGTTTTAATGATTTTAACATAATTTGCTCAGTTGCTCATATTAGGTTCGAACTCTTTCCAAACAATTGAAAGTTCGCTCAAACGACCATCTACTGGTCCTACGACCATCAATAGCCGGTCTCATGACCTCTTGGTCGGCCCCTCATATTTTCTACATCAGGTTTTATGATTTGTTGCTCACATGAGCATTATTTCAGTAAATGATTAAACCAGCATTTAATCATTCTTTCACCAACTGGTCCTCAAGAGACTTTGGTATTTTTTGCTCATTCGAGCATCTGGGCGTTATATGGTGAACCCGTCGTCCCATGTAGCCGGTCCCGTGTTGATTTGCTATAAATCATCATTTCGGTAAAATTAGGGTTTTGAATCCAGAGCTCTGCAGAAACGTGATTCTGTGCAGATTCGAACACTCTGGTAATTTTATGTTGATTATATGATTGATATTCATATTTATTTTGCTCGACTCAGCAATCAGTAACTTAAATTAATATTTTATTTGGTCCAACTACCAAAAATTCATCAAAAGAACAATATTTGCTCGAACTAGCAATATTCGCTCGAACCGGCAATATTTATTCAATTAGCAATATTCGCTCAGACTAGCAATATTTGCTCAAATCAAAGAATATTGGTTCAACTACCAATATTCAACAATTTAGCAACACAGTTTTGCTCGTCTTAGGTTATAATGATACCTCATCTCAGCAGACACATTAAATTCATGAGTTTCGAAACATTTTCTAATCATGTTCAACTCAGCAATACATGGACTCATCGTCCCATAAGGTCAGCAACTGACTCCACAATCACGAGATTTCAATCGTGTCACATTGAGGGATACTAACTAGGGTTTTGGTCTGGAGGTCTACGACACGTGTGTTCACCCACGATGAGAATGTGAGCAAGTCGTGCAATCAGTTGGAAGAGTCATCAAAGTAGTGGGTGGAAAGTTAACCAAGTCTCCGCACGATGAGTAATTGGTTTTAACACGATCTTCCCATTTCCCATTCTCTGATTCCAGCAACTGTCACACTTCATGGGATCATGGTGTTTTCAACTACGGCATTATAAAATGTCTCTGAATCCTGATTGAAAGAGAGGTTTTTCGAACAATCGAACAACATTCGCCACAACGAGAAATTTCTCATCAAAGTTCATACAGACAATCTTTCGTTTACACGAACTGACAGAAATTACTCGCAATTGAGCAAAATTCAATCATTCAGAGCATTTTCACGCTGAATTCACAACACACCTACAATCTCAGATCACCATTGATCTCATGCATTTCTCAGCTTTCCTCCTACAGATCAACCCATCCTCTCTTGTGACCGAATTGACTCTGGAACGACAATTGTCCTTGTTTAGGCCGTGGTATTACAGATTGATCTCTCGAACTTAAAGCACTCCCTTCTTGCAGTGCATCTGTGTGAGGTTCAACATTTCGCTCGGTTCAAGGATTCTCCACACGGTCGACTCTTCAATTCCGTAAAAACCAGCAAATCGTTTTGCCCCATCCACACCAGGTCGGATGGCGAATAGGTTTGACAAAGCCAGCAGCTAACAACTTCTAAATTTCGGTTTCTATTTGCTCTTCCACTTCGTGTCTGAATTGCCTCGGAGACTGTTTGATTGCCTTGGATCCAGGTATGATATGTAGATGGTGAGTGACCAATTTTTCATCCAGACCAGTCATTTCCTCATACGTCCAAGCAAATACGTCTTGATACTCTTTGATAAGCTGGACAAGACTCGCGCGTTCGTCTGTGGAAAAAGTCGAACTGATAAAGACAGGCCTGCGAGATACTTCATTCCCGATATTAACAGTTTCGATCTCGTCAGTTGTGGAGTTGGTGCCATCTTGTAACTGCCGCGGAGCGTCCAATACTTCTTCTTACGGCCCATCGTTCTTGAAGCACTCATCTGGGTAGAGGACTGGGTGCCAGTCTCTCCTGCTAATTGCTAACAACGGCGTTGGTATATTGTTTTCCCCTTCTGATCACGGCTTTCCTCGAAAGTTCGTTCCCTCTTGGTGTGAACGTGGGTTGAAGCTTCACCGGATAAAGATGGACTCCTCATCAGCAAAGGTGCGTCGTGGTGCTTATCCCTTAGTGATGCAAGTCGGTCTTCTTCCTGAATTGAATCACACGTGGGTAGTGGGGTGCACATGACTTTGTCTGATCTTCCCTGCGGAGTTTCCTTTGGCTCGAAAAGTTCCACTCCACATATTGGTGCGTACGGAGACAATGATGCAGGAATACGGATGACTTCCTCATTTAGCATGGTCTTTAGGCACTGGTGATACGTTGAAGGGATGCCCTTATTTTCATGAAGCCACGGTCTCCATAATATCATATGATAGTCCGGCTCCTTCTCTATGACTTCAAATTTCACTTTTGATTGAACAGGCCCTACTGATAAATTCAGATTGACATACCCGTATGTGCTAGTCTGGTTTCCTTCGAAGTCTGTCATTGTGGTGGGCTGTCGTACGATCTTGCATGGGCGAACCTTGGCTGTCCTGAGAGTCTTGAGAGTAATCACATTCGAAGATGCTCCTGTGTCGATGAGGGCCCTTTGAACTCTGAACCCTTGATGTGTGCGGTAACATGCAGGGATCGGTTGTGACCTTCTTCTGCCATCATATCTTCTTCTGTAAATGTAACATTATTTACATATGTTTCCGATGCTCTTAGGACCTCTGGACGTGAAGGATCCAGGTGTACGTCCAGGGATATCTGGTTAATTGCAGCAAACGTCTCCGCCCGCTGATTCTTCGAGAGGTGTAAAAGTTCACACAAACTTTCCACTAGAGATGTCGCTTCCTGATCCACTGGTCTCTGGTTCGTAGTAAAGCTGTTGATTTGAGAGGGACCAGTCCCCGGTGTGGAAGCCTCTGGAACGCTCATCTCTGATGTGATCTTGACGAGTAGGTCAAGTATTCCATTTATCGCTTCCTTTATCAGCTCCATGTTCTTCGTGTGAATCTCCTGTACCCACGCTAGTTCACTCAACGTTGGAAGTCTCCTGATTATACTGTCAGGTACGCCGTTGGGAGGAGGGGTATCTCCGTTGGAGGAATCACCAGGATTTGAGGCCATTGAGGCAGTCCTAAGACCAACCATTTGAAACCGATCGAATGGTATTGAAGAAATTGACTTTACAACCGAGAGATTAACCTCCCGCTGTGGTCTCCAATTGTTTATGGGTGAAAACTATTCCTGCCGAATTTGGTAATTTGGGGTGTGGATGAGGAATGAATCTAAACCCTAAACAAATGCACTGCACGAGAGTGCTTTGTGATTTGATAAATCAATCTGTACAATTCTGGCCTAAACCAAGAAATGGTCGTTCCAGACTTGCTTCGGTCACAAAGTGAAGGAGATGGGGTTGATCTTAGGGAGGGAAGCGAAGAAGGTGTTGAGATTGTGAAGGTGTTGGCTATGTATGACTTGTATCAGAAAGCTGAACTGGCTTGCAGAATGTAAGCTATCAGTTCCGGTGTTTAAATACGGTTGTATCAACACTTGCTTCTGTTGTCTTGTCTTGTTTGAAAATATGGAGGAGAACCTATTTATACAAGTCATTGAGCCTAACCCACGTCTCTCATGGGAAGTGGAGAAAGTGGAGTGATGCAGTAGTGGGGTTGCGTGTGTTAGTGTTACACGATCATTCTTGCCCACTTCTCCCATCATCGCTATCCGTCCATGACTTCCTGACACGTTCTTGTGATGGCGCGTTGTGCGCTGCACGCTGTAAACCGCCAGACCAACACCCCAGTATGTATCCCCCAGTTTGTGACATGATTGATGTCTCGAGTGTGTGGATCGTGGGACCCACAGAAAGCAGCATGTGATGCTAGATTAAATAACTAAGTTATTTAGGAAGTCGATACTTGTGAAGTATCGTGTGTATTGTATGCAAGTAATACATCGAATATACTCAGCATGTATGAAGCATCGCTGTTTGAGCGTCTTAAAATAGCTTCATGTCCATCCTACTTCATGTGATGGTTTGTAGGATGCGCAAGCAAAACCTGACTTGGCCGACCACATGGTGTGGTAGAGTGGCGGATGATAATCACCACGACACCTCATTGACCAGTTAACTCCTGACCAGGGTTGTATAACCAAGCAGGTGAAATTGAACGGACGAGATGATCTTTGAGACACTCATTTGCGACCGTTAGTGGAATTAGGGTTTGTGAAGAGGTGCGCAAGCATCACTCTTCAGCTTGGTCGAAACCAAGCTCGGGACGCAATTTTGGCCAGGCCGATTGTGCATGCGTGTAAACGACATGCCGGTATAGGCGCCTATACCTTGCTGCCCCATGAATGCGTGATCTGGACCGCTCAATCTTTCCGGTAAAGAGGAGCGGCTATGATCGATTTGTGACAGAAATTTTGTGCCGCAAAGGCCGCGCGACAAGCCTACTTTGGGTGCACGTTTCGAGACGACCAGGCTTGGTCGGTCTTGGCCGATCAGTCTGGCGTGCAGACGGCGGGCTGGTGTACACGCCTATACTTTACTATTCCATAGAAACGTGATCTAAGCCACTCAATTTGTCTGACAAAGTTGAGTGGTCGATATTAGTTTGCAATTGGGATGTGTGACCACGCATAGTTTGGGAGTGCGAATCGAGGCAACCAGGCATGACAAGCTTTGGCCGATTGGGTGTGGAGATAGATGGGTCCACAGTGATCATGTTGATGCTCACCGGACCTTCTTAGTCTACTCCTAAAACCTTCATCCGAGCAGGATAAGATGGACGCTCGTGATCGCAACACAAGCCCTAATTAGGGTTTTGCCGGCCGTGCGTCATTCCTTGTTTGGGCGCACGAATTGGGACAACAAACCATAGTTGGTCCTGACCGATTGGTCATGTATGTAGGCGGGCCTACGATGTTTGTGTTGACATGCTCTGGGCCCTTTGAATCTATATCTACACCCTCCATTTATGCCTGCGAAGATGGATGGTTGAGACCGATTTGCGACACATGTAATGTGCCGCAAACCCTAATTTAGGGTTTCACGTCCGCGCTGCTTTGGCTGGACGTATTAGCAAGCTATGCTACCCTTTTGGGGAGGCCGACCATGCGGGGCCCGCATTGGGTCGGTGGTGAATACTCCAACACCTGCCTGGGGGTTATGGATCCGATCTAAGCCATCCAATCATGATGGTGAAGTTGGATGGTCGTGATCGTTTCTGAGACTGATACGGACAGTCCAGATGCTCGATCGGGCTAGTATAACACTCCGAGAGTTATAGCCTGTGCGGGTATTTCGTACGTGCCTCCTTATTTAATGCTTGGAGATTCGTGTTGCTCTGCTGAGAGCAACACTCAGTCGTCATGCCACACCAATAATGATAAGAGTGAAGCAGTACAGGAAATACAAGGCTGGTCATGCATTAATTGGTAATGCTATAAGTTTATAGTGAAGAAGTATTCTCCACCTTATCAGTGGCTTTATCCTTTGCAGGATGTTAGCGCATAGTTTTGGCTTTTACAATTTTAGCCTTCAATGAAAATCCACCATCAACACCCTGGATTCCACAATTGCTTATCTGGAAAAGAGAGAAACCCATCAGTTTCCAGAGCTGAGTATGCAGTAGCCACTGAAAAACCTTTTCCATTTCCACAAGTCCAAATTCTATCATCTAACACCTCTCCAACATTAGTCAAAACACCTTCATGGCTCACCAATAACCTACAATAAGTGGATTACCTCAACTAACTCAATCTCATTCAGTGGTCTAGCAAAACTCAAATCCCATGCCCCATCTGCAATCACCATATCTCTCACCACAACTTCTTTATTTCTTGAAAGTTTGAATAAAGCAGGAAAAGACAAAGTCAGTGACTGTTCCCCCTACCCAAATATCATTACCAATCACAAGCTTGGTACCAGATTCAACAAAACTTTTGGCTTTTAAAATACCATCCCATAAACTATAACAAACTGATTTATTAGTGTGATTAGGGAAAAGGGCTTCAGTAACACCACCAAATTTCCTATTTATGATCTTTCTTCAGAGTGCTTGCTTCTCATTTCCATATCTCCAAATCCACTTAGCATGCATTGCTTTGTTAAACAACTTCAACTTCTTTATCCCTACACCTCCCCTGCATTTTGGAAGATTCACCTGAGTCCAAGCCACCCAGCTTCTCTTCTTTACAGTAGCACCAGAACCCCATAAGAAATTTCACATAATTTTTCTATTTCCTTAGCCACACTCACAGGCATTTGAAACATAGAAAGGGAATAAACTGGTAGACTAGACATGACACTATGAACCATAATCAACCTTTGCCCTTTAGACAAATGGACTCGTTTCAAGACATCCAATTTTTGGTGAAATTTTTGAATAATCTCATCCCAAACTGCTTTGCATTTTGACTTACTACCAAGAGGAATACCTAGGTAGTTTAGAGGCAATTGAGTTAGAGAACAACCAAAAATTTCAGCACATACCTCACCATTATGCATTTTCCCAACACCTACAATAGTGTTTTTTTCTAAAGTTTACCTTCAATCCAGAAATGGATTCAAAATCAAGCAGAATACTTTTCAAGTGTTGAACTTGTGTCTCATTATCATCAAGAAACACTATCAGATCATCAGAAAAATGCAATTGTGTAATTACAGTGCCTTGAGGAGCCACCTTAACCAGAAATGAGACCTTGCGAAGCAGTAGACTTAAACATGAGAGAAAGAACCTCAACAATCAAAATGAAAAGAAATGGTGATAAGGGGTCGCTTTGTCTGATCCCTTTTTGGCTTCTAAATAAGTCAGTTGCTTTACCTTTAATAAGAACAACAAATATTGGAGCTGATATGCATCATCTTATCCAGCTTATCCACTTGTAGCCGAAACCAAACATAGACAGAGCATTATCCACACACACCCAGTTTACATTGTCGAAGGCCTTTTCAAAGTCCACTTTACATATGATACCAGAGAGCTGTTGTCTTAATCTTTAGTCAATTAATTCAAAAGCAATAAGGATCCCATCATTGATTTGCCTACCCTGCACAAACGCTCCTTGTATATCTAAAATAATATAAGGCATAACAATCTTCATTCTTTCTGCTATTAATTTGGAAATAATCTCGTAGACACTACTAATCAGACTAATAGGTCTAAATTTGGTCAAAGAAACTGCACCATTACACTTAGGAATTAAAGTAATATTGGTATAATTAATTCTCCAATTAAGGGCACTGGTGTATTCAAATTCCATTACCCCTAACATGAGATCATCCTTAATTACCTCCCAACCATGTTTGTAGAACCATCAGGTCTTGGACTTTTATTCACACCAAAATGATCTACAACCTTCTTAACTTCCCCAACAGAAAAAGGCTTTTCTAGATTGATACTTTCCAAAACAGATATAGAAGGAATATCCAATTGATTAAAATCCTGCCTAGATTTATGCTTTTCAGTGAATAAAGAAGTATAAATATTTCTAGTCTCCTCAGACATTTTCTTCTTATCATAACACAAGTCCCCATCTATCTTTAAGCAATTAATACTATTGTTCTTGTATTTGAAAGAAGCAATGTGATGCAGATAACTAGAATTTCTTTCACCATCTTTAATCCATCTATCCTTGGTTCTTTGGCTAATTTTCCTAGCTATGTTTAAGGACAATGCAGCATGTTGAAACTTAGCCTGCTCCCTAGCCACCAAGTCATCATCAGAAAGCACATTTATTTCCTCCAAATTGTCAAGCACATCTATAGTAAGCTCAAGATTATCTTATTGTGACTGCATATTTTCAAAAGTAGCTTTCTGCTAATTCTTAATTATAAACTTCAGAGCTTGTAACTTCTTTGCAAAGATAAAACTTGGTGTACCCAGAAAGGTCATATTCTCCCACCAAATCTTAAGATTGTTTAGAAAATCAGCATGATATAAAATTAAGTTGTTTAACCTGAAAGGTGAAGTTCTCTTGTCTCCAGAGTTACAATTAAGCATGATAGGAGCATGGTCTGAGATTGGTCTCTCTAATATTAGTTGCATAGGAGAAGGGCAATGAGCTAAGAAATCAGCAGTAAGTAGAAATCTATCTAACCTTATCAACAAGGGATGTTGTTGGGAGTTAGTCCATGTAAATCTTCCCCCAACCATTAGCAGGTCTACCAGAGAGAACCTATTGACAAAAGATTTAAATGACTTACTATTTGCGCTTCTACCACCCGACAAATTTCTATCAACTGCACTGAGCGTTGCATTAAAGTCCCCACCAATCAGCCATGGTTCATCAAAGAGCAATCGAATATCTCTGAGTTCCTGCCAACATTGATTATAATACCCACTATCAGAAGCTACATACACAGATGTAAAAATCCAAACAAAATCATCTGAGATATTCCTGAATTTGATTGATAACAAAAAAGCTCTAATAAGATGGTCTTCCATCAGTGCCACACCCTCCTTCCACATTACTATTATATCACCAGATGCACCATCAGAAGCTTGATATAGATAATTACACCTATTACTACCCCAAATTGACCTGATAAGACTATCATCTACTACCTCTCTTTTTGATTCTTGAATTGTAACAATCACAGGATTATTTTTAAGAATTGCATTTATGATAGAAATCACATTAGGGTCTTGTCCTAAACCCCTAATGTTCCAGCTTAGAATTTTGTGATCCATTAACCAACAGCCAAAACCCTAGATGCAATTGGATTAAAACCAGATTCCTCATCTAATAATTTCTCCTCCAAATTACCTTTTATAACATCAATTGTCTCTTCCTTATCAAAGCATGTTTCACGAATCTCTTCCTCTGAATTGTAATTCGCTAAACCATCATCATCTTCTTCTAATGGTATTTCCATCTTCTTTTCATGTCTGGAATCTGTTTCAACTATTTCACTGCAGATATTAATCGTAGCAGAGTGATTAGTCGAGATACCCATCCATTTATTAAAAGCCAATTTAGAATCTAATTTTGATTGAAATTCTCCTTTGTCTCCCTCTGTCTCAGTGGAAACGATATTTTCTGTTGAAATAACAGGTGGAGAAACAAAAGGGCTCAATGACTTTGAAATAGAAGAAACAATCAACAGTTCAGAAACAAACAGATCATGGGCAGGAGTTCCATCCTTAAATGATGTAGAGCCGATATCCGGGTCTAAATCCGCATCCGATAATAACACTTTCTACATCTGGCCCATATTCTGATCTGGAATCTGTGTCTGGTCATGAGCAGGAGTTCCACTCTTACTTAGTGTAGAGATGATATCTATTTTATCCTTTGGATCCATAGATACCATTCTCCCCATCTGGCCCGTATTTTGACCCGACCGCGTTTTCTTTTTTTCGTACCGTAACCTATGGGATAATAGCCTTCTCCTCGGAATTATTCAACACATGGTTCACCTGATTAGGTTGGTTACCCTTTAGCTGAATTTGAGACACCCTTCTCCAAACTTTATTTAGCTTTTTTAGCGCCGAATTAGACGAGCTAAAGTTTGAATTTGAAATATTCTGAGACTTATTATACGGGGTAGACTTAACTTCCGAAGATATTGATCCCTGAAAATCCGCTGAATTAGAGAAGCTTGTTGACTTGCTCTCTGATTCCGGAATGATAATAATGGATTTGAGTTTGAGAATCTCCTTCGGTTTAATCAGACAATCATATTTATTGATCATTTGTGGTTAAATCCATTCAAAGCTCAACCAATGGCCCTTAAAGTTTGTATCCATTGGGATTTCAGTGAGCTCACAGAAAACTCTGATCTTACAACTATTCAGTCTTGAGAAGTTTAAGGTTGAGGTATGAACTTCCATTAATTTTCCCCACTGAGAACAAATGGACTCGAATGACCGTAAATTCCAGAACTAAAAGGGTAGCCCACGAATTCCAATTCAATGGGAAGACTCAAAATATGGTACCTTGGTGATAAGAGAATCATCAATTTTCCAATGCCTGATAGAAATTTTAGACTTCCCAATCTTGAATTTTTGTTCCTCTTCGAACTGATCAATCATAATATGAGATTTAGCATTGAAAAATGCTAACTACTATTGATACTATGAAGATTTAGGGCACCGGACCAATTGAATCTCTTTAATAAGCCATTTTCAATTCTATTCCAACAAGAATGAAAATTATGAACCTCCACTGCCAAACCAAATTCATAAAAACACTTATTATGATTTTTCTCTGATTATGATGAAGAATTGTGAGAAAGAGCAGGAAATGAAACTCTATCCAGACTATGAGGCTTCAACGTTTTAGCAGGTTGGCTATGATTGCGAATGCCAGTAGCAAACCTGTGAAGAGTACTACCATTATTCCCAAAGGAAATACATATGAAACTTGGAGCTAACTTCTTCGAGTATTCATTGACCATTACTTGTAAATAAGATCCCATAACATTATTTAACCAAGAAGCTTGCATCACAATACCATTGAATCTCCTCTACCATATATGACCAATCTCATATTTGTTATTCGCTACCTCTTCTAAAATAGATGAAAACTAATCTATAGAAGCAATGGGAAGAACAATCCAGGTCTCTTTTCTTTTAAATATTTCCAAGATTTTCAAACCAAAATGAAACCATGTGAAATCAAATGACTTTGTACGAAGAATGATACTGGGAATAAGCTGATAATCCATGATTAAAGAGATCACGAATCAAAAACAAAGAAAAATCATCTCTATCTCTAAAAATCTCAAGAGAGAGAAGATCCGAAAAAATCGCTCTTTTGCCTCCCCTTAACATACACTCTGATATTACATAAATGAAAATCTTTTAGTTGATATGGATACAATAATGTGTTTTTTTACTAATTTAACAAACAATACAAATATAAACGATAAACAAACATCTTAGATTCTCTAAAACTTTAAACTATGAAAACGAATATCTTCACGTGCACCATTTCTTCTGATAACTGAAAAACTGAAGAGGGAACGAGCGAGCATATCATCACAAAGGGGTGCTCAGTAGAAAGAAATAACATTTCAGTAATCACTAAAATGCTATACAGTTCTATTGGAGAAGAATAATAGAACATCTTTTACACATAACACAAAGCAGAAGATCACTCCAACATCATTTCCTTAGTCAAAAGAGCACCGCCGAGATGTTCTACGGAAATGACGTTAGAATAACCTAACAGAAACATATGTCACTCTAACCTCGTCTTACTCAATGAAGAAGAAGATTCTAGGATAACTCCAGTCTCAAATGATAGAGTCATCCTCTCAAAATGCGTACACTCCATGAAAGTGCGTACATTTCATGATTCAGATACTACCATTAAAGTCTAGAACATATAATAAAGTTTTGATTACTATGACCCTACCGCATGTCCATGGTGGGTCCCATTCGACCATGAATTTGCTAGAATTTCTGCAACGAGCACACGCCATAGTGACCCAGTCATTCTACAAAGACTGAACAATCACATACAAACACATAATTACATTCAAAGTTGCTCAAAATAGTAAAGACACATCATGCTCTCCATTCAAAGTAACTTAATGATTACAAGAGAGTTACAAGAGTTCCCACCTGATTTGAAGGCAAACCACTCCAATACATGATTCTCAATCTACAATTTCCTATCCACGACCATCCTCAACATTGTCATCATCTTGAACGTGCAATTACCTTCTGAATCAACATGACAATGATACATAAATGGTCTTACATAATCCCAATCGATATCCTTTGCTATATCTCTATCTTCGTTCTAGAATTCCTTTATCTCTTTCTTTATTAAGTTCTCATCGATAGTTCTATGACCAAACTGGTTAACGGAAAGAGTAACATAAGTGGACGGAAACTGACCGGAATAGTCGCTGAAAAATAACTCAGGTGATCAGAAAGATCACCGGTCAACTAACAGTCAACACCTGGTCACTGGTCAGACCAACGGCAAACGTCAGTCAAAGTCCAAGTCAACGAGTCAAATCTGAGTCAACTCGGTCAATTAGACTAATTCAGGTTAAAGAGATAACTCAGTCAGTTAACTGAGTCAGAAGGCTAAATCAGTCAACATCTGACTGAGCAAAAGAACACTGGCCTGAGCCATTTGCTCATGCCACAAACTAATGCATCAAAATGATGCAACACAACATGATCATCCAGAGCATTTCTCAACAATAATGGTGACACACTCCTGCACCTAATTCAATTTCCTTACAACTTCATTCTTACACAGTGACATCTTCTTCACTAATATTTCAACATCAACCCATTCATTCTTTCTAAACAAACTTCTTAATTCATTACAAAGGTTAATCTTACCTGAAACATCAGATGCAAGCCTTTACTGAAGTTGTCATCTACAACCATACACTTACCACTATTTACATATTTACTATCTTATTCCTTCTATACTAGTTCATTCATCATCCATCTCAGCTCAAGTCTAAACTCCTAACACCCTTGTTCTCCTCTAGCATCTCTCCTGCAACAACAAGCTTCCACTAAAAGTACTGAAAAAGCGGGGGTCTCACATCCACACCCAATATTTCGCTTAGCAATATGTATAGAATAACTCCAATATACTTTCAAGAGAATCAACTAGACATTCAGACTCAATCTTAAGAAAATTATATCCAACAGTTATATCTCAATTTCTCAATTCAATCTGCAATCAAACAAATAGGAATTTGTGATCCCGATTGAATATAAGAAATAACTTGGACGGTATCAAAAACCAATATCCAAGTTTCAATCAATTTAATCAACAACCAAAGGTTGGATTCACAATTGATTGAACTTACGCACAACCTGTGATATTTCAATTATATAAACAAATATAATGCGGAAAAGAAATAACACAGAAACTAGAAGTTTTGTTAACAAGGAAACCACAAATGCAGAAAAATCCCGGGACCTAGTCCAGATTTGAACACCACACTGTATTAAGCCGCTACAGACACTAGCCTACTCCAAGTTAACTTCGGACTGGAATGTAGTTGAGCCCTAACCAATCTCACACTTATCAGGGTACAATCACGTTCCTTACGCCCCTGAATCCCAGCAAGACTCTGCGCGCTTGATTCCCTTATCTGATCTCACCCACAACCAAGAGTTGCTACGACCCAAAGTCGAAGACTTGATAAACCAATCTGTCTCACACAGAAAAGTCTATTGAATAAATAAATTCGTCTCCCACAGAAATACCTAAGAGTTTTGTTCCGTCTTTTGATAAATCAAGGTGAACATATATTCTACAGAAATCTCTTGAGATTCAAGAATCACTTTTCAAACAACAATCGAAAAGGTTTGAAGAAGTTAATTCTCTTATTCGCGAACCATATGTTCCGATGCCTGTTGTAGACAAAGAGTTCGGGGAAGATAAAGAATTCTTTAAAAAATTTAAGTACTAGGAAACTTCTTGTGAGAATTTATTCTTGTGTTCAAGAAGGATAACTAGGGTTTGGTATAGCATATTTGTGAGTACACAAGCTATTTCCAACGATTTTCATCTTGCATGTATTTAGATTTAATTAATTAATTCTAAGTTTTTGTAAGATGAACTCGCGGTACCTAATCTTATTGATTATATATGTGTATTTCAATATCTTATGAGATGTATGTGTTCTTTGCTATCATATTTCTGGTGATTAAAACTGGTATCTCATATATGCTCAAAAGTTAAGCTCTTAACTCTTTCTTTCTTTATTGGCTAAAAATGGAGTAAACTTTATTGAGAATTTCCTTAATATTGATCTCTCAATAGTTACACTTATTATAAAGTATTGCATGTTAACTTCGTAGGATTTATTCTTATATTGAGTCATATCGTTTAAATCAATCTCTTGATTAATTTATGACGATGTTTCTGGATACAAGTCTACGTGATTTGTTAATGTCCAAGAACATCCTTCTTTTTACGTAAAAGTAAGGTCGCTCATGCCTTTTGAGAATAACATCAATTGGGGGAAAGTTTTTTTTGAACTTGTGCTTAATTGCTAAATCATTGAGGAAAGAGCGGATGTGGAATATGTAGGAGATTCTTGTATCTTTATGTTTTCTTGATGAAGACGCTAAGTTTCTACTTGGTGATGTCGTCTAAATCAAAAGTCGGTATGTGTTTCTTTAGTCTTAAATTATCTTTTGTTAGAAATTCATTACAATCCCGTAGTTTTCACCTTTGCCAATTTTTATTAACAAATAAGGGGAAAATTATTTAGTAGTTTCATTCTACATACATATGGTTTACGGATCATTATGTAAGGGGAGTGGATTTATATCTATAGGTTTTACCTATTATGCATAAGATGTAAGTATTGACTAAGGGGGAGAAACATATCACTGTAGTATTACTTCGAAGTTGTGGTACAATTGAACTTTGGAGAAGATAATAATATTATGTTTTTGTATAACAACAGTTGAGGATATTTGTTTTCAAAGTTGTTATCGCTACAGATCTTCTACAACAATGATGCTAAGTTGAACACGTTCAGAGTCGTTGGAAAACTTGAAGTAACGAAGAATTAAAGAAGTCGAGGAACCAATGAAATCAATCATGATGGATGTTGGAGTTGTAATGCTTTTATTTTCTAATCCATATGTATTGATAGTTTTCTCACTAAAATTGACAAATGGAGATATTGTTAGAGCACTGCTCGGTCGAACTCGCAAGTTTTTCTATCTCAAGGTTGTTGTCAAATTTAGTTGATCAAAACTATGCCTTGATTTCTAGTCTACATCTAGTCATGTTTCGAATTAGGATTAGAAGTGTATAGTGGAGTATCAGACATCACTGCGTTCACCGTTTGAAGACAAACATAACCTGAAGACATTTGGAGAGCTTCATCGATAAAATGTGTGTAAAGACTGAACCATCATATTACTCAAGTATTCACTATTATATCTATAAGGCTAAGTCGTATGACTACGTGGACTTTAAAATGTTGCACATAAGAAATTTCGAGTCAAGCTTGTCTTGTTGATTATTATTCTCGAAATATGATTTAAGAAATAGTCATTCAGTTACTTGATGAATTTGGTTAAGAACAAATTATTGTTTATGAACTAAATCATGATTCAAGTTAATCATTTGAAAATTTCCTAGAACAATGATATGTCATTGATATTATTCCTGAATGTTTCAAATCGGTTAAAAGAGAGATATAGAACTACTGAAATACGGATACAAGGACAGTTCACATACCTAGTACATGTAATGGTGTAACTATTATGGTTCCATATATGTGGTACATGTACCCAGTACACGTATCGGCGTAGCTCTAGTTCGGTAACAACTTTTGGTACACATCCCCGGTATGCATACCAACAAGTTGTGTTGCTCGTGGACACAAGGGTGGTACACGTAGCCTATACGCATACCAAAATGCCCTTAATTTTATTTGCTTTAAGGGTATACATACCCGATATACGTATCCTGGCAATATGAGTTCACGAATTGGTAATAGTACACGTACTTACCCAGTCGAATATTTTCAGATGCATTCAGACTATTTCTATGAGATCTTTGGAATTTCATTAACTCTGTAAAACACCTCTAAGATATATTTGATTACATTATAACCTATGATTGTGATTCAAGATTAATGTCTAAAGTTTTTAATGAAAATGGCTAAGCTTACAATTCGTCTAGCTAGTTTTGGCTAACCATTCATGAACAAGTCATTATACACGGTTCGGTTACGGCTCATCCTAACTAGAGTGTATATTTTATTGTGTAAACCTCAAGTCAAATTCCATCTGACGGTGAAAAATGTTTGCTTGATTACCAAGCTATGTTAGCTTGAATCTTAAGCAACCTTCGATCTTGAAAGTCTATATAAAAAGAGACTCAAACAACTGGGAAACTAAATCTCTAACATTTTTTTGTGTGTCCTAGTTGTAAATTAAAGTCGACCTCTCTATTAACCTAGGTTTCCAGAGTCTCCATAGTTGGCAGAAAACTCTGCAATTAAGCGTGCTCGGGCGGGAGCAATCCTGAGATGGGTGACCTTATGGGAAGTTGCTGCTGGATTACCGCAGCGATGCCCGTTGAAAACCCCACACTGCCGGATATCCGCAGTGGCCAAGTGGGGACAGTATTGGTGGAGGTACAGGTCATTACAAATGGTATCAAAGCCGACGACGGGTCACCTGGCGAGGGTGGGAAGGTACGCTGGACGGGTTTTGTCAAGGTGCTTCTCATGAGGGGCAGGGAACGTCAGAGATTTGGGCTTGCGAATATATTCTGGAACCGAGGACGACTCCAATTTAAGGTGGTGGTATTGTAATACCCTGATATTCGTCAGTGGTTGGCTGAATGAAATATAAGTAATGATTTGTCCTTTCCTAACACCGAGGCCTTTTCAGCATAATTGGCTTCAGAGTTGGCAGAAAACTCTGTTGTTAAGCGTGCTTGGGGGGAGTAATCCAGGGATGGGTGACCATCTAGGAAATTGTTGTTGGATTACCGCATAAATGCCAGTTGAAAACCCCACACTGCCGGATAACCACAGTGGATAAGTGGGAACAATATCGGTGGAGGTATGGGTCATTAAAAATGGTATCAGAGCCGACGAAGGGTCACCTGTCGAGGGTGGGAAGGTACGCTGGATGAGGTTGATCTGGGTACTTATCTCATGAGGGGAAGTGAACGTCGGAGATATGGGCTTGAATATATTCCGGAGCTGAGGACGGGTCCAATTTAAGGTGGTGGTATTGTAATACCCCGATATTCGGCAGTGGTTGGCCTAATGAAATATAAGTTATGGTTTGTCCTTTCCTAATACCGAGGCCTTTTCAGCACAATTTTCTCCAGAGTTGGCAGAAAACTTTCCAGTTAAGCGTGCTCGGGTGGGAGTAATCCAGGGATGGTTGACCATCCGGCAAGTTCATGCTGGATTACCGCAGAGATGCCCGTTGAAAACCCCACACTTCCGGATAACCGCAGTGGCCAAATAGAGACAATACAAGTGGAGGGACGGGTCATTACAAATGGCATCAGAGCCGAAGACGGTTCACATGCCGAGGGTGGGAAGGTACGCTGGACGGGGTTTCTCCAGGTGCTTGTCTCATAAGGGGCAGGGAACGTCGGAGATCTAGGCTTGAATATATTCAGGAGCCGAGTACGACTCCAATTTAAGGTGGTGGAATTGTAATACCCCGCTATTCGGCAGTGGTTGGGCGATTGGAATATAGTTAATGGTTTGTCCTTTCCTAACACCGAGGCCTGATGGTACACTTGACTGAGTTGTGGGAAAAAAATTCTCAGTTAAGCGTGCTCGACCGAGAATAGTCACGGGATGGGTGACTTCTCAGGAAGGTGCTGTCGGATATTCACAGTAGTGTCGTTAAAAACCCCCACACTGCTGGTTAACCGCATTGGGTAAGTGGTAACAATATCGTTGTTAGTTGAGATACAACTAGGGATGGGTCGATTTTTCTCGGATGAGAGAGTATGCTAGGACATTGAGCTAGATACCGGTTGGTATCACAAGAGGTAAGGAACGTCTACATTATATTGAGGCTTTTTCAGCACAATTGGCTTCAGAGTTGGCAGAAAACTCTGCAGTTAAGCGTGCTCGGGCGGGAGTAATCCAAGGATGGATGACCATCCGGGAAATTATTGTTGGATTACCGCAGAAATTCCCGTTGAAAACCCCACACTGCCGGATAACCGCAGTGGCTAAGTGGAGATAATACTGGTGGAAGTACGAGTCATTACATTCTAAGAAACATACTTAGGCTTAACGACATAAAGACTCCTCTTAGGTATTCGTGAAGCCAGGCCTGACTATCTTTATCTTGATAGTTCGTGTATCCTGATCTTTCCACTGTTGTTGAGTTTAAAAGGATAATTATCAACCTAGATGGAAAACTCATTTGATCGTAGACTGTCTTTTTTAATATGTTTCTTTAATTTATCAAGCTAGATCTTCACTTTGATTTGCTTTTTAGGTCTGGACTTGCTAACATTTCAAAATACAATAATTGATCTGTGAAGACTTTTAAATGGGTGAATACTTCGTCCTGCACCTTGACAATAATAACTTGATTCCTAACAATATCATTCAGGATTTTCATAAAATCATGAATATTTGTGGAATATTGAGAATCCATGGCCTCAACAAGGGTTTGAAATGAAAGAACGAATTCAGGAATAATATGAGAGGTATTGTCAGTATTGGGAGAAGTAAAATTGGGATTGAGGGTTTCTGAACCATTCATAAGATTAACCATTTTGAGAAATTGAGAAAACTGAAACAGTTTCGGGAATTGATTTCGCGAGAGAGAAAATAATCTCTCACTGTGATCGTCAATTTGTAGTAGGGTAAAAACTGATTATGGAGAAAAGAGCAAAAGTGGGTAGGTTGATGAGAAACAATTCTAGACCCTAAACAAATATACTGCACATGAGTACTTTAGATTCGAGAGATCAATCGGTACAACTCTGGCCTAAAGCAAGAAATGGTTGTTCCAGTCTTGCTTCGTTCACAAAATGAAGGAGAAGGGTTGATCTTAGGGAGGGAAGCAAAAAAGGTGTTGAGATCAGAGAGACGGGATCTATAAGGTGTGACTGTTTATGACTTATCTGAGAATATGGAACTTTCTTGTATAAATGGAAGCTGTAAGTTCTCTATAAATTTTGTGTTAATTGTTGATAGATAGATGAAAAATCTATTTATATCAAGTCATAGTCAAACACCCTGATCTCATAGGAAGTGGAAGTTATAGAGTAGTGGAGATATGTGAAGGTGGTAGAAACCGTGCCATATTGTGAAGTTAGGACCGGATGGTTGTGTACCCACTTCTCTTTTACTCGTTAACTGCCCACTTTATCCGTCACTTTCTCATAATGGGTGTATTGCACACTGCATGCTGTAAACCGCCATACCAATACCCTGATGAACATCCCCCAATTGTGACATGTTTGATGTCTCGGGTATTTTGGTAGAGAGTAGCTCTTAGTCGTGATTTGAAGGACTAAGGTGGAGCAAGTCGTATCACGACTAATAATGAAAAGTGAAGCAAGTCCTGCATGGTAGTTGCTGAGTGGGCCCACCACCATGAGAGAAGTGGTCATGAAGAGTGGAAGAATGAATACATTATTATTCCAGCAAATAACATATATCATGGGTCTTGTTTGTAAAACCTACATGTAAAGAAATATTTCGACCAATCACGTGCAAGTTAGGCAGCATGTGGTCATAAGTGACAAGTCAAGTTGTATGAATGAGATTTGCCATGAGTAGTACTCAAAATATAGCACATGGTGCTTGTAGTTAAATTATTAAATTATTTATGAGATTGATACCCTAAAAAAATTGTTTGTAAACGATGCATATAAAGCATCGTTTTCAATCAAGCAGCTCAAAAATGTTCGATGCATGTTAAGCATCGTTGTATAGAGCCTGCTTGAATTAGTGGAAAATTCCATATCTTTAAAGGTGGCGTGGCCTCCCCTATTTGGTAAGCCATCGGTGGCTGTGCATGTATGCCACAGACTACGTGATTGATCCATTAAGAAGAAGGACGACTGGTAGTAATCACGATACCTCATTGGTCGCCTAAATTCTAATCTAGGCCGGGTAAATTGGCAGGCTAAGTTGGACAGTTGGGATTGAACTGCGATATTTAAGGGTCGTCGTTGACCTAATTGAGACGCTTCCTAGCCGCCCGACTAGCCTAATTTGGTTGGTGATTCGGAGCCGAGCAGGTAGGTTGCGGGCATTCTGCTTGGATGATATAGTAGGAGGGTGTTAGGAATCACCATAAAGCTTGCTTGATCAAGCCAGGAAGTAGCCAAGCTCGTTAAATCGACCGGCCAAGTTGTGTGGTCGTGATCATTCTGCGACCGACTTGGACGGCCCATATTTAACTCTTTATATAAAGAGGTCGTTCGACTAGCCTACTTTGGTCAATGATTTGGAGTGGAACAGGTATGCTAGGATTAATATGATTGGTCGAGGTAATAGGTGGGTGTCCGGTCATCACAACAGCACCTTATTTACCGAGCATGTAAGAGTTTAGATAAGTTAATTGAGTCGGCCAAGTTGTATGGTCGTGATTAGTTTGCGACTGACTTGGGTGGCCAAGATCTATTCCTTAGGAAATATCAGCATCTCGACCAGCCTACTTTGGCTACCAATTTAAAGCGGAGCTTGTAAGCTAAAAGCGATGTTATTGGCCGATAGGAAAGAGGGGCACGGAGAAAAACCGCTCCCATCTCGGCTAAAATTTTCTTCGAATTTTTTCGATTTCTGTGTAGATTCAACATTTATTCAGGTGATTTATTAGTCAAACTGATGATTGGTGGTACTATTATGGATCTTTCATACTAATCATCATGTCCAAATCCACTGAAAATCGATCGGAAAATGGATCTCATTCGATCTAATTTAGAAAAACAATCTTCAAATTTTAGTAATAATTCTGAGGAATCATCAAAAAATTGTGAGTATAAGAAGGATGATGTTCCGTCTATGTTCATTCCAGATGATTTTATTGATCATTGTCTAGAAGAATGGAAATACAACTTGATTGGGAGATTAGATTTTGTAAAATTGAAATTGAAGGATGCAGAAGCTTCTCTGCGTCAACAATGGTCACTTAAAGGTAAACTTCAACTAATTCCTCTTGGAAAAGGTTTTTTCATTATTAAACTTGATAATTTTGAAGATCGATCTTATATCTGGAAGGGTCTCTGGGTTGTTGAAAAACAAAATCTCAAACTTAGAGCCTTGGAACCTAATTTTAATCCAGAGGCTCAAAAATCTACTTCAGCTTTTGTATGGGTAATGTTTCCTGGTATTATTATTGAGTATTGGAAAGAACACATAATTTTTGAAATGGGGAATACTCTTGGAAGAGCAATAAAAGTTGATGAAACTACTTTAAAGAAGGAAATTAATTATTATGCTAGTGTTCTTGTGGAGATTGATTTAGCTAAGTATATAGCTAGTAAAATATGGGTTACTTCAAAATATGGAAGATTTGAACAAGCTTTACAGATTCCTAAACTTCCAAAATTCTGCAATCATTGTCAAGTTGTAGGCCATTATGTAGCAGAGTGTAGGAATAAAAGAAAGGAGACTATAGATCCTACTTTTGTTACTAATGATGTATGGGAAAAAACAAAGAAGATATGGAGACCAAAAACTTCTAAGAATCAAGAAAATGTTGGTTTTGACATTTGTTTTCCAAGGGAAGGTCCAGATAATTCTCAAACACATCCGGTAGAATCCTTTAACAGTGATGATGAAATTGATGCAATAATTCCACCTATACTCTATTAAGATGAAGCTTCTTCAGGGACATTCCACATTTTTCAAGACAAAGAAGATGGTTTCCGAGGAACATTGGCCTCTCATGAAGATTTTCCTGAACTACCAGTTGATAAGCTACTAAATTTGTGTTCCAATGCTCCTAGCATCACCAACTTAATCTCTATGCAACCACCTATTTCTTCAGCTCCAAAGACAGTTGAACATTTAAAAGAAAAACCAGCAGTTAAAGATAAAGTTCTAAAGCCCAATGTCATTACAATAAAACAAGCTGCAACTAGCTCAAGTTCTGATCCTAAAAAAGATTTTGGTGTTATTGGTAGTAAGAAAAATCAGGGAAAGAGAAGCCCTAAAGCTTCTCAATCTCATACTTCTCAATGAAGATCATATACTGGAATATCAGGGGCTTAAGAAGAACAAAAGCCACTGATAAAATAAGAAGTTTAGTTTATACTTTTGGACCTTCATTACTTTGGTTAGCTGAACCAAAAATTAGTGTGAGAAAAGATACTATTAAAAAGTTGAGATTATCTGGAATGAAGCATTTGGTTATTCATAATTCTTCTGAAAGTGGTAAGGGAAATATTTGGTTACTTTGGAGTTCTTCAATATCTGATCCAATTTTAATATCAACTACAATCCAATTTTAATATCAAATACTAAACAAGAAATAACTGTGGAAGTAGGTGGATCCTTAATTACTGGTGTTCATGCTACTTCTCTTGCAGTTGATAAAAGATTTTTGTGGGACAAGATGCTGGAAATTAACAATCAAGACAAACCATGGTTGGTCATTGGTGATTTTAATGCTGTGTTGAGCATTGAGGAAAAGAAAGGAGGTAGAAGTCCATTAAAAATGGCAATGTTGGAATTCAATAAATGTATTCAAATTTGTGGGCTTATTCAAGCCCCCAAAACAGGTTTAGAGTTTTCTTGGTGCAATAATAGAGCTGGAGCTAAAAGAATTGTATGTAATTTAGATAGAGCTTTCTACAATATTAAATGGTTGGATTTATATCCTAGCTGGGGCTATAAAGTTGGTCCAAGAGGGTTATCTGATCATGGTGTTCTTTATGGAGCAGATGCTTCAATTCCCAAGCCATTAAATGTACCCTTAAGAGCTTTTAAAGTTTGGATGGAACATGAAGGTTTTGTGAAATTGGTGGAAGATTACTGGCAAAATAAGGTAAATGGCAATCCTAGTTTTATTTTCATTCATAAATTGAAAGGGTTGAAAAAGGTGATAAATCAGTGAAATTGGAATGTGTTTGGGGATATTAAAAAGAAACTCAAAAAAGTTGAGGATGCAGTCTTGAAAGCTGCTTTGGATTCAGATAGAATACCAGAAGACATTGCATTGTTGGATAAATTAGTAACAACTAGAGGGGAACAAGAATTATTAAATCACCAAAATAATGAAATGGTGAAACAAAAGTCAAGAGTTAAATGGATGAAATAAGGGGCTTCAAATTCTAAATTTTTCCATGTAAACATGAGAATCAAGCAAACTCAAAATTCAATTGTTGAACTAGAAAACAGTAAAGGCTCTCTCATTACTAGTCAGCATGGGATTTCTAACATTTTGGTGTTTTATTTTGAAGAGAAGTTTAAATATCAGGAGACTCAGATTGTAGAAAATATTTTTAGTGTTGTTCCTCAAGAAGTTAACTCAGAAGACAACAATAAACTTGAGTTAGTTCCTTAAGCTGAATAAATAAAGAAAGTTGTATTTGACATGGACCCTGATAGTGCTCCTGGTCTACATGGTTTTAGTGGATGTTTTTACAGATGGGCATGGAATATAATTGGTGAAGACTTTATCAAAGCCATTCAATACTGCTGGTCAAAAGGCTTCATTCCTTCTGGTATGAATTCCAACTTTTTAGTGCTTCTTCCTAAAGTTAAGAATGCTAAAAGAGCAAATCAATATAGACCAATTGGGCTTATGAATTTTAGCTTTAAGGTGATTACAAAAATCATTACTTCCAGACTGCGCTTGATAATGGACAAAATAATTTCTCATCAACAAGGAGCTTTTATAAAAGGAAGAAATATTCAAGAGCAGATTGTGCTTGCTTCTGAAATGGTGAATGAACTTGATATTAAAAGAAGAGGAGGTAACTTTGGTTTAAAGTTAGAAATAACACAAGCAAATAATTTCCAGCCATGAAGTCATTTGGTTTCTCAGTAAACTTTATTAAATGGATTCATATTTTACTCAAGTCTGCTAAAGTTTCTGTGCTGATAAATGGTGGTCCTGCTGGTTATTTTGGAGTGAGTAGAGGTCTCAGGCAGGGTGACCCATTATCACCTTTATTATTTGTCGCAATAGAGGATATACTCAGTAGAAAATTGAGTTCAATGGTTATGAACAAGACACTGATTCCGATGGTCAACAGAAATGGGGTGCAGCCAACACACATCTTTTTTGCTGATGATATATTCATTTTTTGCAATGGTGATAAAAGAAATGTAAGAAAATTGATGCAGAAACTGAATGGATATCAAAAATCTTCTGGAAAAAATATAAGCTTAATAAAGAGCAAGTGTTTTATTGGGGGGACAAGCGAAAGAACAAAATTACAACTGGCTGAAGAATGCAGCATTCCTTTGGCTTCTTTCCCTAACAAGTATCTGGGAGTAATGCTAATTCCTGGGAGCATCAAATCTTCTCATGTTTGGGAATGTGTAGAATACCTTCAAGACAAACTTGCAGGTTGGAAGGGGCAATTATTATCATTCCAAGAAAGACTGATTCTTGTGAAGTTTGTTTTAAGCAGCATACCAATTTATAATATGTCTGTTTATAAATGGCCAGTGAGAGTTTTAAAAGAATGCGAGAGAATAATAAGAAGTTTTCTATGGTCTGAGATCCTAATGTGAGAAAAGCAGTTACATTAAAATGGGATAAAACTTGTTCTCCATTAACAGAAGGTGGTTTGGGTATTAGAAAACTTGAAGTTATTAACAAAGCTCTTTTAATGAAGCTCTATTGGAAGATTCTCAATGGTGAAGAATAGTGGGCAAAATTCTTTCAAGAAAAATTCAAGAACATCAGAGGAGGATGGATTACTCATTATAAGAAATCCTCTATTTGGCCTGGTATAAAAATGGTTATAAATGAAGTTTAGAACAACACAAGATGGCTGGTTGGTGATGGCCAGCAAATCTCAGTTTGGCAAGATACTTGGATCAAGGACAAACCTCTATGTGGCCTATTTCCAGGAAATACCCTTATGCAGTCTAATCCCAATATGAAGGTAGTTGAACTCTTAGTTAATGGTGAATGGATTGTGCCTCCTGAATTTTCACAATTTTTTGGTGCAAATGAACTGCCAGTAGCTGACAGCACAAGTGATAGAAGAATCTGGTGTGGCTCTTCAACATGTATTTTTTCCGTGGCATCTGCTTGTGAAGTTATTAGAATGAAATATCCTACACTGCAGTGGACTAAACAAGTATAGAATAATAGTGTACACCCTAGTGTTTCTAGTAATGTATGGAAGATATTTAGGAAGGTGGTATCATCTGATGATGCCACGAAAAAGAGGAAGTTTCATATTGCATCAAGATGCCCTTTCTGCACACAATCATATGAAACATTAGAACATATTTCGTGGTATTGTGATTATAGTGAAATTATCCGCAAATGGATGGGGGTATTTTTCAATTTATAAACCCAACTACTTTTGAAGATATTTTTTCAGCAGCAAAAACAAAAAGCCCTGCAGTAAAAGAGATTTGGAGAAATGCTTCTTTCATTACTTTGAAAGAAATTTGGTTTTCCAGAAATAGAGCAGTGTATGAAGATGAATAATATAATTTAGAGATGATCAAAAAAACAAATTTAAAGTTCACAGCTGACATTGATATTAGAATGTCTGCATACATGTGGAATTCATCTTATGATTTACAGATTATAAATTTTTTTAAATTAAGATGTAGGAAAGTCAGATACATTCAGGTCCAAGAATGCTTTTTTCATCTGCCTAAGAAAAATGAATTACTGATGTGCTGTGATGGTGCTGCAAGAGGTAACCCTGGAGATTCTGGTTTTGGTTTTATAGGAAGAGATTGGACTGGAGATGTTAAGGTTGCTTCCACTGGTGGTTTGGGGATTGCAACAAACTTTTTAGCTGAGATAATGGCAGTACTATTTGTAGGTGAATGGGCAGTGTTTAACAACTTTCTAGATGTTTGTTTTAGAACTGATTCAAGTACGGCCATAATAGCTTTTAAGAATGAGAAGCTTCCTTGGATTGCTATTACAAGATGGAAGAAAATTTGTAGTAAAATAAAATGGGAGTTTATACATAGCTTTAGAGAAATCAATTTCTCAGCTGATTCTTTGGCCAAAAAAGGAGCAGGTATGAATAAAGGGGATTGTGTTGTGTTTACAGGAAGACCACCTTTCCTCAAGAAAATTGAAATTCCTTTCTAAGATATTATATATTTTGCTCAGTTTCTCATTTGTACAGCCTATCCTATAAAAGCTTTTGCTTGATATTCTTTACAGTCTGAGGCCCAATTGGGTTTGATTTTTAGCCTGAGGCCCAAAATGGGCAGTTTTGTATGGTGAATTTTTATTTTGGTTTTAATAAAATTCTTTATCGAGCAAAAAAAAAGGAAAGAGGGGCACGGGGAGTCCAATATAGAGTAAGGCCCGGCTAGCCATGGGGGCGCGAGTTAGGGTAAACTGACCGGCCAAGTGGCGCGGTCATGCTCCTTCCGTGTCTGACCTAATGACTTATGGTTTCCTCTTTACTCATTTTTCTAACTTCTGTTAGTATTTCATTCATACTGGATGATGGGCAAATTCCTAGCTTACCTAGTTTTAGTCTCAACAAATAGGGATCAAGATATCGTGCATGCTCCATTTTTAGGGAAAAAATTCCAATTTTGTGAGTTGACACAAAACTAGGTTAAAATTTTGAATTTTGTAAATTGACACAAAATTAATCAATTCAGGTGAATTTATACGTTAACACAAAATTACTAATTTTTTACTCTTACAAGTAGTGTGGCGCTGGTCTTATTGACACAGCTTGCGCGCTTCTGATCATGTACCTTCATACATATCTTAATTCAGACATGAATCCATGCTAATAATGAACATGAACGCCAAGTCAATATTAAAAGTTCAGTTAAGAACATAACATTAAATAAGCAATTTATCTAGGAGCTTGAGTTTTCATGATAAAATATTAGAACATCTGGGATTATTGTAACATGCACCAATATTGTTCTGATAATTTTACATATGTGGGTACTGCATTACACAGTGAATACTGTTATACATATACATATATTTTGAGTTCCGCAAGGCAAAGCTCATAAACATAGCTACATGTATACAAGAAGAGAGGCATAGGCTCTCCACTGGTTTCTGATATATCTCTTAAATTCCTTACGGAATGAAGATACATCAAAGCATAATATTTTGAATACTGGAGCATTAATCGATTTTAAGTTTTTCGCCCTAAGCTAAAAACCACCATCAACACTCTTGATCTTTAAAATGAGTAGCTTTCATGGTAGAAGACCAAAGGGAATCTGGTTCAGGATTAAATCTCCATGCTATTTTTATTATCGTAGCATTATTGAAGTAATCCATATTTTTAAAACCCAAGCCATCCAGCTTTTTTATCTTGCAAAAATAATCCCAAGCAATGTAATAAAGACCCTTTGGTTTCTCATGATCCTTTTTCTAGAAGAAATCTATTGATGGTGGTTTTTAGTGTAGGGCGAAAACTGTAAAAGTCTATCTACTGACCCGGCATCAGAAGTAGTAGACCTTGATATGTCTATATTCCGCAAGGAATTTGAAGAATATATCAAAATATGATGAGTGCCTATGTCTCTCTTCATATTATATTAAAACTCAAGATCCTAGATGAATTGTTCACTAGTGTAGAGCCTAATGAGTATTTAAGCTCCTAGATGCATTACTCACAAATGCCGGAGCCTGGTGAGTTCTATTATATGCCGTGTTCCCCAGCCGAACTCTTGATGTTGACATGACATGACAATTAATGTTCGCTCGCATCTGAGTAGCATGAATTTCCCGAAGTGTCAGAATTAAGGCGTGCGTAGAAGTACTCAATCAGAGGCACACAAAGTCATACTGCCCTCTGAGATAAAATTAGTGATTTTGTATTAATGCGCAAAATTCACCGAAATTAATTGATTTTGTGGCAGCTCACAAAATTCAATTTTACTAACCTAATTTTATCAATTTGTAAAAATTGGGTTTTTGCGGCCTGCGCAATATCTCGAACCCTATTGGTCGAGACCAAACCTAGGCAAACTAGGAAATTAATCCATCATGGAGCTAGTAGGAGCAAAATCCTATTAAGAATTGGAAAACAAGAAGGAACTGCGGAAAATAAAGGAAGCAGCAAAAGGGACGCGGCCGCGCCACTTCGTTAGTCGGTTTTCCCTAGCTGGCGCCGCCATACCATTGGCCAGCCATTCCCACATTGTTGCCTGCCGGCCCTCTTTCCCATCGACCAATCAAATCTCTCTAAATGCGCAGCCCACACGTTTAATTAAAGTTGGAAGTTGGCTAGTCGAGACACCTAATTCCTTAAGAATCGAATATAGGCTGCCCATGTCAGTCTTAAAACAATCACGACCGCACGATTTAGCCGGCCAATTTAACGAGATTGGCCTCCTCCCAGTGTGACCAAACAAGCTTCATGGTGTCCACTGGCGGGCTCACTACTATTCCATCCAATCAGAATCCTCTTAGATCACCAGCAACATCCCTAATCGCTAGCCAGAGCTAGGCTAGTCGCGCTGTTGAAAAGAAGGTCAACGAGTTAAGACTGGCCATGACAGTCTCAAACTCATCGCATTCGTCCAACTTAGACAGCCTAGTTGGATGGCTTAGATTTTGTTTCAAACGACCAACGAGGTGTCGGTATGCACACTGGCGACTCGCCTCCATCCCTGGCCAGTCGAACTGCCCACGACATGCCAGGAGCACGTCAAACTGATTACTCAAAGTAGGATGATAACGCGGTTTTGAAAACCCTAATTTGTGTCAGCGGCAACGTGTTACTGTCGCAAAACGATCATGGCCGCCCATCTTCGCTAGACAGATCGACTGGCCTAGATCTAATTTTAGGCGGCCAATGAGATGCCAATATGCTCGCCTGAAACCCACCTCTATCCCTAGACGATCGAATTGCTTCCAGTCCGCAGCCAACATCTCAAATCATTAGCTCAAAGTAGGTTGGCCACACGGATTTAAAACCCTAAATTGAATTAACGACAGTGTGCAACTTCCATAAATCATCTCGGACGTCCAACTTCGCTAGCCTAATCGACCGACCTAGATCTTATTTTAGGCGACCAATAAGATGTCGCTATGACCACCGGCCATCCCCCTTCCGTAAGGAATGATCGGCCAAGCCGTGGCTTGCCTACACGGCTCCCAAACGGTTGCTTAAAGGTGGCTAGTCACACGGAATTTTAATAGATTCAACGGTAGCCATTAACTGCAGCAAATCATCTTAGACACTCAACTTGGCTAGCCAATTTGACCGTCCTAGATCTAACTTGGACTGACCGATAGGATGTTTGAATGGATACCAGCCCCCACCCTCCTATAGGGACCGACCGTCCTACCTTTGGTACGCGTGCATAGCTCATAGAAGCTCCCTGAAAAGGGCTGGTCATGCTCTTTTTAAGATATTAAGCTCTGGGACTAACTTAAACGATCTTTACACAACGATGCCTCATGAACATCGATTACTTTGAGATGCTTGCTTAAAAGTGATACTTTATATGCATAGATTCAAACAATGTTTTATAAATATCAATTCCACAAATGATTTTATTATTTGACCTAAAAGCATTACGTGATGTTTTAGCGGCAAGTCTCACCACTTGACCCACATAGCAACTTGCTGTGTATATTTTTCTTGAAAATACTCGAGACATCAAACATGTCGCAAACTGGGGGATGCTTATCGGGGTATTGGTCTGGCGCTTTACAGCGTGCGTGATGCGTGTCGTAACAACAACAAATTAATCAAGATATTTCCCACTAATTAACTTGTAATATAGCGGTAGTAAGGATCGTTCCCACAGAAAGCTGTGTAATTGATATGTTATTTGATTCAGCAAAATAATAAAAGACAAGAGGGATTGTTTGATTAAAGTAAAATAAAAAGAATAACAAATTAAAGAAACATATGATCAAGGAATCCTTCACTGTTACCAAGCAATAACTGGATTAGAATACTTATCTATCTTCGTTAGAACCATTCATCACCAACCGTAGAATATCATCTAGCTCAGTGCTATCCCCAAAATTCCTTTTACCACGCATACGGAAGCTCTCCAATACCAGATTTTATCCAACTGGACCACCAAGTAGTAGCTCACTCAAGGTGTAATCCAATCGAACGATTTAGGCTTTGTGAATTAGGTTGATCCCAGTAGTTAAACTCTTAGCTCAAGGTCCACTTGCTGGTGTTATCTTCACTCGAAATTGCTCATCAGAATCCCTCTACAAGGTCTCGCGATTTCTACTTGTGTATGAATTATTCGACGATTACTTATCTCCTAACTCAATACTAGCAATAGAACAATCAATAGACTAATCAAGTATGCATCCCAAATCAATCTAAAATCACTCATAAACACTAGATGTAGTGAAAACAAACGATAAGATGATTAAAAATCATAACAAACTTGTATAATAATAAAGCTTCACGCTAGAACATTGAATTCATCCTTAACCAAGAAAGTTTAGTTACACATAATTGTAAAAGAATGGGTTTCTCCCTAAAGGGGTAAACCCTAGGTTTTGATGTAGAAGATGTGATATGAGATGTAGATCTCTCTTTGTTTTGACCTTGTATGTCTTCTTTTATAGCCTTCAATGTTTTTCCTGCAAGTCTCCTCTCTTCCAGGGTTAGGAAACCCATTGAGATCAAGTTTCCTTGATTTGGAATTCAAAATACGTCAAAAGGGACCCCATAGGTTTGTCTAGGTCGGCATTGCCGAGTTCCCCAAAGCAATACCGAAAGTTTTGCTCAAAAATACACCTTCTCTGCCTGAAATATGGCCACTTTCGGTAGTGCTAAAGCAATGCCGAAAGTTGTGCTGTAGATTGCAGTTTTACGTCTCGACTGTTTTGGCCGTAACCTTTTCGTTCGAACTCGGAATGACCTCATTCTTTCTCCGTTATCTTCATAATTTAATTCTCTTCAAGATGGTGATAAGAAATCCTGAATTTGGATGATTAGAACTTGGTGTTCTGGTCCTTCGTATGTTTTCGACCTTCTTTGCTCCTTTTCGTCGCACTTCTTATACTTCTTTCGGCTTTAGACACTTGGATATTTGAGAACTTCACTTTATATCTCTTTTGTATCCCTTTTCACTCTTCTTAGGATGATAACAAGTTATATGCAAGAAATATAGCTAAAACAAGTATGGAATTGACATTCTAAACATGTAAATTAAGCACTTATCAAATTCCCCCACACTTATCTTTTGCTAGTCCTCGATCAAACTACCTAAAGTACAACAACTCCATGTCGTCGAGGATACAGTTACACTTAGCACGTATAACAAGCCTTTAAACTCCTAGGTGTTCCTAGTGGACGAGTTATAATCTCGTGAGGGCTTACGAGAGATATACCCACAAAACCTACTCCAACTTCAAAGCGTTCTAGCTTCCCAAACATCCAAAGAGCTATGAGGACATAGAGTTTTTGCATGCTAGTAATAAGAAGTTAGAAATACCAAAGAACATATTCTCATTCTCAAATGTTGAGTGAGAAATAACCACACCATAATGAGAGAACGTGTGTTTGAGAGCGATCAATAAGCATTTCACCTCGACTTCTGCCTCACTTAAAAGGATTTTATGGTAATTGCACTCAATAAGACAGCTTTTTTATGGGTCTCACATGTGTGCAGGTAGGAATGAAGAGGGAAATCCTACACACGTTGAATGGTGGGAAGAAAACCTTCTGAATTATTTATGGAGACCCCACAAGATCGTGGGAAATAAAAATCTTTTTCTGATGATCTCTAAGAAAGGAAACCAACCATTATCATCGAGGATGAGAGTACTTACCACCTTCACATCCCATTGCAATGATGATAACACCACTCACAAGGCATCCAATAGAAACGTCTTCCTTCCTTCGACTCGTCTTCTTCATCTTCTTGGTCTTCGGTCTTCAACGGTTGATGATAAACTCTTGAACTTCGTAAAACTTTGACAATTTGTAACTCTTTTACTCTAAATTTCCTTGTTGCTTGAAACTTCTTTATATATTTTTCTTCCCCACGGCTTTATTAAATAAATAAAAACAATATAACAAATTTTTCTTGTCTCGTTTTTTTTTTTGATATAGAGACAAAAAAAATAATACAAAAATAACAATGGAAATAGCCATGGGTAAAGTACTTTACCGCTTGATTCTTCACAACTTGTATTGTCTCATATCATAAACTTCAATAACTCTCATCTTTTTATTTTCTTCGCTCTTGTAAATAAGTCTTCAACTTGGATATAAAATTCCGCTCCTTATTTGTAAGTCTTCAACATGTATATAAAAATCCGCTCATTGTTTGTTGCTTTAGTTGGATATGAAATTTTGCTCTTACTCGTATTGTTGCTTACAAACCTTAAACGTCTTCAACTTTCCTTGTAGATTTTGATGTCGCTCCCTTGTTGATGATGATGATGTGTTTCTATGGAGATGTTGTTGGCGAGAGAGAATGGTGCTAACTGCAAATCAAACTACAAGAAGGTGGTTTTCATTTATAGACGTTACCCTCATGATTGAAAAAATTATCACTCAAGAGATCAAATAGTAGTGCTTTTATTGGTGGGAGGTTGGGTAGCTCACTATTCTACCCGGAATTAACGTACGGTGACACACACTCAAAAGAAAGCTCCTTAGTCAACTACAAAAAAAAATTGGTCTGGTGCCTCTGTTGATTTGAAAATAGGTAATCTCTACTAATGATTGATCAACAACTCTAATAATGCATTTCTCCTTTCACCTTGTAGATGGGGAAAAACAATTTGCTGGTTTTTAAGGAATTGAGGAGACGACCGTACGGGGGAGACTCCTCGAACCAAGCGAAATGTTAAACCTCACACAGATGCACCGCTGCAAAGGGGGTGCTTTAGATTTGAGAGATCAATCTGTAGTACTCTGTCCTAAATCAAGACAATGACCGTTCCAGAGTAAATTCGGTCACAAGAGAGGATGGGTTGATCTGTAGGAGGGAAGCTGAGAAATGTGTGGAATCAATGGTAATCAAAGATTGTGAGTGTGTGAATTCTGAATACGATAAGCTCTGAGTGATTGAAATTGCTCAATTGATGAGTTGATGATCTCGTGTTGTCAGTTTGACGTGAGATTGATGATACTGATGATGATTCAATCATGATTCAGAGACTTATTTATATTGCTGGAATTGTAGACACCATGATTCCATGAAGTGTGACAGTTGATGGAATCAAGGAGTGGGGAAGTGGAGATCGTGTTTGAAACCAGTTGCTCAACGTGTGGAGACTTGGTCGATTTTCCACCCACTACCTCGTGAATTCCTTCAACTGATTGCACGACTTGCTCACATTCCATAGTGTGTTTGAACACACGTGCCGTAGACCTCCATACCAAAACCCTAAGTGATATCCCCCCAAAGTGACACGATTGACGTCTCGTGGTATGTTAGTCAATTGATGACTTCGTGGTTTGATGGGACGATGAGTCCATGTAGTTGCTGAGTTGAACATGATGTTCTGAAACTCATGAATTGAACATGTCATGAGACAGAGGTATAGTTCTTACGATGAAGTGAGCAAGTATTGCTCATTCGATGGATCGTTGAATATTGATTGTTGAACCAATATTCCTTGGTTTGAGCAAATATTTATCATCTGAGCAAGTGTTGCTCATGTGATGAATTGTTGAATATTTGATCGTCTGAGCATGTGTTGCTCATCTGATGGATTATTGGCAGCGTACCAAAAATATTAATTAGAATACTGGTCGTTGAACCGAGCATAATTAATAAAATTAATGACCATGAGGTCATCGTAAAATTATTAAGGTTGGAATCTGGAATGATGATCCTTGGATTCAGAAACCCTAATTTGATCAATTGATGATCAATTCATGGTTCGTCAGAAGTTTAACCATGGGACGAAGGAGGGAGCGACTACATGGGACTATGGATCAACCATGTAGTGTCCATATGCTCACGTGAGCAAATACGAAGAACTCCTGAAGAGTTGACGATTTGTTGGTGAAAGAATGATTAAATGTTGGTTTAATCATTTATTCGAAAATGCTCGTTCGAGCCTTAGGTGAGAAAACCTAATTAATTATGACGAAACGAGGGACAGACCATGGAGTCATGAAACCGGACCCGGGTTGTCCCGTGACCGCCTGACAATCACTTCATGAAAATCCAAAGTGTTTGGGAGAGTTTTGGACCTAATACGAGCAATTGTGCAAATTAGGTCAAAACTGTGAAAATTGATGGGACCGGATTCCGTGAGCCTAAGAGCCAATCTTGGTCGGTCAAGAAAGCGTGCTCGTGTCCCCAAGGCGTTCGCGTCTCAGTCCTGAGAATTTTGATATTTTCTGGCGTGCAATTGAGCATCCATTCGAGAAAATATGCCAAAATTAGGGTTTCGACGAAACTGAGGAAAAGACCATGAGATGTATAAAATAAGGAATGAGGAGGCGTGGGACCGCCGTGGTCAAGGCATGGTCGGCCGGTCGTGACCACGGTCCGGTGGTGCCTTTTCCTTAATTTTGATGATTTTATGAAAAATTCATGAATTTTGAGAAATTCGATGAATTTTGGGAGTTTCCATGAATTGAAGGAGTTTTCATGAGTTCAAGGAAGCAAAAAATATTAAAATAATAAAACAAGGGCGTGTGGGACCGTGGAAGGCATGGACGGCCGGATAGGGCTCGATCCCACGAATTTCCCTAATTTTATAATGATTTTATAAAAAATTCATGAATTTTGGGAGTTTCCATGAATTGAAGGAGCTTTCATGAGTTCAAGGAAGCAAAAAATATTAAAATAATAAAACAAGGGCGTGTGGGACCGTGGAAGGCATGGCCGGCCGGCTAGGGCCCGGTCCCACGAGTTTTTCTTATTTTTTAATATTTTTAGGTATTTTAATGATTTGAGGGAAATTTTCTTAATTTGAGAGAAATACCATGAAATCAAGGAATTTGATGAATTCAAGGAAAACTAATAATAAAATAATAAAACAAAGGGGCGTGTGGGACCGGATAGGGCATGGCCGGCCGGCCAAGGCCCAGTCCCACAAATTTTCATAATTTATTTTATTTTATTATTATTTGATGATTTGTGCAAAAATACCATGAAATCAAGGAGTTTTTTCATGAAATTAGAGAAATAACAATAATAAAATAATAAAAAACCGTGGGTGTGGGGCCGGTTGGGACCAAGGCATGGATGGTTGGCCAATGGTCATGCCCCACACTCCTTTCCTTAATTTTATATTATTTTTATGGATTTATGGAAGTACCATGAAACCGAGGAGTTTCCTCAAGACGAAGGAGATTTGATAAAATGAGAGAATTTTCATCAAATCATGGAAAATAATAAAAATGCATTAAAAATATAAAACTGGCGTGGGATTGACCACGACATGGTTGGTCGGTCGTGTGTCCGTGCTCCCAGCACCCTGGTCAATATTTTTAATTATTTATTATTTTCTTCTCTATTTTGCATAGGTTCATCGTTTCGTTGTATTTTTGAAATACTCGTTCGTGCGGTGACTGTTAGTGTATCATCGTTGAATACACCTTCACCATTTGAATCGGGGCTTACTTAGAGGTAGCTCAGACGCCCGGTTGTTGATTATTTATTACTAATTATGGAATTCAGTGGAGAATAATTCACAAAACTAAGTAATAAGATGTTTATTATTAATTCATAGGATCAGCTGAGGTTTCGACTACGAATTCAGAATAATAAAGTGAGCATTACCATTCCATGGGATCGTAGATTCGATCATAGAATCAGAGTAATTAAGGTTTATCTATTACCATTTATGAGACCAGTTGTGGATTCGATCATGAAATCAGAGTAATGAGATAATATAGTTATTGCTATTCTATGAGATCAAGCTGTGGATTCGATCATAGAATCAGAACAATTGTTATTGCCATTCCATGGGACCAGTCGTGGATTCGACCATGGAATAGGAGCGATTGTAATTAGGAATAATTAACTTTGTGGCTCTATACTAGCAGAACAAGCTGTCTAGGAGCATTAATTATCCTGATACGAGCTTGCCGGTAAGTCATATCCTTTATATAGTCAGGGTAAACTTGTTGTTTGTTCCTGAAGACGTTATCGCTCTATACTAGCAGAGCAAGATGTCTAGGAGCCGTCCATCTCGTGATGCTATATAGAAATAATCACTGAAAGTATTCAGTATTCATGAGATATGTCGTTGTCCAGTCGTGAGACTACATATCTACATGTACTCTGAGATAAAGTACTCTCTGTTGAGAATTCGATGAGAGACCCGTGTCTCGATACTCACGTCTGATTGTTTAATCAGAGCTTCGTATAATTATGAGTTTACGAAATTAGAGGCACATAACTCCAATCCTAAGTGATGTGAATCAAAAGATTTTGAAATATGCAAAGGATTAGACAAACCTTCCACAATCTATTGTATGACAGGATCCTCATCATTCTTAAAGAATTGCGATGAATTATTTACCTCATTTGTATCGTGGTCCTCTATCAAACTATTTAGCCATTCTTCGTCTGCTTCAATCGTAATCTCAGCATCATCATAATCCTTGGCAAGCTCAATTGGGTCTTCCACGACTTTAATAAAATTGGTTTTATTTTAAATCTCTATTTCTTCAACAACCTCGTCATCGGAATCATCTCCTAAAAAGTCTAGTTCATTGGTGCAAATCTTAAAATCATTGTTTGAGTACGTTACACCATTTATAACAATGGTTATGTCATATTCATTCTCATCCTTTTGAATAGGCGAATGATCGTTATTATGATCCGGAGTTGAAATAACATTACCATTATTGCAAGGATTTTCCAAAGGTTACTCATCTTCATAAGAGTCTTCGTCAACCTCATAATCTTCAATATCCCAACGACGTTGAAGTTCCGCTCGTATTACCTAGTTAATTTTTTCGAGAGTCTTTTCCGATGCTCCAGCTTCTTCTAACTGATCATATTTCTTATAAAGTTTTCTGATATTAATACGTTTTCCGCCGTTATTCACGATGGAATTTTCAAACTGTATCTCTTCTTCTGACATAAATGACGAAAGAACATGATAAAGAGGAGTAGGTCTTTCCACACTATCTGTCATCTGCACATTACTAGAAAACAACTGATCAGAAGTATAACTACCCTCCCATACCTTTGATTGCTCACTTACATACCCGTCATAACGTTGTTGATATATATGAGAGTATCCATAAGGTTTCGTAGGGAATGGTTGGTAGTTGTTATATGAATAAGATTGAAAACCATATTGATTACCACTGTTACATGAGTGATCTTGAGCTCCCTACATGTTATTTCCGTAAGGAAACATGACGACTCACAAGAAATAGAAAATAAAAACAAGCTAAACAAATAAAAAATCAATTAGCAACCGCTCCCCGGCAGCGGGGCCAAAATTTGATGCGTGTCATAACCACAACGATTTAATAGAGATATTTCCCACTAATTAACTGGTAATATAGTGGTAGTAAGGATCGTTCTCACAGAGAGCTGTGTAATTGATATGTTATTTGATTCAGCAAAATAATAAAAGACAAGAGGGATTATTTGATTAAAGTAAAATAAAAAGAATAACAAATTAAAGAAAGAGATGATCAAGGAATCCTCCGTCGTTACCAAGCGATAACTGGATTAGAATACTTATCTATCTTCGTTAGTACCATTCATCACCAACCGTAGAATAGCAGCTAGCTCAGTGCTATCCCCAAAACTCTTTTACCACGGATACGGAAGCTCCCCAATATCATATTCTATCCGACTGAACCACCAAGTAGTAGCTCACTTAAGGTGTAATCCAATCGAACGATTTAGGATTTGTGAATTAGGTTGATCCCAGTAGTTAAACTCTTAGCTCAAGGTCCACTTGCTGGTGTTATCTTCACTCGCAATTGCTCCACAGAATCCCTCTGCAAGGTCTCACGATTTCTACTTGTGTATGAATTATTCGACGATTACTTGTCTCCTAACTCAATACTAGCAATAGAACAATCAATAGACTAATCTAGTATGCATCCCAAATAAATCTAAGAATCACTCATAAACACTAGATGTAGTGAAAACAAACGATAAGATGATTAAAACTCATAAAAAACTTGTATAATAATAAAGCTTCACGCTAGAACATTGAATTCATCCTTAACCAACAAAGTTTAGTTGCACATAATTGTAAAAGAATAGGTTTCCCCCTAAAGGGGTAAACCCTAGGTTTTGATGTAGAAGATGTGATATGAGATGTAGATCTCTCTTTGTTTTGACCTTGTATGTCTTCTTTTATAGCCTTCAATGCTTTTCCTGCAAGTCTCCTCTCTTCCAGGGTTAGGAAACCCATTGAGATCAAGTTTCCTTGATTTGGAATTCAAAATACGTCAAAAGGGACCCCAGAGGTTTGTCTAGGTCGGCATTGTCGAGTTCCCCAAAGCAATACCGAAAGTTTTGCTCAAAAATACACCTTCTCTGCCTGAAATATGGCCACTTTCGGTAGTGCTAAAGCAATGCCGAAAGTTGTGTTGTAGATTGCAGTTTTACGTCTCGACTGTTTTGGCCGTAACCTTTTCGTTCGAACTCGGAATGACCTCATTCTTTCTCCGTTATCTTCATAATTTAATTCTCTTCAAGATGGTGATAAGAAATCCTGAATTTGGATGATTTGAACTTGGTATTCTAGTCCTTCTTATGTTCGACCTTCTTTGCTCCTTTTCGTCGCACTTCTTATACTTCTTTCGGCTTTAGACACTTGGATCTTTGAGAGCTTCACTTTATAGCTCTTTTGTATCCCTTTTCACTCTTCTTAGAATGATTCACCTGGTATGACACATAAACTAGAAAATAATCATAATAACAAGTAATATGCAAGAATTATAGCTAAAACAAGTATGGAACTAACATTCTAAACATGTAAATTAAGCACTTATCAGTGCGGCGTGCAATACGCCCATTGCGAGAAAGTGACAGGAAAGGCGGACGGTTGATAGCAGTAAAGGAGTAGTGGTTGTAAGGCTGACCGGTCTTCCGTCATGGTAGAGACGTGATCGTCACCACTTTTACACGATCCCCACTTCTCCACTACTTAACTGCCTCCACTTATTTTGAGATCAGGGTGTGCTCAATCATGACTTGTATAAATAGGATTTCAACCTATTTCGACAAAAAACAAGTGTTATCAACATAAGTATCCAGAAATCACATTCTGATACAAGTAATTAAACAGTGACACCTTCAGAGTTAACCATTCTGATCTCAACACCTTCTTCACTTCCCTCCCTAAGACCAACCTTCTCCTTCATTTTGTGACCGAAGCAAGACTAGAGCGGTCGTTTCTTGGTTTAGGACAGAATTGTACAAATTGATCTCTCGAATCTAAAGTACTCCCGTGCAGTGCATTTGTGTAGGGTTTAGATTTGTTTTTCGTAGGCACACCCAAATTTACCATTTCCAGCAGAATCAGTTTTTACCCCAAAACAACTGACGGCCACAGTGGGAGATTAATCTCTCGGTTGCAAAATCAGTTTCTCAATTTTCGTTCCAGTTTTCTCAATTTCAAAAGGGTGGATCTTAAATGTAATTCAATCATTAAACTCAATTTAGGTTCAAATAACCAATTTGTTCCATTCATTAAAAAGCTTCACAAAAATGCTTCTTCAAGCAATGCTACTGGGAATACCTTGGATAGCCGAGCACCAGTAAATCTCCCAGATGAAAGGACCAAAACACCTCGTGGAGACACAAGAAGACGTGACTACTACTTAGAATGATACAATGGCTTCTCTCGAGATCCGGATGGAGCAATCGCCTTTCTTGCAACACCATAATGTTATATGGAGAAAGACGGAAACGCCTCAAAGCTATCACTGATATTAATGCCGCCAGGGTCCAAACCTAGAGAGATAAAGGGAAGGTTCGCATAGTTGTTGTTCCAGTATGGAGATAGTCGACAACAGATCTCAACACCAGTGGAGTCCTAGAAAGGTACCTGCAGAGATCACGAAAGCAAAGGTCTATCTCTATTCCACCATTGCTACCATTTTATGGTCAGGAGTATCTGCTATCACTTCATTAGTAAAACGTGTAGATCCATACCTTGGCGTAATTCCAGGCATTCGTACATCTGCAATAACAAAGGAGGCTTGACATATCTTCAAATCATCATAAAGGGCTTCGCCTATTATGCCAACCCAAGCAGGAGCAAGCACGGGACATCTTCAGATCTACTGGAGCCGGCGCATCAAGAGAGCAGCCTCAAGAAGATAATGATGCCCACGTCATCATGCTAGAAAAAGAAATCTCAGCTGAGATCCGAGAAGTTGCTGCACCAAAAAGACCCACATCTCCCACATTCCATTTGCGTAGGGAAGTGGGTAATGCTGAAGAACATAAGAAACAACGCGCTGAACAAAACCTCCGATCGGTTCCAGATGGTGACGTTCCCTACATAAATATCTCTTCATTCCCGAGACGATCACCCTCAAGACTTCGACAGGATGTTCCAGCAAAATAACAGGCATCTCGACGACCACGTCAAGAGATCCAGAATTGAAGCCCTCGATTTCCAAGTTTACTGCAGGTGCTAACACATCAATATATAACTCACAAAAAGAGACACCTCATCAGCAGTGTCATCCACGGTAATCTCCAAGACTCCCTCCTCAGGTCCTTTTCCATTTAGGTCGTACACCCGCTAAAAAATAATAAAGGCGTCATAATTAGAAAAGGAGGGTTCAAGCATGGGGATTGAAATACAAACCATAGAGAAACCTAAACATTCATTAAAAAGTTTTTTAGGAAATGGCATGTAGTTCAGCAAGGTTACGGGTCATTTTGCAAAAACTCTGCCGGAAACGTTTTACACCGCCCTCTGGAAGAACTGAAGCTGGCACTAATTGGTGAAGAATCTGGGGGTGAGCTATATACCGAACGATTCACATGGAAGTCTTCTACAACATACTAATAGGGCACGTTAATCCAATGAATGACCTATAGATGGAAGCCGAAACTCTCGACTGCGTGACATCTGAAAATCTACATCGGATGAAGATTTTGTGGCCAAGAAGACCAAAATATGGAATTTTCATTAAGTCAATACACCAAGGTCGCACTTACAATCAGACAAGCAACCATAGAAGAGCTTACACACGCATGGAATCAGGGAGGAGCTGCTTCACCAAAAATAAAGATGGGAAAGAAAAGAATGAATAAACTCATATATGTGAGTTATATGAAATGAAGAAACACTCCTTTTGGGCCATAGCAATCGATAAATTTCAATTCTCATGGTCGTGGTCGTCCAAAGTTCGTGCTCGTAGCTGCCGCTCCTTCCTTCCAAGATCCGTATTCGTAGCCACCATCACTCCTCCCTACCAAAATCCATGTCTGTAGCCACCAGTCGTCCCTGCCAAGGTTTGCGCCCGTAGTCACCACTCCTCCTTGTCAAGGATCGTGACCGTAGACCTCCGAGATCCATCCAATCTGTTTTGTTCCCACAAAAATGTAGTATCTTCTGATCACAGTTGTTTCTCGTTCGTTGATACCAGCCAGAGCTTCATCATAGTAACAACCACTACGAACAAAGGTAATCCGAACTTGTGCATATTTTAGTATCCCATGGGGTAAGTAATAGATTCACCAGTACGGATACAAGATGGTGATATCTTTATCATGGTCAACCCATCGACCATACAAGATCGAACCACATAAATCATACTTGGGGACTGAGGCTCAACATGGAATCCCTTCACCGTCAAGAACCTTTTCAACTCAGAAGAGACATTCAACCAAAAAGCCATAACTGTGACAAGGTCACCACTTTTCAAAGATGCAGCGTAAGGATATCATCACCTCCCTGTCTGGAAGACACCTGGCCGACAAGATGTATTTGGTTCAACCATCCATAAGCACTGTTATCAATGAAGAATCAAAGATAAAAGTCGAGTCTCAATAAGCCAGACCAACCGAATCATGTCTGCCACATCACCTACTCAGAACTCAGTACCGCCTACCCAAGATCTGCACGAAGCTGCGCATCAATAACCATATCAGTCGACAAAGTCAGATTCAGTGTTTTTACATTTCCAATTTCCTATGAAAGGGTGCATGGGTTGCCAGAAGTTTGAGTACAATATAAATCTATCAAGTGTGACTCCCGCCCATTGATCAACAAATGACGAATCGAAAATATTGTCGTCTTCATCAATTCGTCAACAACTTTACCAGCAAAAACAATGGAAGTACATCTTTCAGGAGAAAATAGGCTCAGGATTATTACACCTGGGGACTTCCAGCACGAGATGCCTTCACGTCCCTCAACCAGGTTATTTCCGATATCATCATCATTACTGTCAAAGCTTTATGAGCCGCATGAACTCATTGCGGATGCCTACGTACCCTTCCCTATTCTAAAGGGATCAAGAACAAACCGTAGTTCATCATCGAAGGGACAGAAAACTTAAACCAACTTATTTGCGAGGCCGTGGCCAAGCAATAATGGTAATGGCCTAGTCCGTGTAGGCCGTTTCGTCAAAATGCATATACGATATGCATTATCGATACCATAGTATGGCATAGTAATTCCCATGATTAACATGTTTCATTGGCAAGTCTACACAGCTATAAATGAGGCCTAAGCATCATTTACACCGTTCTGGCTAAGCTATAAAGCTTACTTGGTGCATGGTCCGCATATGCACCTTCAACCAAGTACCCTTCCCTATATATGTTAACTTGGCATTTTTACAACTTAAATTGGGGGACCAAAAATCATTCACCAACTCCCACTTTTACTATTCATGGCCGTTGCCATATATTTCTGAATAACCGGCCAAGATGGCTATTCACTGCCAATGCCAACTCCGATGTCCAGCCATGATGGTTGTCCGCTGCCAACCCGATGTCCAGCCATGATGGCTGTCCGCTACCAACTGGATGTTCAGCCTTGATGGATGTCCGCTGCCAACCCGATGTCCAGCCATGATGGTTTTCCGCTGCCAACTCGATGTTCAGCCATGATGGTTGTCCGCTGCGAACCCGATGTCCATCCATGATGGTTGTCCGCTGCCAACCCGATGTTCATCCATGATGGTTGTGCACTGCCAACCCGATGTTCAACCATGATGGTTGTTCGCTTCCAACCCGATGTTCAACCATGATGGTTGTCCGCTGCCAACCCGATGTTCAGCCATGATGTTTGTGCACTACCAACCCGATGTTCAGCCATGCTGGTTGTCCACTGCCAACACGATGTGCAGCCATGATGGATGAACATTGTCAACGCATTGGCCCTAGGCCAATAATCCTTTTACTACGCAACAGAAGCTTTGGATGAAGCTTCATCTCATGTCATGGCGCATCTTTGTGCGTGCGCCATGATAAAATTTCAGTGTGTTACATCGATGGTACAGCTTCTACACCCTCTGGTCCAGAAAGAATAATCATCACGCGATTAGGCAGCGGAAATATCTCCAGGGGTTCACTCAGGATTTGATGAGATTTCAAAGCCGTGGAATTTATACGTTCAACTAAAGTTCATACTTTCAAAGAGAAAAAGAAAGAACAAGATGTACTTACCTTTCCACTGACGATTGGCACACTCATGATGGAGTTGTTGATAGTGACGAAGAGGATCCGGCTGCTACAGACGAAAGCACGGAGCCAGACGAGCAACAAAAAACAGAAGATGGTCGATACCCCTTTTTATACGAACGGAGTTTCCAGAGTTCGAACGGAAGAAGGATTCCTTCTTGGTCCATAAACGGGAATAGATGGCTGGGCCCACCGCACTCACACCCCATAGCCGAGGTAGCAACACGCTACTATGAAGGCCACTGGCCGCGCGGTCCCGCTGCTGAAGGCCGATTAGAATTTTACTGGTAATTAACATCTATCTAATTCATCTTATTAGTTTTGTTTTTCGTCTGTCAACATCTAGTGCTTACCCCGCAAAAATGTCACCGTTACGTGCTAAGCAGGGGACTTAATGTTGACGGTGGTTTTTAGTATAGAGAAAAAACTGTAAAAGTCCGTCTACTTGACCCGACATCATAAGTAGTAGACCTTGATATGTTTATATTCCGCAAGGAATTTATCAAAATTTGATGAGTGCCTATGTCTCTCTTCATATTATATTGAAACTCAAGCTCCTAGATGAATTGTTCACTAGTATAGAGCCTAATGAGTATTTAAGCTCCTAGATGCATTACTCACTAATGTCGGAGCCTGCTGAGTATCTATTATATGCCGTGTTCCCCAGCCGAACTCTTGATGTTAACATGACATGACAATTAATGTTCGCTCGCAGCTGAGTAGCATGAATTTCCCGAAGTGTCAGGATTAAGGCGCGCGTAGAATTACTCAATAAGAGGCACACAAATTCATGGTGCCCTCTGAGATAAAATTAGTGATTTTGTATTAATGCGCAAAATTCACCAAAATTAATTTATTTTGTGGCAGCTCACAAAATTCAATTTTCCTAACCTAATTTTATCAATTTGTAAAAATTGGGTTTTTGCGGCCTGCCCAATATCTCGAACCCTATTGGTCGAGACCAAAAACTAAGCAAACTAGGAAATTAATCCATCATGGAGCTAGTAGGAGAAAAATACTATTAAGAATTGGAAAACAAGAAGGATCTGCGGCAAATAAAGGCAGCAGCAAAAGGGACGCGGCCGCCCCACTTCGCTGGTTGGTTTTCCCTAGCTGGCGCCGCCATACCATTGGCCGGCCATTCCCACATTGCTGCCTTCCGTCCCTCTTTCCCATCGACCAATCAAATCGCTCTAAATGCGCAACCCAGACTTTTAATTAAAGTTGGAAGTTGGTTGGTCGACACACCTAATTCCTTAAGGAATCGAATATAGGTTTCCCATGTCAGTCTTAAAACAATCACAGCCGCACAATTTGGCCGACCAATTTAATGAGCTTGACCTCCTCCCTGCGTAACCAAAAAATCTCCATGGTGTCCACTGGTGGGCCCACTACTATTCCATTCAATCGGAATCCTCTTAGCCCGTCAGAAACATCCCTGATCGCTAGCCAGAGGCTAGTCACGCTGTTGAAAAGAAGTTCAACGAGTTAAGACTGGCCATGACTGTCTCAAACTCATCGCATCCGTCCAACTTAGCCATCCTAGTTGGATGGCTTATATTTTGTTTCAAACGACCAATGAGGTTCCGGTATGCACACCGGCGACTCGTCTCTATCCCTGGCCAATCTAACTACCCACGACATGCCAGGAGCATGTCAAACCGATTACTCAAAGTAGGATGATTTTTCGGTTTTGAAAACCCTAATTTGTGTCAGCGACAACGTGTTACTGTCGCAAAACGATCATGGCCTCCCATGTTCGCTAGCAAGATCGACTGGCCTAGATCTAATTTTAGGCGGTCAATGGGATGCCAGTATGCTCGTCGGTAACCCACCTTTATCCGTAGACGATCGAATTTCTTCCATCCCGAAGTCAACATCTCAAATCGTTAGCTCAAACTAGGTTGGCCACACGACTTTAAAACCCTAAATTGAATTACCGGCAGTATGCAACTGCCGCAAATCATCTCAGCCGTCCAAGTTCACTAGCCATCGACCGACCTAGATCTTATTTTAGGCGACCAATAAGATGTTGTCGTGACCACCAGCCATCTCTCTTCCATAAGGAATGATCGGCCAAGCCGCGGCTTGCCTACACGACTCCCAAATGGTTACCTAAAGTGGGCTAGTCACGCGAAATTTTAATAGATTCAATGTCAACCATTAACTGTCGCAAATCATCTCAGCCACTCAACTTGGATAGCCAATTTGACCGGCCTAGATCTAAATTGGGCCGACTGACAGGATGTTAGTGTTAGAGCATAGCTCGGTCGACCTCGCATGCGTTGCTATATCAAGCATGTTTGTCAATGTTAGTGATCAAAACTATGAGTCTTGATTTCTAGTCTATTATAGCTAAGTCTCGGACTAGTATAGAAAAGTGTAGTTGAGCTCAAGGACTTCATGGAGATTCATCATACAACGACGAAGATCTACTCAAGGAACCGTAGAACTTCATCAACAAAAAGGTATGTGGAGACTTGAACTTATCTATCACTCAAAAGTCTATCTATTCTATCTCCTACTTCTTATGAGACAAAAAGTTGTATGTTATATAGAATGGATCATACACATTTCACATTTCGAGCTGAGTATTCACTACTTATCTTTTTCTCGAAATCGTGTGTTGGTAAAGCGTTTCGCTTTGATCAAGTTTATCATCACCTAGTGACGTGAGTCATGAAAAGTTTCAATTACTTTGAGAATTGCTCTGACGTGAAACGGTCTGTGAATAAAGGCTATATAACGTCCTCTGAGAATGTCTCAATGATTGGAATGAGAGTTTATATTACATAACCATGTATTCCTCAATGATTGGAATGATTGGAAGTCTCTTTGCCGAGATTTTCTGCTGAGTTTGGAAAACTCTGCCGGTTGCCTTAAGTCCGCGAGCTTGTTTGTGAGCTTAAGTGGTTATGATCTAAAGATGTGCTCTGAACATGAAACTTATATTACTAAGGAATGCTTTATGCAAACCGTGGTTATAAATTTCATGAGTCGATTCAATCGAACCGAATAATCTTTTTTTCAATTGTGTCTTGTGTAGTTACATAAGATCTCATAGCAATTGAACAACTCTCTAACTAGTTCATTTGAGTAAATTGAACTAGTTATGGTGAAAAAGAACTAGGTTAATATGAAATGCTCATATGGTTAACCTTTTGGGTTACTATGTTGAACCAACATACACGTACACGTTTGGGAATGGTTTTCACAAACCCAG